>NC_135886.1:14434905-14745475 GCF_964194155.1 Cetorhinus maximus
AAGTGCAAACCTTCCCTTTTCTTATTTTCCTCCAAGTGCTACTCTCCCAACACCCGTGTCAATTATAGATTCTGTCATTTTGGTACAATACTGAGGGAGTGCTGCATTATCGGAGGTACTGGCTTTAGGGTGAGGTTGGGTACAAACTGGTCTTGCAGGCATACATTAAAGATTCTAAAGCACTAATCGACGAGTGGGGATGTTCTGCTGATGTCCTGGGAGAGCATTCCTCCTACATCCTACACCACCAAAAACAGATTCATTATTCACCTCATTGTTGTTCATGGGATCCTTGCTGTGTGCAGATTGGCTGCCACATTTGCCTATGAACAATGACTGCACTTCAAAAAGTAACTAATTCTATGTGAAGTGTATTGTGACATTTCTCAGTTGTCTGATATAAATGTGAATACTCTCCATCCTCACACCAAACTGTATACTCATAAGAAGTTTAATATTAGACAGGATGCTTCAAAAAATTCTAATAAAACTTTATTTAAAAAAAATATCCAAATTGTTCACCAAACAGAGATAAACAACAAAAACTTTATTCAAACCGTCTGTTTGGGTGTTATAAATTATACATTTATTTGCTTATAAACCAAAGAACACTGAGGTCTAAAGTCAATATAAAAAAATCCCATAAATATTAGTCATAATCATTCAAAGCAAACTTTCTCCAAAACTGGAGGGGGTTGGGGGGGGGGGGGGGGGGGGGGGGGGGGGCGGAGGGTGGTGGTGGGTGGGAGGTGAAGAGGCAGCATATATTGGCAGAGAGCCAATGATGAACAGTAAATTCAATCTGTAGGGTGGATAACAGGCAGATTTTGGTGGGGGTGGAGGGATTAAGAGCAATGTTCCCTGCAAGCTGTGTATGTCCACGGTCACACAGCAACCTCGAAGGTGCAGTGCAGGTTGTTCACAATTTGGACCCTTTAAGATACGGTGCATTCAAATGAACAGGCTGCGCTCAACGAAAATAATTTAGAGGGGATATTGACCAGCAGTAGATTGGGGATTCCAATAGTGATTGATCTCAATTGGGGAAGGAGCAGCAGAGCTGCGTTAACATTCAGCACCCCCAGGACAAAATCAGTCTGGATTTCCGCCCATGATAACAATCCACTGACCCTTCCTGGAAAGCACGTGTACTGGGACGTTATTCTGAGGAGGCAATCAAGCTTGGCTGTGATGCCTTTCCATGGTCGAACAGCCTACTAAACACTCATCATAGAGGCTCTGTCTTAGTGTGGTTGGTCACTCTGCAACTGTACTCCAAATCCCAGGAGTCAGCACCTTCAGTAGGGAAGAGATTGGGTGGGGAAGCAAGAGGGGTTGACTATGAATCAGTCCTGATCAGCATAAAACCTGCTGAAACCTATTTCTGCTCACTGTCACTGTACTCCCTGTTGATCGTTCAACATTGGCTACAAAAGGCCGGTTTAAAAATAGCTCACGTCACCCGAAGCCACGAGTGTTGAATCCGCACTCTGAGCTTCCATGAAATGACTGCTCTCTCAGTTTTAAAACAGTGTGTATGAAATAAAAAATACGTCACGTGAAAAAAACAGGCAGGGTAAACAATAAAACATTTGTTTTTCCACGGGGCACTGCTTTTGGCAATTTCTGAAAGATCAGGTCCCGATCTTAGCCAATTTCTTTCTTTAGCCTTTACAAAAGGGATTGGAGTATAAGTGAAAAGAAGTCTTACTGCAAATGTATAGGGCGTTGGCACAACTACACCTGATATACTGTGTACAATTTTGGTCTCCTTACCTAAGGAATGACATACTTGCCTGAGAGGGAATGCAACAAAGGTTCACTTGACCGATTTCTGGGAACAGGGATTGTCTTATGAGGAGAAATTGAGTAGATGAGGCCTTATGTTCCCTCGGGATAGAAGAATGAGGGGTGATCTAATTGAAACATAAAATTCTTAAGAGGCTTGAAGGGTATATGCTGAGAAAATGTTTCCCCTAGCAAGGGAATCTGGAACACAGGGTCACAGTCTCAAAATAAGGGGTTGACCATTTTGGATTGAGATGAGAAATTTCTTTGCTCAAAGGGTTGTGAATTTTTTGGAATTCCCTACCCTAGAGCGCTGTGGATGCCCAGTCCTTAAATATATTCAAGTAAGAGGTGGACTTTTGGATACTAAGATTTTTGGATACTAAGGGAATTAAGGGATGTGGGAATAGGGCTAGAAATTTGAGCTGAGGTAGAAGATCAGTCTTGATCTTATTGAATGGTGGAGCAGTCTTGAAGGGTCAAATGACAGACTCTTATGTCTTACGTTGTTATATTTTTCCTACAGGTTTTCTCCTCTTGGCTTCTTGCAACACTAGATCATTGCCAAGGTCACTGATGGCTCTCTGACGCCTCAATTGTGAGCAAGTTGTAACGTTAAGACTGAGATTTCCTATTTCTCTAATCCTCAGCCCATGATTCCTCACACAACAGCTGCGTGAGGAAATAACCGGCCGAAGTGCTGGCAGGCTGTTCAGATAAAGACGAAAGAGGACATCACAGCGGAACTTGATCCTGTCTTCAATGATTTGCTTTCAGTTAGATTCATTAGACATTCGTAAGGAATATTCGCCTTCCTAGGCTAGAGACATTGAAGATAACCGTAACATTTTGAAAGCCCTCCATGGCTGACTTCAACTAACTTTAGCAATGATCAGGGATAGTGTCAATGGCCTGACCTATCCATATTGTTCAGCAACTCAGTGGATAATACATTGGAACAATTGGGTCATACCCTTTTATCTGTCACAAGTCCCAGCTTACAATACAGTGATGGGCCAAATACCATAAATGAACAGGATATGATCAGATGTATAAAATAACTAACATCTTCTAACGATAAACAATGAGTACACTATTAAATAGTTTGGCATCAATCACAAAAAACAAAAGTACTAAAAATAATTATAAAAAGAGAAAGTGCTGGAAATACGCAGCAGGTCTGGCAGCATCTGTGGAAAGAGAAACAGAGTTCACATTTCAAGTCGGATGTGACTTCTGTTCTGAAGAATCATATTTGACTTGAAACATTAACTCTGTTTCTCTCTCCACAGATGCTGTCAGATCTGAGTTTTTCCAGCATTTTCTCTTTTTACTTCAGATTTCCAGCATCAACAGTATTTTGCTTTTATTATACTAAAAATAATTGTCAGCTTACAGGCCCGGCAGCAGCTCATATTTGAGGTAATTATTTGATTCCTTATCTTCTAGCTTAAAAGAACTTTCACTGTAGCCAATCCAAGTTTAAATGATCTACACCATACCCAGTTTCTTTCCCCTTCCCAGTGGGGGATCGCATGTAATGAAAATGGGAATGAGAAGAGAGATTAATGTTTCAACGAGATTCTCCATTTGCAAATTAGGGCTTAATATCTTGGACACTGCTGTGAGAAACCCACAAGGAAAATCATATTAAAACAATACTGGAGGTGGCGGCGGTGGGGGGGAAATGATGTGCAAAAATCATCCAATTGAAGAATCTGCTTGCTTTCTGAGTCGCTGTGGGAAGGCAGGGCACTGTGATGTCAGGCGACCAATGGAGTGTGGGGGCAGGAGGTCATCATTAAACCTCCAGGATTTCACCCAACCAGAGCATGACTAGTACCTTGATCAGACCCCTCAGCCTGCCTTTGCTGTTTATGATGCTAATTGGCTGGCTGGCTGCTCATTGCCGACACTTCTTAATTTTTGTTTCAGATTTCCAACGTTTGCGATTTTAGACTTTCATTCACCTGCAGAATTCAAGTAGAAAAAAGAAGGCTGAGGGGTGACCTGACACAGATGTTTAAAATTACAAGGAGGTTTGACAAGAGAAGGTATTTCCAGTTGGGGGGGAGACCAAAACTAGAAGCTGTAAATATAAGAATAGTCACTAATAAATCCAATCGGGGATTCAGGAGAAACGTCTTTACCTAGAGAGTGGTGAGAATGTGGAATTCACTACCACAGGGAGTGGTTGAGGCAAACAGGATAGATATATTTAAAGGGAAGTAACTAAACACATGAGTGGGAAAGGAATTGTAGGGCATGCTGATAAGTTGAGAGAAAATAGATTGGAAGGAGGCTTATGTGGATCTTGAACATCAACACAGACCAACTGGGCTGTCTCTGTGCTGTAAATTCTAACAAGACCTAACAAGAGGTCTTCAAGCTATTGAAAGGTGAGTAGACAGTGGTAGATCGTTTCCACCGGTAGATGAGGCAGTAATGCTGAGCACTCAAAATTAAAACAAGCAGAAGAAGAATTGCTGCATACTCTCAGATCCCTGGCTCTCTCTCCTAGCTTTAAATCCCATTCTCCTGTCATGGTTTTTAAATTGTATCTCACTCTGCACATTGGAAACTTGTTATTAAATGGGCATGTGAAAGCAGGTGAGATCTCACACACAGGATTAACATCGCACCTACCCTTCCCCTCCCTCCCACATTGCTAGTGTGGAAACCCGACTATGATTTATATCAATCTGGTTGGCTTCGGGAGGTGCTATGGTATAAGTTGGATCCGAATGGACAGGAAAGTACCTCATCTGAAATTTTTGCAATCCAGATGCCAATGCCACAGCGCACCCCACCCACCGCCGCCCCCCCCCCATAAAATTGAAACAAAAATCAAAACCTGATTCAGATTTTGTTGCTTTGATCTGTACAATAAACTACATGACTACTGACAGCGCAATGGTATGCATTCTGACAACTCACTGCCCTTCAGCAGATGCCATGGTATCTCTCCGATACCTTTAATGGTACACATCTGGCATTTGTAACATTAGGTCACGATATATATGTATTTATCTGTATTTATAGATATATATTTGACCAGTTCAAAACTGTAAAATATTATAGACAATGTGTCAATACTAGATCAAATACAAAAGATATTTGCATAATTATCAATACACAACTATTACAAACTTTCCAGACATTTACACATCTTGGCATTTTGATCTCCATGGCTGACACTATAGTTCGGTACCTTACATTCCCATGGGTCTGTCTCAGTCATTCACTCGAATCTGTATTAGGAGGGTCATCTTTAGCGCTCCACTGAATTGGTTGTTTAAGGCAGGTGGGACTCAGGTATCAAGAGTGACATGTTTACTATAAAGGTTAGCAGGACACAGATGAGGCTGATCCAGAGAGTTAGTCAAAAGTTGTCCTTTTATCTCAGGGAGCTGGGTTCCATTCCAGCCCAGACTGATGGGTTGAAGACTCCTCGATTGGCTGACAGGGTTGTGTGTAAAATGATATTGGGGTAGTCTGAATCAGTGGCTAGTGGCAAATATTCAGCCTAAAACTACTCTTGATTTGGTACTGTTTACCACTAAATTGGTGATTCCAGTGGGAGAGAACAAAGCATTGCTAGTGTGGGAAATGGAAAACTATCACACTGTTGCAGGAGCGGTAGGGGTGCTCATTTGGGGAGAGCAGGGGGGGCCTTATTTTACTCAAATTTATACAGTGTTCTTAAGGTACAGGTACTAAGATGCTTCATGGAGAAATGGATGCTGAATCATAGTTGGACAGTTGAGGGCAGGAACTGAAAGCACAACTGGATAGATTCTGTGGAGACTTTTAAAGGAGGGGAGGGAAGTAGCATGTAGAGGGTGGGATGTGAAGTATAGGGAAGACACAGAGGACTTGCTGCAGCATAGGGGTGGGAGGGATAAATGTAGTCAAGGCCAGATCTAAGGACCGAAGTGTGTAAACAGAGATGTAGGATTCAGGAATGATGCAAAGGCAGGGAGAGGCAAGACCAGGGATGGGAATTGGAAGGGATTCATAAACAAAGAAACTCAGTGCATTGCAGATCAAGGAACCTGTGGAGGCTGCCAATGTCAGAGATAGTGAGCGAACAAGACCTGGCGCAGGATTGGATCAGGCAGTGCAATCTTGGCTAAGTTGAGATCTTGCACAGGTGATCATTCAATAAGGCACAATGTGCCCTAATCTAGGAGTGCTTGATAATGATGACAACTGGTGCTCAATACTAGGAGGTTCCATTCTCCAGCATTAAACATCCCGTCAATGCACAATGGCAAAATTATAGGTTGGAAGTAACTTGAACTCATCCTGCCTGGTGGGAAGCTGATGTCATTAGATTGACACCTGATTTCACACAGTGTCCGAGTTCATTTCCCGTAGGATATATACTTGAAAAGGAAAAGGCTATGGGAAAAGGGCAGAGGGGAGTGGGACTAATGGAAGAGGTCCTTCACAGAGCTGGCACAGGCATGATGGACCGAACGGCCCATGTTGCTGCTGTATCATTCCCAAGTTGAAAGAGTCAAATTTGCCGTGCGGCGTAGTAGGTTAAACTGAACATGACTGAGTGTGTCCCAGAACTGGTCCAAACTGGGCACAAGCTCCCGGCTTGTGGCCACAGAAATGGAACTATTGCAGCGAAAAATGCCCTCTCAGTTTAGGTGACTGATTGTAACACAGCAGATTTCCATGTGTATCTGGGACTTAATCCTTTCAGTCACTGACAGAGAGAACAACAACATTGCGTAGTTAATGTTTTTCCTCTTTTTAACTCAAGATTTCAAATATTTTCCAGGGAAAAAAATAAAATCACTACCAGGAGAGACGCTTGGCAGCTCAGCACAGTCCCTCGGTTATTGATTCACAGCGCTGATTGTGAGAAATGTACAGAAAAATCATATATATAAGAAAATACAGAACTTTAAAAAATATATATAGTAATACAATGAAAAAATGTTATGAAGAAATAAAAACAAAGTCACTCAATTCTCAAAAAGGCTGATAAAACCAATTAAGCAGAAACATAAATACTGAAATTAGAAGATTGTTGAACCTCTTCTGCTCCTAACGAGGAGTTTGGAGCACCAGCGAACTGTATGAAGCTTCTACTTCGCTTGTCGTGGAGTAAGGAATGATTTGGTTTGAGAACAGTTCAGTTGGAAAAAAACAAAAGTAAGTTTGATTGAAGACCTGGGTTGCACAGTGAGCTTGTCAGACTTTGAACACGTCAGGAATCTGCTCAGAGAGACTGGAAGCTTTCTGAGACCTGCAAAGTGTTCCTCTCTTTAAATATAAATTCCCCACCTGTGAACTTCTGCGGTCTGCTATTTAAAACTGCTCTTTTTTGTAACATTCTCTTCATGCTGAATGATTCTGGAGCGGACATCGTAAATTTTTCTTTCCTTTCCTGCTGGGTTAGGCTCCAGCTCTGTGCAATGGTCACTAAAGGAGGTGTGTGCGCAATTGGGTGTAGGACACTGGCAGAGTTGTTTTTAATCCTTAAAATGTGAATTTAGCTTAGCTCCCATCTGTCAGGGTCGGAGAGAGAGCAGAATGCTATTTCAAGCTGCTCCCAATGCTTCAACAGTTTGTGTGCAGCTTGATCTAGTACTGAGCCATACAGACCACTAGGAGCCAATCCACAATCTTAGGTAATGCTCATGAGCAAAGGACCAGAGGGCAGTGCCAACTGGTACTTGGGTGGGGAGGGTTACGACAGAGTTAGCACCTTCAGGAGCGGGAAAGCTGAAGTGAGGGGGGAGGGGATAGAAAGTTAATAAAATGCCATTATGCTTCCAGACCTTTAGCAAACACTGGGGGTCACCCATGGTGACACCATCACCAGGTGGCAGAGAGGCAAGCCAAGGTATTATTTGCAACCAGGCTTAAACGGCAAAAAATGACTGATTACATGTCACCAGAAATCAAACTGTGCCTTGCCTTGGTGTGTTTGATCTCAGATTGTCATGGCTGCACGTGCAAGAAGTGATTTTCCAAATCTGCCTCCTTTGTTGGAACCGCGTTCTGGGAAATCATGTCATCACTGGTTCCTGATGATGTAACATGCTCAAGAGAAAAAAACCCATTCATCTCCAGCTCTTGTGGAAGTGTCATCTTTCGTCTCCCCTTTAGGTTTGTGACTGAATCCTTCAGGTTTTTCTGATCATTAATTCGGTAAGAACTTCAAGCTGTGAAGCCATCGTCCACCTCTCTTATCCTTCCTCCCTCTCCCTGCCTGCTTAGTGTGGGTAATGGACAACGCCCAATGTGGCCACTAGGGTAACAAGAGGGATGTAGTGATGGATCTCATTGCAGTGGACACTGGTTGGGCTCTTGCTTGTGATCATGGCTGTGAAATACCTAGGCTCACTTGAAAAGAATGGCTCCCAGAGGATGGTACCCAGCGGGTGTCCGGCACCTGTGGGACTGAACCCCGATGCGAGTCAGTGCCTTTCGGAAAGGATGGGTGCGGGAAAGGCATGATGCCACGAGGAGACCACCCGCCTGCCGGGAGCACAGATCGAAGATGTGGTGGGAACGCTCCCTGTCATTCTCCACTGCTTTAAGGCAAAATCATTCGGTGTGTGTCTCACCTGTGATTTTGCACACGTTTGTAAACTGCTCCCTTTCGTATCGGTGCAGAGCAAAGTTGCCATGTCAAGAAAGCAAGAAGGCGTTACCTTAGAGCAGAGTAATCGGAAGTAAGGAACAAACAAAGCAAATGAATGATGAGCGCAGTGACTCCTGCTACAGACACGGAGCTCGACAAAATAGTTCATACCAAATAAGGCGGCTAGTGGGAGTGCCTGCTTTGATTTGTGCATAAACAGCCTGTGGTACAACTGAGGTCTCAACAACTTTGACTGTGTCCGTTTTGTGTGAGAGAAGGGCTGGAGGTGGAAACTGATGGACGGAAGATTCCAGGCTCCATATCTCCTCAGAGCTAGGCCAGGCTCACTCTCAGGGGCGCACTTTTGTCTGGGGAAGATGCAGAAAGAGAAAGAGAGATTAATGTTCACTAAGCAAACTCACTCTCAGAAGTTACTTTTATTTGGCACCTTCCACAACCTGAAGACATCTCAGAGCACTCCACAGCCACTGAAGTACTTCTGAAGTGTATTTACTCTTTCTAATGTAGGAAACACAGCAACCAATTTGCACACAGCAAACTTCCACAACAGCAATGAAATAATGACCAAGTGATGTTTGTTGAAGGATAATATTGACCAGGTATACCTGTTTCTGTTTGGAATATTGCCAGGGGATCATTTACCACCACCTGGGAGGACAGACTGGGACCTCATCTGAAAGACCTTTGACTGTACAGCACTCCCTTCCCATTGCAGAGCTAGATTGTGTGGTCAAAGTTGCTGGATTGGGGCTTGAATCCACGACCTTCAAAATCAGAGGCAAACTGTTGCCTCTGGCTATCCACTGAGCTACAGCCAGCATGAACAGAACACTCTTCAGATGTGGAGAAAGGAGATCACATTGGTAGAGAGTCTCCGATTCAGTGGTAAGTCAAAGGGCAGTGTGTGATTCCTATTCCTACACCTATGGAGAGGAGACAGGGCATGATCTGTCCAGAGGTGACCCCCATCATTATGAAAACCTGATGCTCTCTCCCAATGACTGACAGAAAGGAATTACTTGAGTTTTTTTTTCAGGTGAGATTAAAGATAGCTGAAAACGCCCAAACTCCGGCAGGCACTTTGCTTACATCCAAAATTCAGACACATATTAAGTATTGGTTTCCTTCTTCCTCAGAAACCACCATCATCAAAAAGAACAGTGACAATGCCTCAAAGCGACACACTGACACTGTTCTCTGGTGTCTTCAACACTGGCTCCCGGTTGAGTGATACCTTGATTTTAAAAGTTTCATCCTGGTTTGCAAATCCCTCCATGACCTCGCCCATCCCCATTTCTGTAATTTTCTTAGCCCAAAACTCCTCCAATTTTGGCCTCTTACACATCCACACTTTTAATTGTTCCACTATTGGCAGCTGTGCCTTCAGCTACCTGTGCCCCAAGCTCTGGAATTCCCTATGTAAGTTGCTCTGCCTCTCCAGCTCTCTTTCCCCTTTTAAGGCACTCCTTAAAACCTATCTCTTTGACTAGGCTTCTGGTCATCTGCCTTAATATCACCTTATGTTTCTCGTGCCAGGTTTTGTTGATAATATTCCTGTGAAGTGCCTTGGGATGTCTTAAAATGTTAAAGGTGCTATATCATTAAAAAAACATTTTTTAATTCATTTATGGGATGTGGGCATCACTGGCTAGGCCAGCATTTATTGCCCATCCCTAATTGCCCTTGAGAAGGTGGTGGTGAGCTGCCTTCTTGAACCGCTGCAGTCCATGCGGTGTAAGTACACCCACAGTGTTGTTAGGGAGGGAGTTCCAGGAATTTGACCCAGCAACAGTGAAGGAACGGTGACATATTTCCAAGTCAGTATGGTAAGTGACTTGGAGGGGAACTTTCAGGTGGTGGTGTTCCCATGTCTCTGCTGCCCATGTCCTTCTAAATGGTAGTGGTCGTAGGTTTCAAAGGTGCTGCCTAAGGAGACTTGGTAAGCTTCTGCAGTGCATCTTGTAGATGGTACACACTGCTGCTACTGTTCGTCTGTGACGGAGGGAGTGAATGTTTGTGGAAGGGGTGCCAATCGAGCAGGTTGCTTTGTCCTGGATGGTGTCAAGCTTCTTGAGTTGTTGCAGCTGCACTTATCCAGACAAGTGGAAAGTATTCCATCACACTCCTGACTTGTGCTCTGGAGATGGTGGACAGCTTTGGGAAGTCAAGAGGTGATTTACTCACCGCAGGATTCCTAGCCTCTGACCTGTTCTTGTAGCCACAGTATCTACATGGCTAGTCCAGTTCAACTTCTAGTCAATGGATGTTGATAGTGGGAGATTCAGTGATGATAATGCCATTGAATGTCAAGGGCAATGGTTAGATTCTCTCTTGTTGGAGATGGTCATTGCCTGGCACTTGTGTGGTGCTAATTTACTTGACACTTGTTAGCCCAAGCCTGGATATTGTCTAGGTCTTGCTGCATTTGGACATGAACTGCTTCAGTATCTGAGGAGTTGCAAATGGTGCTGAACATTGTGCAGTAATCAAAAAAACATCCCCACGTCTGACCTCATGATGGAAGGAAGGTAATTGATGAAGCAGCTGAAGATGGTTGGGCCAAGGACACTACCCTGAGGAACTCCTGCAGTGATGTCCTGGAACTGAGGTGATTGACCTCCAACAACCACAACTATCTTCCTTTGTGCTAGGTATGACTCTAACCAGCAGAGAGTTTTCCCACCAATTCTCAGTGGCTCCAGTTTTGCTAGGGCTCCTTGATGCCACACTCGGTCGAATGCTGCCTTGATGTCAAGGGCAGTCACTCTCATATCACTTCCGGAGTTTAGCTCCTTTGTCCAAGTTTGAACCAAGGCTGTAATGAGGTCAGAAATGAGTGACCCTTATGGACTGAGTGTCAGTGAGCAGGTTATTGCTAAGCAAGTGCTGCTTGATAGCACTGTTGATGACCCCTTCCATTACTTTACTGAAGATCATGATTAATTTATGGGATGTAGGTGTCGCTGGCTAGACCAGCATTTATTACCTATCCCTAATTGCCCTTGAGAAGGTGATGGTGAGTTGTCTTCTTGAACCGCTGTAGTCCATGTGGTGTAGGTACACCCACAGTGCTGTTAGGGAGGGTGTTCCAACAATACAAATTGCTTTCCTCCCAAGGGAGATGAGTTCCAAATATGGTGAGTTACATCATGACAGCAACATCACCTTCAAGTAACACATCATCCTGACTTGGAAATATAGCAGCTGTTTCTTGACTGTCACTGGTCAATATCCTGGAACTCCCTTCCTAACAGCACTGTGCATGTACCTGCATGTCACAGACTGCAACTGTTCAAGGCAGCAGGTCACTACCACCTTCTCAAGGGCAATTAGGGATGAACAATAAATGCTGGCCTTGCCAGTGATGCTCACATCCGATGAATGAAAAGATAAATAAGACAACATGGACAGTGCCCACTGGAAATTGCTCTTACAGTGAGCGGGATCAATTTACATTACCTCTTTAAACTGCTCCCAACACATTTCTGCTGCTTTGTAATTAAGTACTTCTGTTTAAACAGTAAATCTCAGTAGTATGTTAAATCTTCCATTGGAGATTGAAACATTTAAAGGCAGTCATAGTACGCATAATATGATTGAGGTTTTCAAACAGGGTCATAGGAACATACAAACAAGGAGCAGGAGTAGGCCATTCAGCCCCTCGAGCCTGCTCCGCCATTTAATAAGATCATGGCTGATCTGATAGTATCCTGAAATCTGCATCCCACCTACCCCCAATAATCCATCACCCCACCTTGCTTAGCAATAATCTGTCCACCTCTGCTTTAAAAATATTCAAAGACTCTGCTTCCACCACCTTTTCAGGAAGAGAGTTCCAAAGACTCACGACCATGAGTGAAAGAATTTCGCCTCATCTCTGTTTTAAATGGGCGGCCCCTTATTTTTAAACAGTGACCCCTAGTTCTAAACTGGGGGTTTATTTTTTTGGTCACTTTTTTACCTTTTCTCTGGGTAACGCCAAGTCTCCCTGGGATACCAGTTACACGGATACTGTTGCCTAACACTATTCCCCCAGCACCCAGTTCTCATGTCAAAAAAGAAAGTTTGTTTGTGTTCTGCCCAAGGGTAGCTCCTAACTCAAGTCACAGAGGAGATTCTTCAGTCGCTTACTGTGGATACCCTGTTGCCTTTTTCACAGTTCATCTTTGGAGGGCCTTCTTCCAGCTGGGCTGCAACCAAGGCTAAACGGTACCCCATCCTTTATAATAAGGGGGGTGGGCGGCCCATGCCCATCAGACTCGAGACCCCACCCCCGCCAAGGGCATAATCCAAAATTTGGAGCCAGTGCTCCAACCTCCGATCACTGGTGCTCTCTTTAGTGTGGTTCAAACATAATCCTTCTGACTCAAGGCGGGGGAATATTACCCCTGAACCATTGGATCAGGAGGAGGCCACTTAGCCTGTTCTCCCACTCAATTAGATCATGGATGATCTGTATCCTACCTCCAGTTACTCACTTTGGTTCCATTACACTCAATATTTTTACCTATCAAAACTCTTATTGATCTCGGTTTTGAAATTTTCAATTGACCCCCCAACCCCCGGCATCCACAGCTTTTTTTGGGGGAGAAGAGTTCCAGATTTCCATTCCCCTTTGTGTGAAGACGTTCTTCCTGACACCACTCCTGAGTGGCCTTTCTCTAACTTTAAGGTTTTGCTCATCTGTTCTGGATTCCCTCACAAGAGGAAATGGTTTTTCTCTATCTACCCTTTCAAATCCTTTAATCATCTTAAATACCTCAATTAGACCACTCCTTGAAGTTCTATTTTCAAGAGTATACAATCCTACTCCACCCAATCTATCCACATAATTTAACCCTTTAAGCCCCAGTACCATTCTGGTGAAATGCTCTGTACCGCCTCGGACACCAATATAGCCTTCCTGAGAAAGTGAGTTCTCCTCCAAGTCACTCACCATCCTGACTTGGAAATATATCCCGTTCCTTCGCTGTCGCTGGATCAAAATCCTGGAACTCCCTTCCTAACAGCACTGTGGGTGTACCTACACCACATGGACTGCAGCGGTTCAAGAAGGCAGCTCACCACCACCTTCTCAAGGGCAACTAGGGATGGGCAATAAATGTTGGCCCAGCCAGTGAAGCCCACATCCCATGAATGAATAAGAAAAAATGTGGGGCCCAGAACTCCAGATGCTGCCTAACCAGAGTTCTTTACAGCTGTAGTTTAACTTCAACCCCTCTGTATTCCAGCCTTCTTGAGATTAAAGTCCAATATTCCATTATTCCTTTGGATTATTTTTGTACCTGTCCACAAGATTTTAGTTATTTCTGTGCATAGACCCCTAAATCTCTTGGATCCTTCACAGTTCCTAACTTCTTGCTATTTAGAAAATACTTTACTATAGCTTTCAGGTTCAAAACGGATGAGCTCAGACTACCACACTCTGCTTCTATTTACACCACCTAGTGTGAAAACAGAGAGTCAATATCAGCCAAGTACTTACAGGCTTCAGTCACTAGGATTATCCGGAATGGGGTAGGAACCCTCCACCTTCTGACTAAAGAGACGGGAATGTAACAATGAGCCAAAGGCTCGCTCAGAACTGAGAGTGATGGCATTAGACAATCTCAAAACAATCAGTCAAGCTTCAGCCTGTCCTCAACCAACCTATGTACTTGCACACACTCCAGCAGGGTGAGGAGGGGAGACAGACTCCTGGGCAGTAAAAAACACCCGGAATCCTGAATACCTTTGCTCCTTCCCAACCCAAGATGGTTGAAGACAGTGACAGCACCCATACCAACACCACATCTAGGAGCAGCTAGCTTGGAGTCGAATCTCCACTCGTAGTTCAGAGTCATTTTTTTTACTTCATTTATGGGATGTGGGTGTTGCTGGCTGGGCCAGCATTTATTGCCCATCCCTAATTGCCCTTGAGAAGGTGGTGGTGAGCTGCCTTCTTGAACCACTGCAGTCCATGTAGTGTAGGTACGCCCACAGTGCTGTTAGGGAGGGAGTTCTAGGATTTTGACCCAGCAACAGAGAAGGAACGGTGATATATTTCCAAGTCAGGATGGTGAGTGGCTTGAAGGGGAACTTCCAGGTGGTGGTATTCCCATGTATCTGCTACCTTTGTCCTTCTAGATGGTGGCTGTCGTGGGTTTGGAAGGTTCCGCCTAAGGAGCCTTGGTGAATTCCTGCAGTGCATCTTGTGATGTGTCTGCAGTGCATCGGTGGTGGAGGGAGCAAATGTTTGTGGAAGGGGTGCCAATCAAGCGGGATGCTTTGTCCTGGATGGTGTCGAGCTTCTTAAGTATTGTGAGAGCTGCACTCGTCCAGGCAAGTGGAAAATATTCCATCACACTCCTGACTTGTGCCTTGTAGACAGTGCACAAACTCTGGGGAGTTAGGAAATGAGTTACTCATTGTAGGATTCCTAGCTTCTGACCTGCTCTTATAGCCACAGTATGTATATGGCTAGTCCAGTTCAGTTTCTGGTCAATGGTAACCCCCCCCAGGATTCAGTGATGGTAATGCCATTGAATGTCAAGTGGCGATGGTTAGATTCTATCTTGTTGGAGATGGTCATTGCCTGGCACTTGTGTGGTGCGAATGTTACTTGTCAGCCCAAACCTGGATATTGTCCAGGTCTTGCTGCATTTGGACATAGACTGCTTCAGTATCTGAGGGGTTACGAATGGTGCTGAACATTGTGCAATCAGCGAATATCCCCACTTCTGACCTTATGATGGAAGGAAGGTCATTGATGAAGCAGCTGAAGATAGTTGGGCCGAGGACACTACCCTGAGGAACTCCTGCAGTGATGTCCTGGAACTGAGATAACTGACATCCAACAACCACAACCATCTTCCTTTATGCTAGGTATGACTCCAACCAGAGGAGAGGTTTGCCCCTGATCCCCATTGACTCCAGTTTTGCTATGGTTCCTTGATGCCACAATTGGTCAAGGACAGTCACTCTCACCTCACCTCTGGAGCTTGGCTCTTTTGTCCATGTTTGAACCAAAGCTGTAATGAGGTCAGAAACCCAGTAACCCTGGTGGGATCCAAACTGAGCATCAGTAAGCAGGTTACCACTAAGCAACTGCCCCTTGATACACTGTTGATGACCCCTTACATCACTTTACCCACACTTCCCCGGGGACTGCAGTGCATTTGTGCTTTCCCTACCTTGTGCGTGTGTGAGTTGCTGTGAGGTCGAGTTGTTGCCAGGCTCTCTTCCCTCTTCCTTTGAACACAGTTGACTTCAGGGGCCTTGGCTATTTTAGTGGGTTTTGAGCAGGAGGGTGCATTCTTCCGTTTCCTGCCCTCGGTCCGTGCGGGGGAGTTGACGGTCGGTGGTGGGGATGAAGGGTTGTGGGCCCCCAGCCGACGTGCCTCGCAGAGGCGGGCATCCCTCTTGGGACCAAAGTGTTCCACCGTCCTGCTAGTCCCTTTGAGGGAGTTCCCTGAAAGGCCCAGAATTCCAGTTTGTCCTGAGCGTCCTGCTTTGGGTCCATGGGCATTGAGTCCGTTGTTAGCATTGTGTGAAGAGGTATTCGAGGTGGGAGGGCGGGAGGCTGTCCCACCAGGAAGGGGGGCGCTTATCCGGTCCAGACTCAATACGCAGTTTCTTTTGAGGGGGGGGTCCGAGGAAGGGAGCAGGTCAGAGGGGGAGGCCGCCGATTTCTTCCGTTTGCCCGGTGATGTCTCGCCAGTGGGACGGGGGTCTTGGTGGAATCCAGGTGCCCGACCGGTCTTTGCCCAGGGCGCTCTCCCTGAAGATGGGGAGGGGGTTGGGGTCGGCGGAGGAAGGGAGCGGCAGCAGGCGGAGGGTGGGTCTGCAGGGGCTCGAGCTTCAGCAAGGCTGGCAGGCGAGGGTACTGGCTTCAGTTCCATGCCCATGGAAGAAGACAAAGATGAAGTTACTGAAAGAGACGACACAGAGCGCAGCGAGAGAGGCGAGGGGGCAGGAGGCGGAAGGAGTGGCGTTCTCTGTGTTTCCGTGGCCGGAGGAATCTTCCTACAGTGAAAATAAAAAGACACTCATTAGATTTATCCTTGCACAACAAGGCGAAACTGGCTCAGTGTTAGCACTCTCACTTCAGAGACTGGAGAATAAAATCCAGGCTGACATTTGCAGTGCAGTACTGATGGAGCACCGCACAGTGGAGGGTCAGGACTGAGGGAGTGCTGCCCTGTCGTAGGGTCAAGACTGAGAGTATGCTGCACTGTCAGAGGGCCAGTACCGAGGGAATGCAGCACCATTAGAGGGTCAGTACTGAGACAGTGCTGCACTTTGAGGGGCAGTACTGAGGGAGCACTGCACTGTTGGAGGGTCAGTAGTGAGGGAGCACTGCAGTGTTGGAGGGTCAGTACTGAGGAAGTGCTGCACTGTCAGAAGGTCAGCACTGAGGGAGCACCACACTGTCAGGGGGTCAGTACTGACAGAGCACTGCACCATTGGAGGGTCAGTATTGAGGGAGTGCTGCACTGCCTGAGGGACTGCACTGAGAGTGCACTGCACTGTTTAAAGGTCAGTAGTGAGGGAAGTACTGACAGAGCACTGCAGTGTCAGAGGGTCAGTACTGAGGGAGCCCTGCATTGCTGGAAGGTCAACACTGGGAGAGTACTGCACTGTTGGAGGTTCATAACAGGGAGAGTGCTGCACTAACGGAGGGTCAGTACTAAAAGAATGCCACAACGCCAGAGGAGCAGCACTGAGGGAGTGCCACACTGCCACAGGGGCAGTACTAAAGGAGAGTTGCACTGTCGGAGGGTCAGTACTAAGGGAGCGCCAACATGCAGGTGCAGCAAGCAATTAGGAAGGCAAATGATATGTTGGCCTTTATTACAAGAGGATTTGAGTACAGGAGTAAAGAAGCCTTGCTGCAATTTTACACAGCCTGGTGAGACCGCTCCTGGAGTATTGTATACAGTTCTGCTGTCCTAACCTAAGGAAAAATACACTTGCCATCGAGGGAGTGCAACAAAGGTTCACCAAACTGACCCCTGGGATGGTGGGATTGTCCTATGAGGAGCGATTGAGGAGATAGGTCTATATTCTCTACAGTTTAGATAAATGAGAACAGATCTGATTGAAGCATACAAAATTCTTACAGGGCATGACAGGATAGATGTAGGAAGTATATTTCCCCTGGCTGCGGGGGTCTA
Source organism: Cetorhinus maximus (assembly GCF_964194155.1). Taxonomy (NCBI): domain Eukaryota; kingdom Metazoa; phylum Chordata; class Chondrichthyes; order Lamniformes; family Cetorhinidae; genus Cetorhinus; species Cetorhinus maximus. The sequence goes on from NC_135886.1 coordinate 14,452,480, forward strand.
GACACAGTCTCAGAATAAGAGGACTGAGATGAGGCAGAATTTTTTCACTCAGAGGGTGGTGAATCTTTGGAATTCTCTGCTCCAGAGGGCTGTGGAGGGTCAGTCACTGAGTATATGGAAGACAGAGATCGATCGATTTCTAGATAGTAAAGACATCAAAAGATTTTGGGATAGTGCGGGGAAAATGGCATTGAGGTAGAAGATCAACTATGATCTAGTGAATGACGGAGCAATTCAAGGGGCTGAATGGCCTACTCCTGCTCCTATTTCCTATGTCTCTCCACTGATGGAGGGTCACTACTGAGTGAACGCTGCACTGTCAAGGGGGCATTACTAAGGGAACCCGCACTGAGAGAGGGACATTACTAAGGGAACGTTGCGCTGTTGGAGGGGCAGTACTGAGGTAGCACTGCATAGTTGGAGGGACAGTACTGAGGTAGCACTGCACTGTTAGAGGGGCAGTACTGAGGTAGCGCTGCACTGTTAGAGGGGCAGTACTGAGGTAGCGCTGCATTGTTGGAGGGACAGTACTGAGGTAGCACTGCACTGTTGGAGGGACAGTACTGAGGTAGTACTGCATTGTTGGAGGGACAGTACTGAGGTAGCACTGCACTGTTGGAGGGACAGTACTGAGGTAGCGCTGCACTGTTGAAGGGGCAGTACTGAGGTAGCGCTGCATCGTTGAAGGGGCCGTGCTGAGGTAGTACTGCATTGTTGGAGGGACAGTACTGAGGTAGCGCTGCACTGTTGGAGGGACAGTACTGAGGTAGCGCTGCACTGTTGGAGGGACAGTACTGAGGTAGCACTGCACTGTTGGAGGGACAGTACTGAGGTAGCACTGCACTGTTGGAGGGACAGTACTGAGGTAGCACTGCACTGCCAGAGGGGCAGTGCTGAAGGAGTGCCATACAGTCAGGTGGGTATTATTGAGGGAACGCTGCACTTTCAGGGTAACTGAGGAAGTGTTGCACTGTCGAAGGTGCCATCTTTCAGATGAAACCAAGCTATTTTTTAGCATGATTCCTACATTTGCCCAATTTCCGACATTATAACAGTGACTACACTTCGAAAGTACTTCATTGACTGTAAAGCACTCTCAGATTTCTGGTGGTCATGAAAAGCATTATATAAATGGAAGTTTTTCTTTTCAGTGCAGTCGGGCACACTCCATACACTGATACACTTCTACCACTGGCAGTCCTGAATGGGGCAGCTCTGGGTGACAGAGCGCCAAGTTTACTAGGGACACCCTTGGACCTGCTTTTAACTCTACCTAAGCAAATGGCCTTTGAGTGAGTTAAAATCGGGTTCCTGGTGTGAGGTCATCAACACTCCATGCGTCTTCCTTTTCACTTTACTGACAAGCCGTCCACCCTGGAGCCTTGCAACAAAGGCTTAACTGTGCCACTGTGCACTTGAGCCAGAGCATTATTGCCCGCCTTTCTCTGACAATCCATAAGCTTTTAAAACCCAAGCTTGACTCAAGCAACCACTTCTTTAATTAGCTCATCTTCTCGCTCCAACATCCTCTATCCCTGGCAGTGCGCTGCACCATGTACTGGGCCCCTGAGGCCTTCAGCATCTCAACAAAAAGAATATCCAGTCAAAGAAAAGGAAAATGTTCTGACCTCCACATCTGAGAATTCAGGTGCCTTTCCACCATGGAATTGAGGACTGAGCGGAAGTGATCCAAGCGCCTGTTGAAGACGTAGCAGCCCCGACTAATCATTCGGCTTCCAAAAGTGCAAAACTGGAATGGAGTAAAGCAACAGTGAGGTGCAGACCACAACTGGCCCTGCTAGTCCCTAGCAAGGGTAATTCATCAGCATAGGAACGGGGAGTGTTGGAGGCAAACTTCAATTCATTTCTGCAAAAGCCAACTACTGGCAGTTGCTGAAAATCTGAAATAAAAACAGAAAATGCTGGGAACAGCTAGCAGGCAGCTTCTGTAAGAGAGAGAGCAGCCAGTTAATGTTTCAGGCCAGTGATCTTTCGCGTTTCTCTCTCCACGGATGCCGTCTGACCAGCTGTGTATTTCCAGTATTTTCTTTTTTTATTTCACATTCATCCCTGTCCAGCTTCTAAATTGTAGTTAAACATTGTGCTATTTATAAAGAACCTCCATTTACTGGAAACAAGGTCTTTCACGGGTGATGCCAGGAAGCACTTCTTCACACAAAAGGGTATTGGAGAGCTGGAACTCCCTCCCTCAGGAAGCTATTGACGCTGAAGGTCAATTGAAATTTTTAACACAGGGATTGACAGGTTTTTGTTATGCAAGGGTATCAAGGGTTATGGTTCCAAGGCAGCTGGATGGAGTTAAGATACCGATAGGCCATCTCACTGAACGGGGAACTGCCTCAAGGGGCTGAATTGCCACCTCCTGTTCATAGACAGGGATCAGATTATCTCCTCTCAAAGCCTGAATACTGAGGACCAATAACAACAGCTTACATCTGGCACAGCTGATGGGAGAATTTGTTGCCCTCTCCTGGCTTTGCACATGGTAAGTCAAAGCCAAGTGAAATCTTCAGATGGAGTGAGAGAGGAAGGCAGAGATGTAATTCAGTCGCCATGTTAATGTTAATTGTTCTGTCCCTATTAAGGAAGCATTGCACTGTAGTGCGAGCTGGCTTTCAGATGAGATGTTAAACTGAAACTCTGTCTACTCTCTCAGGTAAAAGACCCCATGATCCCACGACACTATTCAAAGTAGAGAAGGGGAGTTCTCCATGGTGTCCTGGCCAATGTCCCTCAAACAATATCACTAAAACAGATTATTTGGTCATTAACTCACTGATGTTTGTGGAAGATTTCAAAATTGCTGCCACGTTTCCTACATTACAACAGTGACGAATGTCCTTCGTTGGTCGTTATGCACTTTAGGATATCCTGAGATGGGCAAGGCGCTAACTAAATGGCAGGAGGGCTGGTGACCAGGGGACAAAGATTTTAGACAATTGGCAAAAGAACTAAGGGTGGGAATGAGGGGAATATTTTTGTTTTACGCTGCAAATTGTTGTGATCTGGAATGCAATATCTGAAATGGCGGGGGGAAGCAGGTTAAATAGAAACTTTCAAAAGGGAATTGGATATACACTTGGTGGAGAAGAATTTGCAGGGCTATGGGGAAAGCAGGGAATGACTAATTGGGTAGCTGAGAGAGAGTGAGAGAGAGAGAGAGAGAGAGAGTGAGAGAGGGGGAGAGAGAAAGATAGAGAGAGAGAGAGAGAAAGAAAGAAAGACAGACAGAGAGAGAAAGAGAGAGAGAGAGAGAGAGAGAGGCACTGAGCTGAAATGGTACGTACTGCCAGAGGCTTCGGGTGCAATCGCGAATAGTGACAATCTGGCTTCTCAGATTCCTCTGTCATTTCTCCGTCACTCTCCTCGCTCGATAACCGGCTGTTTATCTCAAACCTGAACAAAGGGTAGGGGAGCTCTGGATGTGGTACAGGATCAGCAGGGGGTGTCTCATCATCAGTCAGCTCACTTTCCAAAGAAACCCTGTGGAATGGAGATAAAGTATATGAGCATGGCAGTGAGATCTCAGCACAGTGTAACAGCCCACAAACACTGAATCCACTGTCCCTGGAAGTGGGGAAGCGTAATATATTTATTCCACAATAAAACTATGGCTTTCAAGTGAATATCTGGGTTGATTGAATACAGGGAAAGGGAGGCTTTTGCCTTTTATAGGTTGGGGTGTGTAATCCAAATATGTGTTCTTCACATGAAGACACAGAGTATAAGAAAGAAATCTAATGAATTGCAATACAAATTCACTTGGAAGGTGTGACATGGTAGCCATTACAGAGGCATGTCTGCAAGGTGGATTAGAAGGTCTACAGGGAAGATAGGGGAAAAGGTAAAATGGGAGGAAGACCCTAAATGATTAATGGCAGAATCATCTCAATGATCACAGAGGATATAAGTGGCAAGCGGGCAGCAGGGATTTTGTGTTGAATTCAGAAATAGAAGAAGGATTTAAGACTGCAGTGAAAGTTGTGCATAGGACCCCTGTTAGCAGTTGTGAAGTGGTAGACCGTATACATTCTGAGGCTAGGCAAACGTGTAACAAAGGCAGGACGATTTTAATGGAAGATTTTTAACTCGCATAAAGATTGGGACAAGTAGACTAGCACTTCAGAAAAGTAGTGAATTTCTTGAGTGTAGCCAGGATACTTTTCTGCAACAATATGTCCTGGAACTAACAAGAGGGCAGGCTTATTAAATTTAGTAATGTGCTAGATTTAGTAAACAGCCTAACGGTCACGAACATTTATCAAATAGCGATCATAACATGATCGAAATCAACATAGTAATAAGGAAGAAACATGAAACAGCTACTAAGATTCTAGATCGAGGGAAGGCTGACTTCAATGAGATAAGACAGAGACTGTCCACAGGACACTGGGGAAATCTGTTAATGGGTAAAACAACAAAAGATCAATGGGAGGTGTTCAAAAAATAAATTAATGTTGTACAGAACCAGTTTATACCTTTCAAGGGCAAATATCCTACTTGCCAAAAAGACAATCATGAAAAAGTAAAGAGTAACAACATTTCAAAAGAAGAAAAAGCACATAAAAATGCAAAAAATAGTACAGATCCTGGCCAATAGGAAAGATACAAAAGCAGTGATGTTGTCAAAGTAAGAGTTATAAAAAGGGAGTATGAAAAGACACATGCAAGGCACATCAAAATCAACACTGAAAACTCTTACATTTGTGTGCCCTTTGAAACCTGGTAACGGTGATGTTGTCAATGACAATAAGGAACTAACTGACACACTGAATCATTATTTTGCGTCAGTATTTATGGTAGAGGGAAAGATCAGCCTCCCAGACATCCCAAGGAAGATATTGAATCAGGAAATCAACAAAATTAACTTAAATAAGATAATAGCAATGGAGAAATTAATGGCTCTAAATACCCAGGACCGGATGGTTTCCATCCCATGTGTTAAAGGGAGTAGATGAGAGCATTGCAGATGTGCTAACTATAATCTTCCAAAGTTCTCTCAATTTGAAAACTATTCCTTAAGATTATAAAACTGCACGTCACTCCGCTATTTAAGAAAGCACAGAGCAAGAAAACAGGGAATTAACGACCCTCAGATGCAGCACCTTTTGTCAGCAAATTACCAGAGTCTATGGGCCATAACTTGTGTGGAATGGTAATCAGTCAGATTGTCACTCCGCTTCTTTTCACTTACACTGTGTGTACCTTTCTCACCAGCCTGTCCGACCCAGGCCGGGTGAGAATAGTGCAGCACAGCGGGTTCCTTTGGCCTTCTTTCGAGACCAAGAGAGCCGTAGGAAAGCAAGACACGCCCCCTTTCTTATAGCACCAGCTGCCGAAAACCAGGTAAATTTAAAGGTCCCAGACACTTTGAGAAGCCAGGGAGAAGTTAAGTGGGAAGGATGGGGGGGCGCAAGGACAGAGGATAGGGGGTTAGGATGGGTGGGTTGAGGATGTGGGTTGGGGGGTGGGGCATGTAGGATGGGGTGGACTGCATAGGATTGGGGGTGGTTGGTGGTCACTGGGGGAGGGGGTTCAGGTGATGTGGCTGTTGGTCGGGTAGTCAGTGGAGGGGAGTCGGGTGGCCAAGGGTTGTGGTCAGGTGGTAAGTGGGGGGAGGGTCGGGTGGTCAGTGGGTCGGTCGGGTGGTCAGTGGGGGCAGTCGGGTGGTCAGTGGGGTGGTTGGATGGTCAGTGGAGGCGGTCGGGTGGTCAGTGGGGGTGGCTGGATGGTCAGTGGAGGCAGTCAGTGAGGACAGGTGGTGTTGGTCAGTGGGAGCGGTCGGATGGTCAGTGGGGGCGGTTGGGTGGTCAATGGGGGTGGTCAGGTGGTCAGAGGGGGCGGCCGGGTGGTCTGGGTGGTCAATGGGGCTGGGGTTCGGGTGGTCGGGGGATGTTCGGGTGGTCAGCAGGGTGGTCGGGTGGTCAGAGGAGGGCGATTGGGTGGTCAGTGGGGCGTTCAGGTGGTCAGTGGGGCAGTCGGGTGGTCAGTGAAGAGTGGTGGTTGGTGAGGGAAGTCGTGAGGGGGTGGGGCTTAGTCGGGAGCGTATTTGTGATGGTTGGAGGAAAGTCGTGGGTATGGTTGGGTGGGTGGTCGTGGTGTTGGGGTGTAGTCAGTAGCTTGGGGAGGCAGTCAGGAGAAAGGGGGTAATCAGCGAGTCCTGGGGGGCAGGGGAGTGGAGGGGAGGTGGGTCAGTACTATAGTTATCCAGGAGTTAGAAGTTGTTTTAATTCTTCTAACTTTTCCTGGATAACTATTCCTGTAAGACAATCGGAACCATCAAAGTCTCTGATTTAAATCGGAGTACCGGATGGTTCCCAGTGCAGGGCAATTGCCCATCGGAAGTTTGAATTTTCCATGCAATTCCCATGCAGTCCTTATGTGGTGACTTCTGGGGAAGTCCCCCAGCACATCTTTGTGGTACTATCCACCATCCCCCCGGTATGATGCCCTGGAGATTGGAGATTATAGGCATATAATTAAGGATAGGGTTGCTGAATATCTTGAAAATTTTCAGCTATCAGAGACAGCCAGCATGGATTTGTAAAGGGTAGGTGATGAATCTGCTTGAATTATTTGAAGAGGTGACTAAAGTAGTGAACAGGGAAATGTCTATGAATGTTATTTATATGAGCACCCAGAAGGTATTCGACAAAATCCCTCACAAAAGATTGTTAGCTGAAGTTGAAGCTCATGAAATTGAAGACAAATTATTGACCTGGTTGGGGAATTGACTGAGTGGCAGGAGACAGAGTAGGAACAATGGCCAAGTGCTTGAATTGGCAGGATGTGACTAGTGGTATCCCACAAAAATCTGTGTTGGGGCTTCAACAATTCACTGCATTCATTAACAATTTAGATGATGGGTTAGAAAGCCAAATATCCAAGTATGCTGATGACACAAAGATAGGGAGGTGTTGTAAACAGTATAGTTGGAAACCTAAAATTACAAAGAGATATTTGATACGTTATGTGAATAGGCAAAATTGTGGCAAATGGGTTTCAGTGTAAGCAAATGTGAAGTCAACCACTTTGGATTAAAAAGGTTAGAACAGGTTATTTCTAAATGGTGAAAAGCTGGAAACAGTGGAAGTCCTCAGAGACTTGGGGGTCCAGATACACAGATTGTTAAAATGTCACGAGCAGGTACAGACAATAATCAAAAATGTCAGTGGGATGCTGGCCTTTATATCTAGAGGACTAAAATACAAAGAGGTAGAAGTCATGCTTTAGCTATGCAAAGCACTGGTTAGACCACACCTGGAGTTACTGTAAGCAGTTCTGGGCACCACACCTTAGGAAACATATATTAGCCTTGGGGGGAGTGAAGTTTGGATTTACCAGAATAACACCTTGTCTAGAAGAGTTCAATTGGGAGGAGTGATTACACAAACTAGGATTGTATCTCCTACAATTTAGAAGGTTAAAGGATAATTTCATCAAGGTTTTCGCGATATTAAGGACAGGGTAAATTGGGGGAAACTAATTTTAGTGGTTGGTTTGTTCAGGACTAGGTGATGTAGTCAAAAAACTAGAAGCAGATCTTTTGGAAGTGAAATTATTAAGCACTTCTGCACACTGTAGAAGTTTGGAACTGTCTTATACAATCAATGTCAGATCAGCTGTTAATTGTAAAACTGGGATTAATAGATTTTTGTGGGGCTCTCTCATACTGTCACTCGGTAACCACTTCCCCTGCCCAGTGCATCGTGTGACCGACTGTATCTCTACTAATATTAATCCAACTCCCTCCTAGCCCAGTCATCATCAGTTAGCAGCACCACAAGACAGATAATCACACAGGAAATTGTATTGTATGATTTCACATCCAGTGATACTTATTAAACAGAACAAACAATTTTATAGTAAATGATGATTTCAATATTGTAAATTAAAAATACTTAACGCTTTGTGCTTTTTGCAGGATACTTCCTTGTAGTACATCATTCATACAATTTAATGAAGAAGTATCACAAATCAGGACCAGGACACAATGGCAGATTTGTATTGCCAATTAGTGCAGCGTGCTATCAGCAGGCAAGGTGTATGTGCACCATCTGCTGGCTGGAACTGTGCACTGAAAGACCACAACAGCCAGATATCAGGGAGCTGCTACATGGACCACTTTACTTTTGTCTGAAGAGCTCCTGAAAAATAACATGATGCTGCAAATTACAACATCGCGGAATGAAAAAAAAAATCACTAAATAAATCGGTTGAAGAAGTCAGGGTCTCAATTCCAGCTTCTCGTGATGGAAACATTTATTCCCGTGAGTTAGATGGAGTGTGTGGGAGGAGACTGGTGTGGAGCATAAACGCCAGCAGGGACCAGTTGAACCAAATGGCCTGTTTCTGTGCTGTAGATTCTACATAATATGAAATGGGGGGGAGGCAGTGGCATAGTGGTATTATCATTGGACTAGTATCCCAGAGATCCAGGGTAATGGGGACCTGGGTTCAAATACCACCATAAAAATCTGGAATTAAAAGATTGTCGTTAAAAACCCATCTGGTTCACTAATGTCCTTTAGGGAAGGAAATCTGCTGTCCTTACCTGGTCTGGCCTACATGTGACTCCAGACCCACAGCAATGTGGTTGACTCTTAAATACCCTCTGAACAAGGGCAATTAGGGATGGTCAATAAATGCTGGCCTAGCCAGCAATGCCCACATCCTATGAACAAAAACAAAAAAAATCTCTGAACCTGTGGAATTCTCTACCACAGAGGGCTGTGGAGGCCAAGTCACTGAATATATTTAAGAAGGAAATAGATTTCTAGACTCTAAAGGCATCAAGGGGTATGGGGGGAGAGCTGGTGTATGGCGTTGAGATAGAGGATCAGCCATGATCATACTGAATGGTGGAGCAGGCTCCATGGGCCAAATGACATACTCCTGTTTCTATGAGCTGCGACATTCAATTTTCATGTATATCGATTCTGAAAAAAACTAAATTTCTAAAGTTGGTGATCAGCTTCCGTTAACTTTCTACCTCCTGATCATCTGGAAAGTCTGATAATTGTGTCACCCATGGCGGTACTCTCACCTCTGAATCACAAAATTATTCCATAGATTTCAGGACAAAATCCAGGCTGACTCTTTCATTGCAGTACTGTGGAATTCCACCGGGAGCCTTGTGAGAGCAAGCAACCCACCACAAAGCAGAGAAAAGAGAGATTTCCTTAGTTCTGATGAAGGGTCATACGGACTCAAAATGTCAACTGTATTCCTCTCCGCAGATGCTGTCAGACCTGCTGAGTTTTTCCAGGTGTTTTTGTTCTAGATTTCCCCAGTATCCGCAGTATTTTGCTTTTAACAAAGCAGAGAAACCTGGGACCTAACCAGCCTGTACTGTTCAGTAGCCACTGATCCATTAAAGAACATGGAAGCAGGAGGAGGCAATTCAGCCTCTTGAGCCTTTTACATAGACACAGGAGGAAGCCATATCCAGCCACTTGAGCCTCCTCTGCCATTCTATAAGATCGTGGCTGATCTGTGCTCAACTGCATTTTCCTACCTTTGCTTCAGGTTCCTTGATACCCCTACCCAACAAAAATCAATCGCAGTCTTATAAACTCCAATTGAGACCCAGCATCCACAATTTTTTCAAGGAGACTGTTCAATATTTCTACTAACCTTTGTGTGGAAAAGCACTTCCTGATTTCACTCCTGAATGGTCTAGCTCTAAATTTAGGATTGTGACCCCATCTTGTTCTAGATTCCCTGACCAGAGGGAATAGTGTCTCTGGAAACCACGAAGGTATGAGGTGTGAGTTGGCTAAGATAGATTGGGAAACTTCAGTAAAAGGCATGATGGTGGATAAGCAATGTTACATTTAATATTTAATCATTTTTAAGGAACGAAGGTATGCATTGCAACAGTTATACATTTTTTTTCTGGTGCAAAAACACAACAGGAAAAGTGGCCCATGTCTAACAAAAGAAATTAAGGATAGTATTAGATCCAAAGAGGAGTCATATAAAGTTGCTAGAAAAAGTAGCAAGCCTGGGGATTGGGAGCAGTTTAGAATTCAGCAAAGGAGAGCCGAGAGATTAATTAAGAGGGGAAAAATAGAATATGAGAGTAAACTTACGAGGCACATAAAAGGGGACCGTAAAAGCTTCTATAACTATGTAAAAAGAAAAAGATTAGTGAAGACAAATGTAGTCCCTTACAGCCTGAAACGGGAGGGTTTATAATAGAGAACAAGGAAATGGCAGAGCAATTAAACAACTACTTTAGTTCTGTCTTCATGGAGCAAGACACAAATAACTCCCCAGAAATACTAGGGAACCAAAGGTTTTATTACTAAAAAAAATAGTGCTGGAGAAATTAATGCGACTGAAAGCCAATAAATCCTCAGGGCCAAATAATCTACATCCCAGGGTGCTGAAGGAGATGGCCATGGAAATAGTGGATGCCATCTTCCATTTGATTGGTTGTCATCTTCCAAAATTCTGTCGATTCTGGAACAGTCCCAGCAGATTGGAGGATGGCAAGTGTAACCCCACTATTAAAAAAAATGGACGGAGGGAGAAAACAGGGAATTACAGACCAGTTAGCCTAACATCAGTGGTAGGGAAACTGTTAGTCTATTATAAAGGATGTGATAACAGGACACTTAGAAAATATCAATGGGATTAGACAAAGTCAGCATGGATTGATGAAAGGGAAATCATGCTTGACTAACCTACTGGAATTTTTTGAGGACATAACTACTAGAATAGATAAGGGAGGACCAGTGGATGTGGTGTATTTGGATATTCAGAAAGCTTTTGATAAAGAGGTTAGTGTGTAAAATTAAAGCACATGGGATTGGGGGTAATATATTGGCAAGGATTGAGAATTGGTTAGCAGGTAGGAGACAGAGTAGGAACAAATGGGTATTTTTCAGAATGGCAAGCAGTGACTAGTGGGGTGCCACAGGGATCAGTGCTTGGGCCCCAGCTATTCACAATATAAATCAATGATTTGGACAAGGGAACCAAATGTAATATTTTCAAGTTTGCTGACCACACGAAACTTGGTGGGAATGTGAGCGATGAGGAGGATGTTAAGAGGCTTCAAGGCAATTTAGCCGGGTTGAGTTGGTGGGCAAATGCATGGCAAGTGCAGTATAATGGAGATAAGTGTGAAGTTATCCACTTCGGTAGGAAAAACAGAATGGCAGAGTATTATTTAAATGGTGATAGATTGGGAAATGTTGGAGTACAAAGGCACTTGGGTTTCCTTGTACACCAATCACTGAAAGCAAGCAGTTAGGAAGGCAAATTGTAATTTGGCCTTCATTGCAAGAGGACTTGAGTACAGGAGCAAGGATGTCTTACTGCAGCTGTACAGGACCTTGGTGAGACCACACCTGGAGTATTGTGTGCAGCTTTGGTCTCCTTACCTAACAAGAGATAAACGTGCCATAGATGGAGTGAAGCGAAGGTTCACCAGACTGATTCCTGGGATGGCAGGATTGTCGTGTGCGGAGAGATTGGGTTGACGAGGCCTATATTCACTGGAGTTTAGAAGAATGAGAGGGGAACTCCTTGAAATGTATAAAAATCTGACAGAGATGGGCAGACAGGATGCAGGGATGATGTTTCTCCTGGCTGGGGGGGTCTAGAACAAGAGGTGACAGTCTCAGGATATGGGGTAGGCCATTTAGGACTGAGATGAGCAGAAACTTCTTCACTCAGGGGGTGGTGAACCTGTGGGATTCTCTACCACAGAGGGCTGTGGAGGCCAAGTCACTGAATATATTTAAGAACGAAATAGATTTCTGGACTCTAAAGGCACCAAGGGGTATGGGGAGAGAGTGGGAGAACGGCGTTGAGACAGAGGATCAGCCATGATCATACTGAAAGGTGGAACAGGCTCAAAGGGCCGAATGACCTACTCCTGCTCCTTTTCTCTATGTTTCTATGGATCCACCCCACCAAAACCCCTGAAACCCCAAGTGGAGCCGATGCGGATCAGACTCCTGGAGGTTTGGATTGTACCTTGAGCCGGAGCAGCTGGCAACCTTTGGCCGGTTCGGAGAGACACCCAGCATCACCGAACCAGGAGTTGTCTCCTGCACAGGAGAGAGTGGTGCTGTCTCCTTGGCCTGTTGCTTTCTCTCTTTAACAGTTTCCTTATTCTTCAGGCTTGCCCGATGTTCTGCCAGCAATTCGTCAAAGGCAAGCCGGCGCCCGGGCACACTCCTTCTCTGAGTCAGCGAGTGCGTCTAACAAGGAAATAGGAACGGAAAGTTTATCATCAGCTGATGCCAAGGAAAGAGAACAACAATTTGCATTTATATAGCCGCTTTAAGACAGTAAAATGTCCCAAGGTGCTTCACAGGAGCATAAATCAAGACAAAATTTGACATGGAGCCACATGAAGAGATATTAGGACAGGTGATTGGTCAAAGAGGGAGGTTTTAAGGAGTGCCTTAAAAGAGGAGAGAGAGGTGGAGAAGATTACAGAGGGAATTCCAGAACTTAGAGTCCAAGCAGCTGAAGGCACAGTTCCAATAGTAGAATGATTGAAATCAGGGACGCTCAAGAAGCCACAATTGGAGGAGCGCAGATTTCTTGGAGGGTATGGGTCTTGAGGAGATCAGAGAAAGGGAGAGGCAAGGCCATGGAGAGATTTGAAAACAAGGATGAGAATTTTAGACTTGAGTGGAGCATATTACCAGTATGGACTAGTTGGGCCAAATGGTCTGTTTCTGTGCTGTACATCCTTTGTAATTTTAGAATGGAAGCATTGCCAGACTAGTTGCATCTGATACAGAGGCCATGGGTTCAAGTCCCAACCCGGATACTCTGGCACATAATCCAGACAGCACTGAGGGAGCGCTGCACTGTCAGAGGGGCAGTACTGAGGGAACACTGCGCTGTCAGAGGTGCCAGGCTTCAACGAGACTTTAAACTGAGGTTCTGTCTGTGGATTCCATGGCATTTTGCAAAAGGAGCAGGAAGTTCACCCAGTGCCCTGGGGACAACACTTCTCTCACTAAACAAAAACAGGATGACGGGTCAGTCATTTCATTGTTGCTTGTGGGATGCTGTTACATGCAGATGGCTTCTGCATTACAACAACTGCACTCCACACACAATTTCAGCCTGTTCAAGTGGTTTGAGGGGTGCAAAAAGGTGCTACATGTGTTGTTAGTGACTGGCTAGCATGCGCTGCTGTCGACAGGGTGGCATGCATTGGCTAAATCAGTAAATAGAGAAAATCTGAAAATCTACCTGTATCGATGATGCTAAACTCCAGTATCAATATAATACCATTTTACAAAACTTGCATCTTTTTTTTAATGGGGTGTCTGTTCTGAGCAACAAGGCCAGGTTCACAGCACTCCAAATGTACAGGACCTCAATCCTGCTCAAATTCTGAGGCCGTACTAATCTTCAGACTCTGATGTTAGGAACAGGCCAGATTTGAATCCCTCCTGGATTGAAGGTTGCCTCCCTGTTGCTCTGGAATAATGTACCCGCTGTGACAGAAAGACATACCAAGCTGATGGGCAGGAAAAATTCTCCATCAAGCTTGTTCCACACCACAATGGCAATAACATCCAGAATAAAAGCTTCTTCCCTCCCTCCCTCCCTCCTTTCAGTCGTGTAATTTCTCAGGAGGAGCAAAAATCCCAGGGCCAATAAGGGGAAGAAATCCTTAGGGAAATTCCTCTCTGACCCCTCAGGTGATCAAAGACAATCCAAGTGTTATCTACAAAAAGACAAAAAAAAAGCTTTTCTTTTCTTGAAATGATAACATTAACTCTTAAAATAGATGCTACCTTCAAATTATTTTTCTTTATTCCCAGTCAAAAATCTGGGTGTTTAAGACACTTTAGATCCAATAACTGAGCCACCTAGAAACATTACCCTAAGTAAAATATGAAAAAAAAAATCCAAACTAAAGATGACGGCTGAGACAAGGGAGAGAGAGAGACCAATTACCTTACAAGTGAGCGAACGTGTGCAGTGTTTCTTGGTGTCTGGGTCCATGACTCCGCAGTGTTTATTGAGGTCACTTTCTTTCTCTGCTGAGAGATTTTGTAGAGGTTACACTGTATGACAGATGTTTCCTGTTAAAGGCCGTGACACACCTCAGAACTTCCCCTCCCACCACAGAAACACTCAAAAAATTTCTATTTGGAAAGAGTTTTACCTGATGCAGTTTCCCAGAACTTTTCTCAAACTGTAAAATAATCTATTACCGAGGGAGGAGAAAATCTTTGAAACAGTGAAAGGGCTGGGGGTCTTTAAGAGCAGAGGATTCTTCAATGCTGAGTGGTTCAATGCGTTGGCTCCTGTGCTATTGAACTCTACAGCAACAACTGCATTGATATAGTGCCTTCAACAAGAGCCATTATCAAACATAAATCTGACACCCTGCCACATGAAGAAATACTGCAGGTGACCAAAAGCTTGGTTAAAGGTAGGTTTTAAGGAGCGTCTTAAAGGGGGAAAGAACAGTAGAGAGGCAGTGAGGTTAGGCAGGGAATTGCAGGACGGTTCCCACTCTATTCTCTGTTGGCTAGTCTCAAACAAAGCCACATCACCCTGCTTCCTGCTCCTGCCTTTATCCATTGACCGACACCGGAAGATGATCCTGCATGGAAGTAGAACTAAGCTCAGCTGTGACAACCCCAGGGTAAAATATCCTCTTGCAGACCTTGATTCCCCACTGGAGTACGGTTCTACAGGCACACCCCACTCTCCAGTACTTGACCGGTTGCCATACTTTCAGTGCTGGCCAAGACAGCTAGTTTTCTAAAAACTATTTGATCAGGCCAAATCCTGCACTCCCCAACCATGACATGCGCCTATAAGGACTGTTTGACAGCAATCAGGGGAAGGAGCCCTAGTTTCATTCTGCGCCTTAGATTGGGTGTGGGTTGGGGATAGCCACTGCATCATCCCAATACTGCCATTCAAACTAAAGTCAGATAACTCCATGCAAGCCAGATGTGGGACACCCTCTGGATCAGGTCTTCACAGAGTGGGGCGCACACCCACTGAGCCATCAACAAACAGTTGTTTGATACTAGAATAACCACTTGAAATCACAATACATCCTTTGAGGAAAGAGATGACAAGGATCTCACATAACTTTTTAAGTCTCTTTATGGAGAAGCTCTCAGGCATTCCTGGAATGCTTTACGTTTTTTTAGATGGAGATGTTTGAAATGTGATCGACAATGGAAAAATGCCAACTATGTAGAGACGTCAAAGGTGAGAGTTCAGTCTATGCATACAGATTTGAGCTACCATATTCCTTAGTTTTCTCCCAGTTTCTCCCCCTGCCCCCCACTTTGTGTGCTTGTTTATATTTTAACTTTTTCTATTTTGTATTTGCAAAAGAAACATTTTCCTTTAGTTACAGCACGGGGTTAGATACAGAGTAAAGCTCCCTCCATACTGTCCCCATCAAACACTCCCAGGACAGGTACAGCACGGGGTTAGATACAGAGTAAAGCTCCTTCCATACTGTCCCCATCAAACACTCCCAGGATAGGTACAGCATGGGGTTAGATACAGGGTAAAGCTCCCTCCACACTGTCCCCATCAAACAGTCCCAGGACAGGTACAGCACAGGGTTAGATACAGAGTAAAGCTTCCTCTATACCGTCCCCATCAGATTACTTTGTATCTAATCAGCATTTCACCTGCCTTGGGAGCATTAGGTGCTGATGTGATGTTTGAATGCAGGAAATTTGATACCGCTCCACTCCCAAGTATGAACATCACTGATCTCAATCCCCAAAAAATAAAATAAAGTACATTATTTATATCAGTTTTAAATATAACAAACCAGTGCCCATCTGCTGCCTCCCTCCCTCCACATTTAACCCCTCATTCATTTGAGAAGGTTATACAGAACTGTAAACTCACCTGTTGTTCTTCTGTGGATTTTATGGCTGCTTCTCCTGTTACTTAGTGTCGGCTCCTCCAACATGGGTGACCTCTCCCCTTTACCGTTCTGAACCACCGGGACTGACAGTAGAGGGTCGGCCACCTTTGGGATTGCGCTCGCTGCCATAGTCTTTGTCGCGGGATCAAGGACAGTGGCCGGAGGGGGTTTGGCAGGTGGCAAGGTGGGGTCGGGAGGGGACAGGGAAATGGCAGGAAGCTTGGAGCTCAGTTTGATGCAGGAGTTGTCTGCCTTTCTGAGAGTTGGGATCTTTTCCAGGTTCACCACAGGAACAAACAAGCTGGAGATGGACAAAACAAAGTTTAATACATAAATTCCACGCACCTGGTTAAATCCAAACTCATTAGCGCATGAGCCTCCACAGCGAGCATCAACAGGCTGTTCAGCCAGTTGGGGCGCTACAACAGAGCCCAATCCTTGCTTCACCCAACATCCACACACATGCAGTTTCCAGGAGGGTGCCCAACAGGGAGAGAGCTGAAGGAGCATTTCAGAACCTGCAGCAAGAGCCCTTCCCATCGCTTCGTGGGTAAAGATGCTTGTTGTGAAACTAGACAGACCAAGAAAGTCTCAGGTTCAATTCCTTGGCTCTGTGAATTAGGCCCCGACATCGGACTTCTCCAGTGTGAACCCCAGGCCAGGCTTAGGGATTTAAGGTGTAAGGTTCAACATTTAGGATTGGGTTCAAAGTTTAGGATTGCGGATCAGGGTCAACACCTGATGGCCAACTAATGGCCACTGCTGGAAAGAGAATGGACAATGGGACGGGGACCGGGCCTGCCTGTGATGCCCTTCGCTGTCGAATAATCAGCCTCTCACATGAAGAATGTTAAGATACCAAAGAGCACCTGCAGCCATGAAACTGCACCTGAGCAATACTGTATACCTTTAGAAGAGTACAGCGGTAAACTGGAGGGTAAAATTAAAACTGTACTCAGGACCACTACGCATATTTTGAGACTCTCTCACCTGTAACTTTAATCTTAATGCTCATTGGGGGAAAAAACGAGAATCAAGTAGAATTTCCACTCCTGATCCGCATCCAGTAAATCTTGTTTGAAAGTTCATGCCAATGACGGTCAGGCTACTGCGCGATGCTACTCAGTCAAATAGCCAGATGGCACTCACTGTCTAGAGCTCAGCACCAAGCTGTACCCCCATTGCACGTGTGCTGGCTCTTTGAAAGAGCTATCCCTGTTAGCCCTACTCGCCTGCTCTTTCCCCTTAGCGTTGTCTTTCCAGTTTTTATCTAATTTCCTTTTGAAAGTTACTGTTGGGTCTGCTTCCACCACCCTTTCAGGCAGCCTATTCCAGATCATAACCTGGGTGCGTGAAAAAAAAAAAAATCTCTGGATCTTCTGCCAATTGCCTTCAATCTATCTCCTCTGGTTACTGATCTGCCTGTCACTGGAATCAGTCTATCCCCATCTACTCTATCACAACCCTTCATAATTTTGAACACCTCTACCAAATCTCTCCCTAAACCTTCTCTGCTCTAAGGAGAACAATCCCAGCTGCTCTAGCCTCTCCATATAACTGAAGTCCCTCACCCCTAATTATACTGCAACGGCCATCCCTTTAAGTTAGAATGAAGATCTCTGTTTTTTTCTCTACTTAATCACAGTCAAAAAGAAAACTAAATTACCACAGATTTTCTTTTGGTCCCTTTGAAGGCACTTCTAACTGTAGCACCTTGTTACCAGGGCTCTGTAGTTTCTCCTTGGAGGAACTGGTGCCATGGTTAGAGGTAACTGCAGTTTGGACACTGTTGTATCGCGATTTCTGTAGGACAATGGAGCTTGGGGAGTTCAAGGCAGGAGCTCTTCGTGCTGACAATTTGTTCAGAGACCCATGTCTTCTCTCTGAAAAGAGTCCGAATTATTTAGATTCTCAATTCAGCGGCTTCACATAAAACACATTACATATAACCCGAAGAATGCGAGTTCAAATCCCACCATGGCAGTTTGAAAATTTAGAAGCAGCCTTGGCTCACATTCTCTCACCTCTCAGGCAGAAGGTCTCGGGTTTAATTCCCATTCCAGAGACATGAGAGTATAAGCCAGACTGACACTTAGTGTAATACTGAGGGGCTGCTGCACTGTTGAAGGTTCTGTCTTTCAGATAAGGTGTTAAATCAATAACCCATCTGTCGTCTCAGGTGGGCAGAAAAGATCCCAGGGCACTATTTCAAAAAAGAGCAGGAGGGTTCTCTTTGGTGTCCTGGTCAATATTTATCCCTCAATCAACATTACAAGAGCAGATTAACTGGTCATTTATTTGATTGCAGTTCGTGGGATCTCACTGTGCACCAATTGGCTGCTGCATTTCTTAAATTACAACAGTGACCACACTTCATTGACCATAAAGTGCTTTGGTAAGCCTTGAGGTTG
Source organism: Cetorhinus maximus (assembly GCF_964194155.1). NCBI lineage: Eukaryota > Metazoa > Chordata > Chondrichthyes > Lamniformes > Cetorhinidae > Cetorhinus > Cetorhinus maximus. The sequence goes on from NC_135886.1 coordinate 14,470,813, forward strand.
TGAAAAGTGTTTCAGAAATGCAAGTCTTCCTTTCAAAAAAAAAATCTGAAAATAAAAAGCTGGTATCAGTAAAAGTGACCCTAAAGCTGTTGGATTGTCATTTATAAACACAATTCATTCGCTAATGTTTTTTAGAGAAGGAAATCTGGACTGAGCCTATATATGACCCTGGTCCCACATCAACGAGGGTGATGTTTAACTGACTCTGAAGTGGTTGAGCAAACCACTTAGTTCAACAAGCACAACAATTTGCATTTATGTAGCACCCCAACATAGGAAAACATCCCAAGGTGCTTCAGAGGATTGCCATCAAACAAAATGAGGCACATCAGGAGAGGTTAAGCCAGATCAAAAGCTTGTTAAGAGAGGCAGATTGGGAATAGAAGGCATAGCCAGCAATGGTGGCGTAATGAAGATTGGGGATATATAAGAGGCCAGAATTGGAGGAGCACAGAGGTCTTGAATGGCTGCAGGAGGTTACAGATATGGGGAGTGATTCGAGCACCAGGACAAGAATTTTAAACTCGAGGTACTTTGGGCTGGGAGCCAATGTAGGTGAGTGAGTGCAGAGGCTGATGGGTGAGGGAGACTTGATGTGAGTTAGGATACGGGCAGCAGAGTTTTGGATGCACTCAAGTTTACAAAGAGTGCCAGATGGGAGCCTAGCCAGGACAGCATTGGAATTGTCGCGTCTGGAGATGACAGAAGTGTGGGTGAGGAATTGAGGCAGAGGTAGGGATGAATGATGTTACGGAGGTGAAAGTAGGCAGCCTTGTGACAGTAAAGATAAGCAGTGGGAACAATACCAGTGCTATACACTGAATGGCTTTAGCTGGTTAAAATGCAACAGTAGCCCAGCACACATATAGCACTCTGGACTCTGTCCAGTTTTTTGGACTTGGGTAACTGGATAATGGATGTGTTCCTATGAGAAGAGAGGCTACAAAAACATATAGATAGGTTAAGTGGGTGGGCAAAGATGGAGTATAATGTGGGGAAAATGTGAAATTGTCCATTTTGGCAGGAAGAATAAAAGAGAAGCATATTATCTAAATGACGAGAGATTGCAGAGCTCTGAGACATAGAGGAATCTATGCATGAATTGCAAAAGGCTAATATTCAGGTACAGCAGGTAATTAGGAAAGCTAATAGAATGTTATCGTTTATTGTGAGGGGAATTGAATACAAATGTAGAGAGGTTATACAGAGCACTAGTGAGACCACATCTGGAGTACCCGTGTACAGTATTAGTCACCTTATTTAAGGAAGAATGTAAATGCGTTAGAAGCAGTTCAGGGAAGGTTTATCAGGCTAATACCAGGGATGGGTGGATTGTCTTCTGTGGTAAGGTTGGACAGGCTAGGCTTGTATTTGCTGGAGTTTAGAAGAGTAAGAGGAAATTGACTTGAAACATATAAGATCCTGAAGGGTCTTGCCAGGGTGAATGTGGAGAGAGTGTTTCCTCTTGTGGGAGAATCTAGAACTAGGGATCATTGTTTAAAAATAAAGGGTTGCCTGGAGATGAGGCAAAATTTTTTCTCTCAAGAGTTGAGTCTTTGGAACTCGCTTCCTGGAAAGGTGGTGGAAGCAGAGTCTTTGAATATTTTTAAGGCAGAGGTGGATATTCTTGGTAGGCAAGGGGGTGATAGGTTATCAGGGGTAGTCAGAATGCAGATTTCAGGTTATTAAGATCTTATTAAATGGCGGAGAAGGCTCAAGGGGCCAAATGGCCTACCTGCTCCTTGTTCATATGTAAACTGAATCTATCTCCAGCCTGATTTCTGCGCATTTGGTTCAAAACATCTTAAAAAATTATCACCTTGAAAGTTTGGGGTCATCAAAGCCACCAAAGTTGGAGAACTAAATACTTTCAGCACTCAGGGCTGGTATAGCACAGTGTTACATACAGAATAAAACTCCCTCTACACTGTCCCCATCAAACACTCCCAGGACAGGTACAGCATGGGGTTAGATACAGAGTAAAGCTCCCTCTACACTGTCCCCATCAAACACTCCCAGGACAGGTATAGACCGGGGTTAGATACAGAATAAAGCTCCCTCGACACCGTCCCCATCAAACACACCCAGGACAGGTACAGCATGGGGTTAGATACAGAGTAAAGCTCCCTCTACACTGTCCCCATCAAACACTCCCAGGACAGGTATAGACCGGGGTTAGATACAGAATAAAGCTCCCTCGACACCGTCCCCATCAAACACACCCAGGACAGGTACAGCATGGGGTTAGATACAGAGTAAAGCTCCCTCTACACTGTCCCCATCAAACACTCCCAGGAGAGGTACAGCACAGGGTTAGATACAGAGTAAAGCTCCCTCTACACTGTCCCCATCAAACACTCCCAGGACAGGTACAGCACGGGGTTAGATACAGAGTAAAGCTCCCTCTACACTGTCCCCATCAAACACTCCCAGGACAGGTATAGACCGGGGTTAGATACAGAGTAAAGCTCCCTCTACACTGTCTCCATCAAACACACCCAGGACAGGTACAGCATAGGGTTAGAAAAAGAGTAAAGCGTAAAGCTCCCTCTATACTGTTCCCTTCAAACACTCCTAGGGCAGGCACAGCACAGGGTGGTCAGATACGGATTAAAGCTTCCTTGACATTGTCCCCATCAAACACACCCAGGGCAGGACCGAGCTGAGAAGCTGTGCCGTAACAAGGAATGGAACAAAAATAGGAAAGCATAGCTCGCCCACTCAATGCATTAGCCCAAGTGGTCAGCCACAGAGAATCCAAGGCCCAAGCTTAGACTGATGTAAACTTTCTCAATCCCAGACCTTGTGTGAGGGAGAGCTGAAACCCAGGTTAGTTTAGGAGAGTATTTCTCTGGGAGATCGGATTCACTGAGTATGTAAATATTTTGTTTCTTTTTGAAAAGACCAAAAGACACTGAGAAAAATATCACTTACCACAGTGCATCTGGAATGCCTGAGGTTTAACTACCTGTCCACACTGGTTACACACCACGAGGAAGAACTCATCATGGGCTGGACAGTGACCAAAGATTGGCATATCTGAAACAGAGGGGAAAATAGCTAGTACACGCACTAGCTGGGCACATAGAAAACGGGGAGGGGAGGGGAAGGGAAGGGTGGGGGAGAATACTCTGGTCTCAATACCTGTATCACACCTTCCTACTGCCACCACCACTCTCAACAAAATCACAGAGCTCAAATCATTCTGACATAAAAGTAACTGTGACTTGTTTCATTCATTTATATCGAGCCCAGTCCCTTACCTTCTCTAATGAGCCTCATTGTTTCAAACTTCTTTCTCACATCCTTGCCACTATCCTCCGATTCTGTAGATACAAAAACAAGAAATGCTCAGGTGTTACAATGTTTGATGCACATCACCGAAAAACAAATGAATGAAGCGTACTGTAATGAAAGAAAATAACTGACCTTACTTCCCAGCTCACCATGCTCAGTATCACTCCAGCCCCTCTGCAAGATTAGCCCAATACTAAATTCATAGTATAGCACCAAAGGCCATTTGGCATTTCTTTGAAAGGGCTATCCAATTCATCCCACTTCACTCCACACTTTCCCCATAGTCCTGCAAATTTTTCCCTTTCGACTATTTATCCAATTCCATTTAAAAGTTCCTACTAAATCTGCTTCCTGCACCCTTTCAGGCAGTGAGTCGCCAATCATAACTGGCTGTGTAAAATATGCTCAACTCCTTTCTTGTTCTTTAGCCAATTAGTTTAAAACTGCTTTCTGGTCATTCTTTCAAAACCCCTCAAAATTTTGAGTACCTCTTAATTCTCCCCTTAACCTTCTCCAATCTAAGGAGAACAACTCCAGCTTCTCTAGTTTCTTTACATAACTGAACATAACTCTAGTACAATTCTAGTAAATCTCTTCAGTACCTTGCCTAAGACCTTGACATCCTTCCTCAAGTATGTTGCCCAGGATTGGACACAATGCTCCAACTCAGGCCTAACCAGTGATTTTTGTTTCAACACAGCTTCTTTGCATTTGTCCTGTATTCCTCTATTTATAAAGACAACAATACCATAGGGGCTTTTAACTACTTTCTCAACCTGTCCTGGCACCTTCAAAAAGTTGTGTACATACACCCTCAGGTGTACCCTCTTTAAATTGGTATCATTTAATTTATATTGCCTCTTCTCTTTCTTCCTACAAAATGCATCACTTCACACTTCTCCACATTAAATTTAATCTGCCATGTGTCTGCACATTTTTACCCAGTCTATGTCCTCCTGAAGTCTGTAACTAATCTCCTCGTTATTTACGACATTTCTGAGTTTCGTATCAGCTGCAAGCTCTGAAATTATGCCTGATATATTAACACTCTGACTTTAGGTATATATCAAAAACAGCAGTGGTCCTATAACTGACCCCCCACCCCCTGCCACAGAACACCACTTTATACCTCCTCCAGTCTTAAAAACAACCATTTCTCACTACTCTCTGCTTTCTGCCTCTGAGCCAATTTTGTATCCATGCTGCCACTGCCCCTTTAATCTCATGGACTTCAATTTTGCTAACAAGTCCATTATGTGGCATGATGTAATCTAGGCTGACAGTCTAGTGCAGCATCAAGGGAATTCTGGGTTTGAACCCTTCACCACAGTGAGCAATCTGTCTGGGTGTTAAACCCTTGACCTTATAACAGAGGCAAGAGTGGTGGTTGAGCCATGACCTAAACACAGAATCTTTAGCGCTGTGTACAGTGACACTACAACCTCATTCAATTCAAACTCTGGACCTTATTAACCTTTAAACTGCTGGAGGATTCTTGAATTAATTGTTATCGCTGGATGCCTTTCCTGGCTAGAACACCATCCAGCCTCCCCACTGATCCACAGTTCGCAAAGGGTTAAGTGCATTCCTGCCGTTAATTTCTAAAGAAAACACGCTTCTCAAATCTGGAACATTTTTTGGAGACAAAATTGCTGTGAGCCAGAAAAACCAAGCCTTGAAAACCCGAGACATCACTGAAATTACAGAAACTCTACTTGTTGCAGACTCCTGTCCCACTTATCATAGAAGGACTATTAAAATAAACACCCCAACACCAACTGCCCAGCCTGGGACGAGCCCCAAGGCAAAGGAGAATTTATTTTCTTCCGAATGCAACCCATGCACAGAATTCATTTCCATTATTCCCAGCTTCCTGTCCCTCTCCTCTGAGGCCCTCCTTATTTCAGTTCCATGGGATGACTTGGCTGTGATGCCTCCTGAGGCCAAATAGCCAGCCAGTTCTTATCATCGAAGCTAACACCAGGGAGGTGACACTCTTCTGGGTGATCATTCTTTATTTGGGACCTTTAAGAGTGAGTGTCAGCAAGGATATTCCAAGGAGAGGAGGGTTGGGAGGAAGGAAGGAAAGGCTTGCATTTTCATAGTGCTTTCATGACCTCAGAACATTCCCAATACAACAGCAAAGTGATAACGGCCAAATAATTTGTTTGGCTGAGGTATAAATATAGGCCAGTTCGCCAAGCAGAAATTCCCTGCTCTTCGAAATAATGCTATGGGATCTTTACTTGCACCTGATGGATGGGTTTTGGTTTGATATATCATCTGAAAGATGACACCGCCAACAATGCTGCACTCCTTCAGTACAGCACTGGGAGTGTTAACCTGGATTATGTGCTGAAGTCTCTGGAGAGGCTCAAAGGTGAGAGTACCAGAACAGCAATGTGCATTTATACAGCAACTTTAACACAGTAAAATCTTCCCATGACATTTCACAAAATTTAAGGAGAGTGTTAAAGGAGCAGAGAGAGAGGTAGAACACAGAGAGGTTTAAGTAGAGATTACAATGTGGGCAAATGTGAAATTGTCTACTTTGGCAGGAAAAATAAAAAAGATTATCTAAATGGTGAGAGATTGCAGAGCTCTGAGGTTCAGAGGGATCTGGGTGTCCTAGTTGATGAATCACAAAAGGTCAGTATGTAGGTACAGCAAGTAATTAAGCTAATAGAATGTTATTGTTTATTGCAAGGGGAATTGAATAGAAAAGTAGGGAGGTTGTGCTTCAGATATACAGAGTGCTGGTGAGACCACATCTGGAGTATTGTGTACAGTATTGTCTCCCTATTTAAAGAAAGAAGTAAATGCATTAGAAGCAGTTCAGAGAAGGTTTACTAGACTAATACCTGGAATGGGTGGGTTGTCTTATGAGGAAAGGTTAGGCTTGTTTAGAAGAGTAAGAGGCAACTTGATTGAAACCTTTAAACCCAGAGGGGTCTTGACAGGGTGGATGTGGAGAGGGTGTTTCCTTTTGTGGGAAAATCTAGAACTTTTTAAAAATAAGGGGGTTACCCATTTAAGACAGAGATGAGAATTTTTTTCTCTCAGAGGGTAGTGAGTCTTTGGAACTCTCTTCCTCAAAAGGCAATGGAAGCAGAATCTTTGAATATTTTTAAGGCAGAGCTAGATAGATTCTTGATTAACAAGGGGGTGAAAGGTTATCAGGGGTAGGCAGGAATGTGGAGTTGAGGTTACAATTGGATCGGCCACGATCTTATTGAATAGCGGAGCAGGCTCGAGGGGCCTACTCCTGCTCCTAATTCGTATGCCCGTACGAATTCCAGAACTTGGGGCCCAGGTAGCTGAAGGCACAATCGTCAATGGTAGAGAAATAGAAGCGATGGATGCTCCATAGACCAGAATTGTAGAGCACGGATACACTACCTGAGTCCTGGATAAAGGCAAATGCTAGGTAATGTGGAACACAGGTTTGTGCTCTCAATTCACCCCCTGGTCTATCACAGTGGTACTTTTTGGGGGAAGAGATCAAAAGGGGAACAAATTAAATTAAACACAGCAGCGGAATCAACACCTCGCCCCCTTGGGCCAATCTGAATAGGAAGCCTCACACACGGCAAAAGGTGCAGCGTACTGCTGTCTGTGGGCAGGCCAGCTGGGAATTAACCCAAATCCCCAAGTTCAGCAGCTGGTGCACTTCCCCTTTCGTTCTTTATGGTCTGAATATAGCACAGTGCCACAGAGCGACCAGCAATATAGCACAGTGCCACAGAGCGACCAGCAACAAAGACAATGCTGTCACTGGGTTACCTAGTGAATCAGAATTTATATACAAAAGGGAAACATACATAAGCCATTATAGTTAACGTGAAACTCTTAATTCATCCAATTAGTACAATGCCCAAGGATAGACCTGTACCCATGAGTACTGTAGCCAGTGTTATACAGTCACCAACCTGTACCCAACAGCAGACCCAACATTAATTTACTAAGACTCTAGTGCCCACACTACTGATCCCCACTGATAGGAAAACTTTGCTGGGCACCTGTGACAAGCAAGAAAATTTTCCCAAGTATGGGAGTAAGGTGGAACCTCGGGGGAAGTGCGTGAAAATCACAGAGGACGTACAGCGCAGGTTCACCAAGATGATGTCTGGGGTGTGAAATGATAGTTATGAGGAGAGACTAAGAGATACTGGGAATAGTTCCACTGGAGCAGAGATGGTCTAAAGGGGATTCAATAGAGATTTTAAAAAGTATGAGCGTGGAAGGACTATTTCCTTTGGCTGGACAACACTGGAAGGTACAGGGCTATGGTGAGAAAGGTACAGGGCAGGAGGAGTGATTTTGGCAAAACTCCACAAAGAGACAGCTGCCTAGGAAACAAGGAGGTCCAGGCACCCTGGAGAATTCTGCCCTCCTGATCATGGACACCAACTTGTTTGCACTTCCTAAATTCAGAGTGAAGAGCCCAGGCTTCTGTACGTCTCAAATAAATCATGAAAATAAGCTGAGAGTAGAATCTGTTAACAAAAATTTGCAATTGTATAGCACCTTTAACTTGGTGAAACATCCCAAAGAGCTTTACAGGAGTAGAATCAAACAAAATTTGAAAACATTTGAGACACACAAGGAGATGTTAGGAACACAAAATACTGGAAAAACTCAGCAGGTCTGGCAGCATCTATGGAGAGAGAAACAGAGTTAACGTTTCAGGTTGAAGATCTTTCGTCAAGACCGAGCTACCAGTCACTTGTCATTTTAATTTCTATTCCCACTCAGATCTCAGCCTCCGACAGACTCACACTGTTCCAAATGAAGCTCAGTGTAAGTTCTTTCGATGAGGCACTTTACATCCATCCGGACTCAATAATGAGTTCAACAATTTCAGATCATAACCACGCTCCCATTCTTTCAGACGGAAGCTGCTGGAGGTGATCCTGCTGTTTTGACCTTCTTGAGACACATCAGATTACCTTTCGTCAGCCTTACCTTACCTTTTGTCAGAACTGGAAAAAGTTAGAAGATGTAACAAGTTTTTTTAAAACTACAGGGGCGAGGAAGGGGGAGGGAAGTACAAAAGGGAAGGTCTGTGGTAGGGCGGAAGGCAGGAGACATTAAATGAAAAATGGGATGATGGTGCAAGGGAAAAGGGGATGATAATGGGACAAGTAAAGGAACAAAAAGATGGGTCCAGAGGAGGTGTTAATGGCAGAATCATCACCAACAGCTGCTGTCCAAGAAAATGGGAACAGTGGTTATGGTCTGAAATTGTTGACCTCATTATTGAGTCTGGAAGGGTGTAAAATGCCCAGTCAAAAGATGAGGTTCTGTTTCTTGAGCTTATGTCGATGTTCACTGGAATAGTATGGTCAAAGTGGGAATGGGATGGAGAATTCAAAACAACAGGCGACTGGAACTTTGGGTCTAGTTCTGACGAAAGGTCATCATTTGACTGACTGAGTGTTTCCAGCAGTTTTTACTTTCATTTCAGATTTCCAGCATCTGCAGTATTTTGTTTCTGTGCCAAGGTGCCTGGAATAGAGGCCAGAGTGTGATACCCACTGAGCCACACTGACATTAACGACCTGGAACTCACTGCCACGAGGGTGGGTGGAAGCAAACATAATGATTTCAAAAAGACATTGGATGGACACTTGAGGGGAATAAACTTGCAGGGCTACGGGGAAATAGCAGGGAAATGAGACCGATTGGATTGCTCTGCAGAGAGCCAGCTTAGACGCATGGGCCGAATAGCCTCCTTGTGTGCTGGTAATGACTATGACCTGCTAGGCACTAGGACCTAGCGGGATCCCAGGTGCCATTAAAGAATTATTGGGCACTAGGACCCGGCGTGAGCCCAGTTGCCATTAAAATCCAAATGGGCACTAGGACCCAGCGGAAGCCCAGATGTCCCAAAATGAATCCGAGCAGCAGGACCCAGCGGAAGCCCAGCTGCCAAACCGGAGTGGTGGGCGCTAGGACCCGGCGGCCGCCGTCTGTGCGGGAGGAGGCCGGTCGCAGGTTGTCCGTTTAAACCATTTCCAGGCACTAGCAGCCAAACCGTTAAAGGCCCCGCGGCCTCCAGGCAGCCGGGAGAGCGCTTCCCCCGGATACCGCGCACACTCACCGTCCGACAACCGCAGCACCTCGGCCCGCTCGATCCAGTTGCTCCAGGACTGGCCCACGAACGCCTCGGGACTCGGGAGCCTGCGATCCGAGGCCGCCATCATCACACCGCGCGCTCCCGAGCCGCCATCACCGCGCGCGCGTCCGCCCGCCCGGCGCGCTACGTCTCCATTGCGTCACCGTGCGGGGGGTAGGGGGGCGGGGCCCGTGCAGCCTGTAGCTCCTCCTCCCGGCCGCCAGGGGGAGCCCGGAGGCCCGTGCAGCCCTTCCTCCCGGCCGCCAGAGGGAGCACAGAGGTTACACTGCAGGCACCGCAGACCGGCAGCAGGGGGCGCGCCAGCAGCCTGGAACTAGCAAAGCATTAATAATAAATAAAAATAAAAACAGAAAATGCTGGAAAGACTCAGCAGGTCTGGCAGCATCTGTGGAGAGAGAAACAGAGTTAACGTTTCGAGTCCAATATGACTCTTCACAGATACTGTCAGACATGTTGAATTCTTCCAGCACTTCCTGTTTTTATTTCAGATTTCCAACATCTGCAGCATTTTGCTTTTATTGCACACTTTTGCCAGTCTGCAGTCACCACTCTGCATTAATCACAGAATTGTTGCGGTGCAGAAGGAGGGCATTGTGTCTGCACCGGCTCTCCAAATGAGCATTATGATCGAGTGCCATTGCCCTGCCTTTTCCCCGTACCCCTGCACATTGTTTCTATTCAAATAATCATCTAATGTCCTCTTGAATGACTCAGCTGAACCTGCCTCCACCAACCACACTTTCTGCCAGTGCATCTCAGACCCGAACCACTCGTGTGAAAAAGTTTATTCTCACTTCACATCACACTTGCTTCTTTCGCAAATCACTTTAACTCTGTGCCCTCTCAGAATCACAGAGAGCAGGAGAGGCCCTTCGGCACGTGAGAAATACCTGACCTACCTACCTAGTCCCATTTACCAGCACTCGGCCCATAGCCTTGAATGTTATGACGTGCCAAGTGCTCATCCAGGTATTTTTTAAAGGATGTGAGGCAACCCACCACCACCACCCTCCCAGGCAGTGCGTTCCAGACCGCCACCACCCTCTGGGTAAAAAGGTTTTTCTTCACATCCCCCCTAAACCTCCTGTCCCTCATCTTGAACTTATGTCCCCTTGTGACTCACCCTTCAACTAAGGGGAACAGCTGCTCCCTATCCACCCTATCCATGCCCCTCATAATCTTGTACACCTCAATCAGGTCGCCCTTCAGTCTTCTCTGCTCCAATGAAAACAACCCAAGTCTATCCAACCTCTCTTCATAACTTAAATGTTTCATCCCAGGCAACATCCTGGTAAATCTGCTCTGCACCCCCTCCAGTGCAATCACATCTTTCCTAGAATGTGGTGACCAGAACTGTACACAGTACTCCAGCTGTGGCCTCACCAAGGTTCTATACAACTCCAACAAGACCCTCTGTCTCCTACAACTAAGCCAATTTTGAATCCACCTTATCAAATTACCCCGTATCCCATGTGCATTTGCCTTCTTTATAAGTCTCCCATGTGGGACCTTGTCAAAGACTTTCCTGAAATTCATATAAACTACATCAACTACACTACCCTCATCTACACACCTGGTCACCTCCTCAAAAAAATCAATCAAATTTGTTAGGCATGACCTCCCTCTGACAAAGCCATGCTGACTATTCCTGATCAAGTCTTACCTCTCCAAGTGGAGATAGATTCTCTCCTTCAGAATTTTCTCCAATAGTTTCCCTACCACTGACGTGAGACTCACCGGCCTGTAGTTCCCTGGCTTATCTCTACAACCCTTCTTAAATAGCAGAACCACATTAGCTGTTCTCCTGTCCTCTGGCACCTACCCCAGAGAGGAATTAAAAATTTCGGTCAGAGCCCGAGATCTCCTCCCTTACCTCCCTCAGCAGTCTGGGACACAAATCATCCGGACCTGGAGATTTGTCCACTTTTAAGCCTGCCAACACCTCCAATACCTTGTCACTCCCTATATCAATTTGCTTAAGGACCTCGCAGTCCCTCTCCCCGAGTTCCATACCTTCATCCTCATTCTCTTGAGTGAAGACGGACGTGAAGTATTCATTCAACACTCTAGCGATGTCCTCTGGCTCCGCCCATAGATTGCCCCCTTGGTCCCTAATGGGCCCTACTCTTTCCCTGGTTATCCTCTTCCCATTGATATAATTATATATTATTATAGAATATCTTGGGATTTCCCTACTTTTAGCAGCCAGAGCTTTCTCATATCCCCTCTCTGCTCTCCTAACTGCTTTCTTAAGCTCCACCCTGCACTTTCTGTACTCCACTAATGCCTCTGCTGATTTGCTTCCCTTGTACCTGCTAAAAGTCTCTCTTTTCCTTCTCAAGGTAACCTGAATATCTCTGGTCATCCATGGTTCTCTGGGCTTGTTATTCCTTCCTATCACCCTAGAGGGAACATGTGGAGCCTGTACCCTTCCCATTTCCTTTTTGAACACCCTCCCCACTGTTCCTCTGTAGATTTCCCCACAAGTAGCTGTTCCCAGTCTACCTTGGCCAGACCTTGCCTTATTTTATTAAAATCCACTCTCCCCCAATCCAAAACATTTTTTTGTAAATGTTTTGATCCTTTTACGATCAGGAAGTTTGTCCCTATCTGCTCTGTCCAGCCGCCTCATGATTTTGAACATCTCTATCAAATCTCCTCTTAGCCTTCTTCTCTCTAGGGAGAACAGTCCCAACCTCTCCAATCTATCCTCATAACTGAAGTTTCTCATCCCTGGAACCATTTTTGTACAACTCTTCTTCACTCTCTCCAATGCATTCACATCTTTCCTATAGTGTTGCACCCAGAACTGTACACAATACTCCAGCTGAGGTCTAACTAGCATCTTATATAAGCTTAGCATAACCTCCTTGCTCTTGTACTCTATGCCCCTACTAGTAAAGCCCAAAATACTGTATACTTTATTAACTGCTCTCTCCACCTGTCCTTCCACCTTCAATGATCAATGCACATATACATCCAGGTCCTTCTGGTCCTGCATCCCCTTAAGAATTTACCCCTTATTTTATATTGTCTCTCCATGTTGTTCCTACCAAAATGCATCACCTCACACTTCTCGGCATTGAACTTCATCTGCCACCTATCTGCCCTCTCCTCCAACTTGTCTATGTCCTTTTGAAGTTCTATACTATCCTCCTCACAGTTTACAATACTTCCAAGTTTCATATCATCCGCAAACTTTGAAATTGTCCCCTGCACACCAAGATCTAGATCATTAATATATATCAAGAAAAGCAAGAGTCCCAATACCCACCCTGGGGAATTCCACTACAAACCTTCCACCAGCCTGAAAAATATCCATTGACCATTACCCTCTGTTTCCTATTACTCAGCCAATTTTGTATCTACGTTGCTACTGTCCCTTTATCCCATAAGCTAATACTTTTCTCACAAGTCTGTTGTGTGGCACTGTATTGAATGCCTTTTGAAAGTCCAGGTACACCACATCAACAGCATTACCCTCATCAACCCTCCCAATTACCTCTTCAAAATACTCCAGGAAGTTAGTGAAACACGATTTCCCCTTTAGAAATCAGTTCTGGCTGCAACTAACATACTGTACTGCATTAACTAGTCTGCAAGCAGCACACTGCATTAAAGACTTCGCAATAATCATTTGTATTAAGTCGTCTCCATGTGGAAAATTGCTCAGATCCAGGTATGTCCTGTCCACAAAAAGGTCAAATCCAATCCTGCTAATTACCACCTCACCAACAAAATGTTATTTATATTGTCCCTTTTATCAAGAAACCTTCCCGAGGCACTTCATAGGAGTGTTTGTCGGACAAAATGATACCGAGTCACATGAGGAGATCCTACAGCAGGTGACTAAAAGCTTGGTCATAGAGGTAGATTTTAAGGAATTTCCTAGAGGAGGCCAGACAGAAAAGGCTTAGGGAGGGAATTCCAGAGTTTAGGCCCTGGGCAGCTAAAGGCAGGGCTGCCAATGGTGGAGCGATTAAAATAGGGGATGCACAGAAGTCTAGAATTGGAAGACCAGAGAGATCTGAGAGGGTTGTGGGGTTGGAGGAGATTACAGAGATAGATAGGGAGGGGTGAGGCTATGGAGGAAACATAACAATGAGAATTTTAAAATTAAGGCATTGCTTGACCGAGAGCCAATGTGTTGGGATGGTGTCGGTTACAGAACGGTGCCTGTTAGGGAAGTCTTTGTAGCCTACTGTACGTTAACAGCAAGTCTTTATTAACGACTTGTAACTATATACATATATACAGTAAAGGGTACAGGTATGGGCCTATCTCCATGTCTAAGTCTTAACATGTCTCTGGCCAACACCACACTGACCCTAGCTCTGGGTCATGTGCCTTCTTACATCACTATACTGTACTCAGTCTCACATTAACCCTGTGTATACCAAACCCAATGTAGGTCAATGAATACAGGGGTTGATGGGTGAACAGGAATTGATACAAGTTAGGACACGGGTAGCAGAATTTTAGAGGAAGGTGAAAGATGGGGACTAATGAGATGCATGCTGGAATAATTGAGTCTTTAGATAAAAAGGGCATGGATCAGGGTTTCAACAGCAGATGGTCTGAGAAAGGGTGAGATTGACAATATTACAGAGATAGATATAGATGGTCTTGGGTTATGTGGTCAGAAGCTCAGCTGAGGACAAATGGGACACCGAGACTGCAAATGGTCTGGTTCAGCCGCAGACAGTTGCCAGGGAGAGGGATGGCGTCTGTGGCAGGGACTGAAGACAATGGCTTCAGTCTTTCCAAGATATAGCCAGAGAAAATTCCAGCTTATCCAGGACTGGATGTCAGAGACAAATCAGGAAAAAAAAAAATTTAACTCTGCTTTTTTCCAGAATTAGTTTCAGACAAGTTTTGGAACAATTTTATTCTCAGCTTGATTTAGTATTTATGTTACAAAATCAGAAGGTTGAGGATTCAGGTCATGCTATAACGTCTCAGTTCTGGTATCATTATTATAAATCCGACAGCCGGTCCTCTGCTAAACCCACTGAGTGACAGAGAGGCAGAGTCACACTGAGAGTTCATGACTGGGTTGCCAGCAGTGATCTGTTTCTGGGTGATTGAAGGTTTCTGCAAACTTCCTTCTTGTGCACCCCTCCTTCCACACAAATGACACAGATGCACGGGAACATTCCACAGTTTTATTTCAATCACAAAATTTCAAGCGATCGCAGGGCCACATTTCCTCATATGTTTAAAAAGTCACAGTTTGTCGACACTGCAGGAAACTGTTTGCGCGCCTGATCAACAGGGAGTGTGACACAAGCTCACCATTTGTTGCAAGGGTGTGTCTCTCTCCACTCAAGGCTTGGACTCGTTTTTTTAAAAAAAAGTGTTTTGTAAACCAACTCCCTGCCTGAGACAGGAAACATTTATAGATGATGATGCCAGTGTTTGGAGTGAGCGATGAGACAAGCACTTAACTGGCTCTCAAGCAAGTGCTAATAACCCTCCTAATTCAAGTGTACCCTCACCCAGTGTGTGCTAGACCCTGCATACTGACACCGCCACCCCCACACCCACCCCCACCCCCGACACTACGCCAGATTTAGTTTAACAGCCTCCCCACCACCTTACCTGATTTCAAGTCAATTTGCATCCCCTCAGGTACTCCTGTGACCCCCTGCTGCACCCCCATACCGAGGTTTTCCAGTAACTTCTGTTCCTATGAGACCTGCTGCGAGGGTTGCCTGTTGGTGTTTCCGCAGCATCGGAAGCAATCACTTTGCAGTTCACGGGCTCGGACTTTAAATGGTTGGACAGAATGCTAATCCCCAGCAACACCAACAGATCATTTTTAAAATCGCTCGGCTCTAAAATCTGCCCCCTCCACTGCACCACCCCCCCTCCCCCCACCCCGTTAAACGTGGAGCCCTGTTTGTCAAGAATCATGGGCGGCGGCCACTTAGAGTTCAATTGCACATTGACATGAAGCAGAATAAAAAGCACAGCTGGAATCAGAAGTGTTTAGCACACATAGGTTGGTGGAAGGATTCGCTCTGATCTCTTGAAGCGATAGTGTTGCTGAACAAAGATTTTCCATGGTTGTAAATGGAGGAGAGGGTCTCTGTGCCATGTTAGAAATATCTCCCATTCCATTTTATATTTAAGCCCCAATTGGCCCAGAAATTGTATCCAGCGCTGAGATATGGATTTGCCTTTTTTGAGACCGCTGCTGCTACTCTGGCATTAGCACAAGTTGAAGCTCATCGGAAGATATGAGCCCACAGCTACAATGAAATGAGCAACTGGGAGCCATTTAAATGTAACAAGCATGAAATATAAACGCGTTGAGCGACAGGGGGACTGAAGAGTCTGCTTAAGGTTCAAGAGTCACTGGTCATCATTGGGAGTGGGTTGTGGTGTGGAATGGTCAGAACTCGATCGAACTCCTTCCCACTCTGCAGTGTAGCGACTTACACAGATCACCAAATTTCTACATAGTCAATTCATCCCCATTGAACAGGTTAGAATCTAAAAGCGACAGAAACGATCATCCATTGGTATTGGATCTGAAGTGTCCAATCATTCTAACCATTGAGTTAGGTGGTTGGAGGGGGAGTGCACTGCCTAAATCTGCCAGGGGACATCTGAGCAAGGTTCTACAGCGACAGGGTGATGGGGTGGGTACGGCGGGGGAAGGAGAGAGGGAAATGGCGGGACAGGAAGACAGGGGGTATGGGAGGAAGGGGATGAGGAGGAGAAGGGGGCATGGAGAAGAGCAGCTGGAGGTCACATCAGTGTTTCACATTGGTGCCTTGCTCAGCAGCATCTTGCGGATTGGCTGGCTTGTGCCACGAGGTTTCCTTCAACACAAACCAGCTGTTCCCTGACCACAGGATGAAGTTCATGAAGCCAAATATCTGCCGAGAGAAAGAAAATTAACAGGTCATTTTCAGCCATGTCGGTCAGTGAAACCCCAACCTTTAACCAGTGGGATCTGGGTAAATCCCAAGCACACTCTTTACTTCGATTAAAATAAAAATAGAAATAAAAATGACCATGAAATCGACAAATTCTGGCACAAAAAAGAAAACCCAGTTGATTTGCTGTCCAGAACGGCCCACACATGGACCGGTCACTTCAGCGAAGTAACAGTGGAGGAGCGGAGCCTGTACCTCAGCAAGGTCAGCGAGACCTCGTTCATGAGGGACGGGGCCCTGAGGAAGGGGTGGGCTGGGGTGGGTGCCAGTGGGGCGGAAGCAGAGTTCCAGCAGGTCTCAAAAATAAAATACAGAACCACTTAAGGCAGGTGTGTGTGGGGGGTGGAGCTTGAAATGTCAGCAGGAGCAATAAAATGGCAGCTGACCTGCTGCCGGAGAGGAGAGCTGTTCTGCCTGTAATTTAAAATCCAGCTGCATTCATAGGAGATCCTTCGTAGGGAGAAAGTTACTGCAGGAGTCACTGGTGCCGGTCTTAGCTCATTCGGTAACACTCTCGTCTCAGAGTAAGATGGCTGGGGGTTCCTACTCCAGAGGCTCGGTAAGATAATCCAGCCGATCATTCGCAGTGCAGTACTGAGGGGGTGCTACACTGCTAGATGTGTGGTCTTTCAATGCAATGATAAACCGAGTTCACCCACTCTGGTGAATGTCGGAGACCCAATGGCATTATTCAAAGAAGAGCAGGTGATACTCCCCGGTGCCCTGGCCAAAATGTATCCCTCAATCGATATCACTAAAACAGAGTATCCAAATATTTTAGTTAATTCTGTGGGACTTGCGGAAAGACAAATTGGCTGTCTCAGTTTCTACACAACAGCGACCACACAAAAAAATAGCACTTCACTGGCTTTTTGATATCCTTAGTTCATGAAAAGTGAGATATAAATGCACAATTTTTTTGGCTTGACTATCTGGGGTGATTAGTTTCGAGTGAGGCAGTTAGCCTTTGGTGGCACTGTCACATGAAATCAAACTGTGCTGAGGTTAATGTTGGCTATCATGTTCCTTTGCAATGTTCCTGGAATCAGACACACAGACTGATTTCAGACATTCATAATAATATCGTTGGTGGGTAGAGTCGAAACAAAGTAACTACACAGATAGAAATGATTATTAAGTGATTCCCCAAAATTCGAGAAAGACTGCTTGCTCTTTTAAGCATTGGCAGAGATAGATCTGGATACTTAATGTAAGTTTCAGTTTGCAAAGACAAAGGGATCCACAAACCTTTGTTTATGTAATGTTTCACCGATGGAAGCCAACTACATCTTTTATTGTTTTGAAACAATTTATATAGGAAGTGAAGAGTTTTACTAGCTCCTCATTGTTTATTTTGGCTTTGCATAATTATTTCACTTGTAAATATATTTCACTTATCCAATTTAACCCGGACGTCGTAATCTGATTCTGCGGCATTACGACACCCAGAGCATTGGTTGAATCCAGTTCATGATAAAGGAGTAATTAATGTGCCCACACATGTCACCCGATTGATATCATGACTGAGGTGACAGGGAACAGCTCTCTGCATAGAATCGGACTTATTTGCTGCCAGATAAAAACAAAAAACTACTGCGGATGCTGGAAATCCAAAACAAGAACAGAATTACCTGGAAAAACTCAGCAGGTCTGGCAGCATCGGCGGAGAAGAAAAGAGTCGACGTTTCGAGTCCTCATGACCCTTCAGCAGAACTGCTGAAGGGTCATGAGGACTCGAAACGTCGACTCTTTTCTTCTCCGCCGATGCTGCCAGACCTGCTGAGTTTTTCCAGGAAATTCTGTTTTTGTTTGCTGCCAGTACAAGTGAGGGCTGGGTGAAGACCCGATTGTAACAAGCATTCAACAGGGTTCAAATCCAGGGATTTGAGTTTATAACCTAGGCTGTCACTTCAGTGCAGTACCGAGGAAGCATTACACTGTCAGAGCTGCTGCACTCTTGGATGAGCTGTTGAACCAAGGCCCATCTGCCATCTCAAGTGGACATAAATGGCCCAAGTACTTCATTGACAGGTCCTGAAAAGGTGTTGTAAAAATTCTCTTTCACGCAAGCGGCCAGGCCAAACTAGCCCTGAACGGTCACAGCTCCATGACCCTCCACAACCCCTGCACTTACCACAGAGGCGTTAAGGCGCCCCATTGGGGGCAGAGCGCCTGGCGTGCACACGACCGTCTTCTGGTAGCACGCGCTTATAGAACGGATGAGGGCAGGCGGCCGCGTATTACTCTTGACATCAGTCAGACCTTGCGCCCAAGCTGAGGAGGAGACCAGCCAGAGGAATGCAAAAAGGGCCGTCACCACGAAATCCTGAGAGACAGAGAGGAAGTTTTAGTGCAGGTTGTGAACGCTGTCAAATCCACTGGTTCAAACCAGGAGACCAGCTTGCAGCTCCTGCAAGAAAAGATTGTTCCCATTCACAAGCACCTCCCCCCCATCCATGCTTGATTAGTAGACGCTCAATCTGATTTCAAACAAACATTAACCATTAATAGATTAAATAAGGACAAACTGTTTCCACTAGCAGGAGGGCTTGGTAACCAGAGGACACAGATTTAAAGTAATTGGCTAAAAGAGCCAGGGTGGAGATGGGAGACTTCTTTATTTTACACAGCAAGTTATGATTTGTAAAGTGCTGCCCGAAAGGCTTCTTGACACTGAACCTGTCTTCCCTGTCGCCTTCCCTGCACCCCACCAATCCGTACCAACCCCAAATTGGAGTACTCACATCTGTTTATCCACTTCCCTTTTAAATGCCATGATTGGCTCACCTTCAGGAGTCGCTCATCCTTCCAAGGATAAGATGTCCCTGTGTCCTGGTGATCCAAGGACAAGCCACAGCTAGACTGTTCTGAACAGTTTCTCAATGGCTGCAATAGGGGAAGGGGTGGTGGGGGGGGGAAGCATCAAACCACCTTTGTGGCGAGAATCAGACATTGCAGGAAGTAGTCCAAGCATTTTAACTTGCTTGGGATTATGCAAGTTGTTCCCTCATTATTCACTTCATCACAATGTTGAAGATCTTAAGCTACTTTACTCAGCTGAGAAAAATAATCTCTCAACTTCTCAAGCCTCTCTTCATAAACTCAAACTCCTCATCCCATCCCAGTGAATCTGTACTGCATCTATCCATTGCTTCAATGCCCTCCTGATAATGATCTACCCAACATCTAATACCTCAGCTGCGAGCCTAGAGAGGAGTAAAAGAGGTTCACCCCATTGCTTCTGTACTCTCTGCCTGATGACTATACCAAGCATTCCATGTGGACTATTTTTATGGCCTCAACCACTTAAATATCCAAAATATCCATTGTCTACACAACACACACTCTTCTCCATTTACGATGTCACCATTTTCTGTGTATTTTCCTTTCTTATTGTTACATCTGAAATCAATTACTTTTCCAGCATTAAACTATATCTGCCACCCATCTGCCCTCCTATACTCTAGCACTTTTCTCACAAACCTCAAGAATTTCTCACACCTCCGCTCCAAGTATGGAGTTATCAGTAAATTGTGGGGGGTGGGGGTGTGGGGTAATTGTGAAACACTGGGGTATTCTAGCTCATGTTAAGCCTGCTCAACCAAAACAACACAAATAATTATTTTGCATCTGTGGATAAATGGTTAGTCCGAACACCAACTGAATCGGAAAGGAAGCAGCAAAAACAAATCCACATACAGGCAGCTGGAGATTAAAGAACAGAAGAGGAATCATTATATATCGAGAAAACATATAGGAAATACTTATCGAGTGGTGGCATGCAACCACACAGAGTCTGATTTAACAGTCTCAGACTAGTCAGGAAGGAGATTATCTCCCCACGCTGGTCTGTCTGTCTCAGGGAGACTTGTCACAAGGCAATGAAACAAATTGACAATGGTGTGTCTCAGCAATTTTCTGACAATGGCTGTAATGGTCTATTCCATGGAACCCGGGGTCTAGAGATAAAGTTTCAAGCCCTGCTCCCTTTAATTCCCTGTTATCTCTGGTTGCTGATACTAACAGATACTGGGGTTCTGATTTAGGATTTACCCAATGAGGCTTCCGACAGCATGAAGAACAGCCCTTCCCCCATCTTGCAACACCACCAAATTCAAACAGGTCAAACCTGGGAGTAAGAAATGTAAACATAACATAGGCTCATGTTGCCTGGGCTTTTGGGACTCAACTGACATACCTCAAAATCCACTTGTAGCCCATGGGCTGCAGTTTGGACATTCCTGATGTTAGGGTAAGTGTGTTCTTTGGTTATAATTTACTCCTCAAACTAATATTGTATACAAGACTTAAACAGATCCTTAAAATATCACTTATGACAAAACCTTGTGGGTTTATTCAGAGGATTCAAATGCGAGCGGACTATCTTTTGGTTGATAAATATTCATTGCAAACAGACAGTTTTATAGGTTTCTCTTCCTCCCTCTAGGTGGTCATACATATGAGAATTTAATCACTTATTCCTTTTCAATAACTTTAGCAGGTTGTTTATCAGCCGACCAGTACAGCTCCCACCCTCCTCTCGTCAACCACTTGTTACAAATAATTGTTATTCTACCAAGTGAAAACTCTAATTATAGTCTGTGCCAATCTCCCACTGCTGAAAAAGACGTATTCTTAGACGTTTACTTCTGTGGAACTTGTTATCCAACTGATTCAAGTTCTGAGATATATGCATCAATATGCAATGAATTGACTTAACTTACCATTGCATTAAAGTAAGTCTTAAGTCATCGGTTCCATCCAAACTGACTCGTATTTCCTTATTTAGTAGGCAGAAGCTAAAGGTTACCATTTCTACAATGCAAGGAGAAATTAGTAATGTGGTACCATTAGCAAACTTCAGGACAATCTGATTAAACATTTCCTTACACTGGCTGATACTGAGAGCATCAAGTTAAGGCACTTACAGCAATTGGCAGGTACTTATTCTGCTGGTAGAGGCTCTGGTATCCCAAATACAGGACTAGAGCAGCTGTACAGTAGAGGAAAGTAAATACTCCAATTGCAACAAAAAATTCTGCGGATGAGGAGAAGTCTCCAATGAGATCCAGGGTCTCATAAACAGTATCATTCTTGCAGGTGAGTGCTCGGTAGGAAATCTGGTTTAACCTACAACATAAGACCACAAACTGATTAGAAAGAGTCATGAGGATGATATCAGAACTAAGAAGCTTTACCCACCAGGTAAGACCGATTAGGATTAGGCTCTTCTATCTGGAAGAGAGTGAGCAGAAACCTAATAGAGGTTTCTAAAGTGATGATAGAGTTTGAAGGGTTACAGACAGAAGATGTTTTCACTTGTGAGGGTACAAAACTAAGGGTGATAAATATAAGATAGACGCTACTAAATTCAACAGGCAATTCTGGAGAAATATAAATTCGTGAGAAGGGGTGGAGCAGATTGCCACAGGGAGTAGTTTGAGGTGAAAAGCATAGATGTATTTAAGGGAAACTAGATTAGTGTGAGGGAGAAAGGAATAGAAGGATATGTTTGGGGATGTGGCAGGGGATTAAGGGGTGGACAATAAAAAACCAGCATGAACCACTGGGGCTGATGACCTGTTTCTGTGCTATACATTTTCTGTCAAGACTGGAGGAACAAAAGTGGGGGTGGGGGGGGTAACATTTTGGAATTTTGCCCTCGATGTGCACAGGGCACCACCCCCTACCCCAAAAAGGATGCCCCCCCCCAATTCCATCCTGCCTTTTAAACACTTGTTTAAAAAATGATCTACCCACTCCTGCCCACCTGCTCCCACCAACCGTAATATTTGGGTGAATTGGCTTGGTAACAAGCTCCATTGTTGTTAATTATTTATTTAAAATGGTAGTTGGGCTGCTGATTTCCCTGTTTTATAGGGACTGGGTCAGAGTGCAAGGGAAGGTGGTGGGCTAACCAACCAACCCGTCATATTTTATGTGCCCCCCCTGCCAAAAACACGCCCAGTGGGGGACAGTAAAATCCATCTCTGGGCACAAAACCAGGTCACAAGTGGATGCAGTCAGCTGCTGTCCTGTCACATCCACCAATCACATACAATTTACCACTTCATTTTTGGAAAGAATATTGATGGAGGAAAAACTGACAATATAAACTTCCACTTCCCACATATTCCCACTTCCTACGATTCACTCTCAGGGTTGGATGTCCACATCAAAGCCAGCATTTGTTGCCCATCCCTAGTGTCAAGAAAACAAGAAATTGTAATATTTTTCTTCTGGTAATAACCCTGGCATATTTTATTTTGTACTGGAAGCCCGGCTGTAATTGGATTACGAACTAGAGTGACAGCAAGGGTCTAAAGTCAACAGTAAGAAGTGGTTTTGATATGTTAATGAACGAAGAGGAACTTCAATCAGAGTTTTACATAAAGCAATAACAGGAATAATTTGAATTGAGTTGTTTTAGTTCAAAGGGGGATATATGCAGGTTGTTAAAAGGTGTAAGGAAGTGAGGTAAAGACAGGGTAAGTTTCTTTTTAAAAGTCTAAGAGCTAAAGTAAAGAACGATTCAATCAATTCTGGGAAGAAAGCATTTCTGAAGAGAGCGGTTTAAACAATAGAGAGATCAAACAGAAGGGACGCATTTAAGGAAATCTTGAAGCCTATGTGAGGGGGTAGTGGCTTAGGTCTCCCAGCAGACAGCAGGGTAGATGGTCAGAACTCCCAGAAGAGTGTGTGAACAAGGTCAGGCTGAAAGAACCAATTGCTGTCAGCCTCAAAGTCACCCCAAGGAAAAAGCACTGCGTGGTAAAAATTACTGGACTTCTATAGATTTTAAAATCTATAGGGATAGTTGCTGAACAGAAAAGGGGAAGGTTAGCTCTGAGGGGAGTTAAGTTAAGATTTGTAGAACTGTTTTAAAGTCCTGTTTACTGTGTGAAGCCATTCTTGTGTTGAAATGTAATTGTGTTTTACTTTTTTCCTTCATTCTTTTAATAAATGTTTACTTTACAATAAAATCATCACAAGTAGTCAGGAAAATCATTTCCTGATTTCGGAACCATTCTTCACACTATACAAATCACAAAAACCACATTGGCAGCTGGTTCAAGTTTCCCTCAGGGATTTGAGCAGCTCGGTATTTACCATCCGCTGTGCCACAACACTACTTTCCTCAGCTTCTTGAGCCGTTGCATTTTCTGTGTTGTAGGTACACTCACAGTGCTGTTATGGAAGGAGTTCCTGGATTTTGGAAAAGAACTTAGAGGAGGCGGTGTTCCTATGTGCCTGCTGCCTTGGTCCTTCTAGGTGACGGAGGTAACCACAAACAAACTCCGCGATCCCTATGACATGCAACACTTTACCTATTCCAGGCCGAGTTGGCTTGGCTCAATGGTAACAATCCCATCTTGGGTTTAAGTCCCACTCCAAAGATTTGAGCACGTAATCCAGGCTGACATTCCCCAAAGTGCAATCGTGAGAGAGTGCTGCACTGCCTGAGGTACCGTCTTTCAAACAAGGCAATAAACCAATAAACGTGTGTGTGTTTCATTGATAATACTGACCTCTTAGGTATCCCCTCTTCCTTACCCGACCATAGCTAAAAGTCTGGTTGGCAATCCAGACCTGAAACCTAGAATTCCATCAGGAATGTTGGGAAGGGGACAAGCTGTGCAGATAGGGTTTGCGGAGAGAGGTAGTGAGGTGGGGAGGTAGTGACATGGGGAGTTGTGGAGTGTGAGGAGATTCTATCAGATAGTAAAGTGAAGTGAACCCTGTGCAAAAGGAGGGGAGTGGCCTGCCCAGCAACACGAGACTGGAGAATGTTCCAGACCAGGGCAGAGTAAGGTCAATGGAGGGATTATAAAGGGCAACAAATGAAGCGACAAACTTCAGAGACAGGGTTGGGTGAACTGCCCTGGTCCAAAGCCACTTACTTGAAAGGATAACTGAAATTGATGGAGATCAGATCTTTCTTGCCATACAGGCACTTAACAGAAGCCATACTCGTCCCCGTGTAACCTCCACAGGTGGCAAAGGCAAATATAGCAAAAACCTGTAAAGACAGAACAAACTGAATAAAAACAAGAATGATTTAGAATTTACAGAAATAGGCCATTCGGCCCAACTGGTCTATAATGGTGTACATGTTCCACACAAGTGTTCTCCCACGCCCTTTCATTTCACTCTATCAGGATATCTTTCTAGCCCTTTCTCCCGCATGTGTTTATCCAGCTTCCCCCTTAAATGCATCTGTACTGTTGACCTCAGCCACTCCGTGTGGTAGCGAGTTCCACATTCTCACCATTGTCTGGGTAAAAAAGTTTCTCCTGAATCCCCAATTGGATTTACTATTGACTAAATTATATTGATGGCCCCTAGGTCTCATATCCTCAATAGTGGAAATGTCTTCTCTACGTTGACCCTAACTAACACTTTTCATAATTTTAAAGACCTCTATCAGGTCACCCCCTCAGCTTTTTCTTTTCTAGAGAAAGTCTAGTTCAATCTTTCCTGATCGTTATAACCTCTCAGTTTTGGTTTCAGCCTTGGAAATATTTCTTCAGCTTCTCTGGTGCCTTGATATTCTTTTAATAGTATGGAGACCAGAAGTATAGTTAAATGTTGTAATGTAGGAAATGCAGCTGCTAATTTGTGCACAGCAAGATCCCACAGAAATCAATGTAATAATCAGATAACAAAAGTAAAATACTGTGGGTGTAATACCCCGGATGCTGGAAATGTGAAACAAAAACGGAAAATGCTGGAAAAACTCAGCAGGTCTGACAGCATCTGTGGAGAGAGAAACAGAGTTAAGATTTCGAGTCTGAAGGCTTCTATGAACTTGAAACGTTAACTCCATTTCTCTCTCCACTAATAACCAGATAATCTGTTTTTGTGATGTTGATTGAAGGATAAATAGAGGCCAAGACACTCCCCTGCTTTTCTTCAAAATAGTGCCATGGGATCTTTTATATCCACTCAAGGAGGCTGATGGGGTCTTAGTTTAACATCTCTCATCCTAAAGATGTCACTTTCAAAGTGCAGCACTCCCTCAGCCTTGATTTTTGCACGCAAGCCCTGGAGTGGGATTTGAACCTGGAATCTTGTGACTCAGAGGCAAGAGTGCTATCAACCGAGCCATAGCTGAATTCCCCTAACCAAGTTATATGGACCCCTGAACTGTGTGCCAGAACTGAGAAATAATCCTGAGACTGGGATCACTGAAACATATGAAATAGGAGAAGTAGGCTTTTTGGCCCCTCGAGCCTGTGCCGCTATTCAATAAGATCATGGTTGATCTGTTTGTGTTTCGAATTCCACATTCCCATCCACCCCAGATAACCTTTGATTCTCTTGCCTGACAAGAATCTATCTACTTCCGCCTTAAAAATATCCAATGATCCCGCCTCCACCGTCTTCTGAGGCAGAGAGTTCCAAAGTCGCACAACCCTCAGAAAAAATTTCTCCTCCTCTCTGCCCTAAAAGGTCGACCCCTAATTTTAAGACAGTGCCCCCTTGTTCTGGATTCACCCACAAGAGGAAACATCCTTTCCTGGTCCACCGTGTCAATACCGTTCAGGATCTTATATACTTCAATCAAGTCACCCCTCACTCTTCTAAACGCCAGTGGAAACAAGCCCAGTCTGTCTAACCTGTCCTCACAATACAACCCACGAATTCCAGGTATCAATCTAGTAAACCTCCTCTTAACCACCTCCAACACATTTACATCCTTCCTTAAGTACGGAGACCAAAACTGCACACACTATTCACGATGTGGTCTCACCAATGCCCTAAATAACTGAAGCATAACATCCTTACTTTTATGTTCAATCCCTCTTGTAATAAAGGATGGCATTGCATTAGCTGCTTTAATTACTTGCTGCACCTGCATACTAACTTTTGAGAGTCACACACAAGAATACTTAAGTTCCTCTGCACCTTGGCATTCTGTAGCCATTCTCCGTGTAAGTAATATTCTGTTTTTGTATTCCTCCTGCCAAAGTGAACAACTTTACATTTCCCCACATTGTACTCTATCTGCCAGATTTTTGCCCACTCACTCAACCTATCTATATCTGTCTGCAACCTCCTTTGTCCTTTTCACAACATACTTTCCAACCAATCTTTGTGTCGTCTGAAAATTTAGCGACCATGCCTTCACACCCCTCATCTAAGTCATTGATATAAATGGTTAAAATTTGCAGGACTCTACTCATTACATCCTGCCAATCAGGAAAAGACCCATTTATCCATACTCTCTGCTTTCTGCCAGCCAATCTTCTATACATGCTAAAATGTTACCCCCCACACCATGAGTTTTTCTTTTCCGCAATAAACTTGGTGTGGGACCTTATCAAATGACTTCTGGAAATCTAAGTACAGAACGTCTACAGGCTCCCCTTTAACCATAACACATGTTACTCCTTCAAAGAACTCCAATAAATTGGTTAAACATGATTTCCCTTTCACAAAACCATGCTGACTCTTCCCGATTTCCTCCTTATAACCCGTTTAATAATCAATTCTACCACCTTCCCCACTACAGAAATCAAGCTAACTGACCTATAGTTTCCTGTTTTCTGCCTCCCTCCCTTCTTGAATAGAGGAGTTATATTTGCTACTTTCCAGTCCGATGGAACCTTTCCAGAATCTAGGGAATTTTGGAAAATTAACACCAACACATCTACTACCTCATTAGCCACCTCTTTTAAGACCCTAGGATGAAGTCCATCAGGACCCGGAGACTTGTCAGCCTGCAGCTCCATCAGTTTGCTCAGCACCACTTGCCTAGTGATTGTAATTTCACCAAGTTCCTCTCTCCCTCCCACCTCCTGATTTACAGCTATTACTGGAATGTTTTTTGTATCCTCTATAGTGAAGACAGAGGCTAAATATTTGTTCATTTCATCTGCCATTTTCTTATTATCTGCTATTAACTCCCCATTCTCAGTCTCTAAAGGACAAACACACACTTTACTTACTCTTTTCCTGTTTAAATACCTGTAGAGACTCTTGCTATCCATTTTCACATTTCTAGCTAGCTTCCTCTCATACTCTAATTTCTTTCTCCAAATTAACCTTTCAGTCATTCTCTGCCGTTCTTTATATTCTGACCAATCATCTGACCTGTCATTCATCTTTGCACAGTTGTATGCTTTTTCCTTGTTAGATGATTTCCTTAACTTCTTTAGTTAACCATGGATTGTGGGTCCTCCTTTTAGAATTTTTCTTTATAGTAGAAATATACTTATATTTATTACTTATTATTATTCTGGGTATTCTGAAATATCCCCTTAAATTCCTGCCATTGCTTCTCTATTCATCTATCCCCTAGCCTTGTGTCGCAGTTCACTTCAGCTAGTTCAGCTTTCATCCCCTCACAGCTGCCCTTATTTAAGTTTAAAATACTAGTCTTAGATCCACTCTCCTCCCTTTCAAACTGGATGTAAAATTCAGTCATATTGTGGTTGCTGCTACCTAGGGGTGCCTTCAATCTGGGGTCGTTAATTAATCCTGTCACATCACACAATACTGAGACTAATATAACCTGCTCTCCGGTTAGTTTCTTACAGCAGCACATTCTGGAACCATCTTGAAAGCATTCTATGAATTCCTCACCCAGGCTATTATTGCCAATCTGATTTTTCCAGTTTATATGTAGATTAAAATCACCCATGATTATTGCCGTCACTTTATCACAAGCACCCAAAATTCCTCCTCGTATACTTTGTCCTACATTGTGGTTACTGTTAAGGGACCTGTAGACCACTCCCACTAGTGACTTCTTTCCCTGACTATTCCTCATCTCCACCCAAACCGATTCTACATCCTGATCTCCTGAACCAAGGTCATCTCTACAATTGCAATGCCACCCTTGATCAACAGTACTACCCCTCCGCCTTTATCTAGCTTCCTATTCTTCTTGAATGTCATATACCCCTCAATATTCAGAACCCAATCCTTGTCATCCTGCAACCATGTCTCCATAATGGCTATCAGTTCATATTTATTTATTTATTTCAATTTTTAAAAAATTCATTCACAGGATGTGGGCTTCGCAGCTGGGCCAGCATTTATTGCCCATCCCAGTTGCCCTTGAGAAGTTGGTGTCATAGAGTCATAGAGGTCTACAGCACAGAAAAAGGCCTTTCGGCCCATCTGCGCCGGTCAAACAAGTACCTAACTATTCTAATCCCGTTTTCCAGCACTAGGCCCATAGCCTTGTATGCCCTGGCATCGCAAATGCACATCCAAATACTTCTTAAATGTTATGAGGGTTTCTGCCTCTACCCACCCTTTCAGGCAGTGAGTTCCAGATTCCCACCACCCTCTGGGTGAAAAAATTCTTCCTCACATCCCCTCTAAACCTCCTGCCCCTTACCTTAAATCTCTGCCCCCTGGTTATTGATCCCTTCACCAAGGGGAAAAGTTCCTTCCTATCTACCCTATCTATGCCCCTCATAATTTTATACACCTCAATCATGTCCCCCCTCAATCTCCTCTGCTTCAGGGAAAATAACCCCAGTCTATCCAATCTCTCCTCATAACTAAAACTCTCCAGCCCAGGCAACATCCTGGCAAATCTCCTCTGCACTGTCTATAGTGCAATCACATCCTTCCTATAATGCGGATTCCAGAACTGCACACAATACTCTAGCTGTGGCCTAACCAGCGTTTTATACAGTTCCAGCTTAACCTCCCTGCTCTTATATTCTATGCCTCGGCTAATAAAGGCAAGTATTCCATATGCCTTCTTAACCACCTTATCTACCTGTCCCGCTACCTTAAGGGATCGGTGGACATGCACACCAAGGTCCCTCTGATCCTCGGTACTTCCCAGGGTCCTACCATTCATCATGTATTCCCTAGCCTTGTTTGTCCTGCCCAAGTGCATCACCTCACACTTATCCGGATTAAATTCCGTTTGCCACTGATCAGCCCATCTGACCAGCCCCGTCTATATCCTCCTGTAATCTAAGGCTATCCTCCTCACTATTTACCACCCCACCAATTTTCATGTTATTCGCGAACTTACTGATCAACCTCCTACATTCAAGTCTAAATTGTTTATATATACCACAAACAGCAAGAGACCCAACACTGATCCCTGTGGAACCCCACTGGATACAGGCATCCAGTCACAGAAACACCCATCGACCATCACCCTCTGCTTCCTGCCACTCAGCCAATTCTGGATCCAATTTGCCAAATTGCCTCTTACCTTCGTTATCAGTCTCTTATGCAGGACCTTATCAAAAGCCTTGCTGAAGTCCAAGTAGACTATGTTAAATGCATTACCCTCATCTACACACCTGGTCACCTCTTCGATAAATTCAATCAAATTGGTCAGACATGCCCTCCCCTTAACAAAACCATGCTGACTGTCCTTGATTAATCCCTGCCTCTCCAAGTGTAGATTAATTCTGTCCCTCAGAATTGCTTCCAATAGTTTCCCCACCACTGAGGTTAGACTGAATGGCGTGTAGTTCCCTGGTATATCCCTTCCTCCCTTCTTGAATAACGGATGAAGGGTCATACGCACTCGAAATGTTAACTGTATTCCTCTCTGCAGATGCTGTCAGACCTGTTGAGTTTTTCCAGCTATTTTTGTTTTTGTTTCAGATTTCCAGCATCTCAAACCTGTTTAACAATTACAAAGTCTGAGGCTCCTCCACTACTGTCCACTCAGTCCCTTTACCTGCCTCACTCACAGTCACATCCTCCTGTCCCTCACTGCTGACCAAAACAGACAACCCTATTCCAAGAGGTGTGACCGTCTTCTGGAACAAAGTGTCCAGGTATTTCTTCCCCTCCCTGCAGTTCAGCTCCCAGATCAATAATCCTGATCCAGAATTTCTCTAGCTGCTTACAGACGCGTTTGCCCTGGATCGCCTTGGCATTCAAAAGCTCCCACATATCACAGCAGAGACATCAGGCCTTCGTCCTTTGTACAAAGCCACAGGGTCAGAGGGCAGTGAGTGTGACAAGCAGACATAGCACAGGCCAGGCTATTACATTAAGATTCAGTGTCCATCAGCAAGTCCTCCCACAGAAAGGGGGATCATTTTTAAACAGATATATATGTAAAATTATTTTCCCCCTGTTGGGGGCGAAGTGCGGGAGTGGGCGGGCTTCCGATCGACGCCCCGGGTCGGGGGCGTGCCGCTATTTTACATGGGCGGGCCAATTAAGGCAATTAAGCACTGTGCGCTCCCTGTGCGGGCAGGGGGAGGGGGGGAGTTCCTTCAGCCGGGATCACAGGTCTCCCTGAGGCTAAGCGCTGCCTCAGGGAGATTGGCTCCAATTTAAAACTTTAAATGAAGATTTGAAAAAAATTTCCCTGCCACGTCCCCTCATGTGACACTATGACATGAGTTGGGACATGTCCATAACTTATATTGTAAAATATTCTGCATTTTCAAAAAATCACTCATGAAACCTCATCCCACCCATGGATGAGGTTTCATGTTTTCTCACAAGCCCGCCTGGGCTCCCAGCCTGCCCACCAGCCTTAAAGTTGGACGGGCAGGTCCATTAATGAGTTCAATTGGTTTTTTAATGGCCTTAATAAGCCGTTGACAGGTCGGCGGGTGCACATCCGACTCGGGTGAGCACCCGCTGAACTAACAATCTAAATGACGCGGGGTGACGTCGGGACACACGCTTGACCTCAACCCCGCGTCATTTTACGCGCCGGCGAGTGGGCCCCACCCCCGCTCGCCGACCGGAAGATGCTGGCCTTAATGTAAAAAGTGTTAACACTACAACAGTGGGCTCAGAGTACAGGCCAATCTAACCATGGCCCTGATTGAATAGGATGCACAATAATCCTGGGAAAGAGGGGTAAAGCCAAGCCAGAGAAAAAAAGCAACACATAAGTGGGAGGGAGAGGCAGAGAGAGGAGGGCAGAGGGGCAGACACAGAGCAGAGGGGGAGGGGTGAAGGGGGAGAGGCAGAGAGGGGGGGGCAGAGGGGCAGACACAGAGCAGAGGGGGAGGGGTGAAGGGGGAGAGGCAGAGAGGGGAGGGCAGAGGGGCAGACACAGAGCAGAGGGGGAGGGGTGAAGGGGGAGAGGCAGAGAGGGGAGGGCAGAGGGGCAGACACAGAGCAGAGAGGGAGGGGTGAAGGGGGAGAGGCAGAGAGGGGAGGGCAGAGGGGCAGACGCAGAGCAGAGGGGGAGGGGTGAAGGGGGAGAGGCAGATAGAGAAAACACAGAGGCAGAGATTTTACAATTTTACAAAATTAAATTATATTTAAAAAATGTTCACAGTGCATTGACACCATCAGGCCTATTCAAATCCTGGAATGTCAGAACTAAACTGAATAGAGCCAGGAATTCAGCTAGCTAGCTCTCCCAGGATGAGGAGGGTTAATCTATAGACGACGTAATCACTGAGCGCTCATTATCGTTTCATAAAGTCCACTCACCCAGCAGCTAATAATAGCCAGATAATGGAGAACCAGAGCCACAGCACCAGCAGTGAGAGCGCAACACAGTGGTGCAAATCTCACACACACTTTCCACAAGCTAAATTTAAACTGAAACTTCACACATGAGGAGAACAGACTGTGGAAAGCCCACACTGTCAGTCAGGCAGCAGAGCGTCTGGTACAGGAGAGGACAGTGTCCAACCTAAGGTGCTGAAGGTGATTTGTACCTATTGGGGCAGGGGACTGAAGTAAGGACAGCTGGTGTTGTCTCACTGTCTCGTCTGCTGAGGGGCTGAGTCATGGTTTGATCGGGATCCACATGAACTCCTAGACTCTGGAATGTTCCACCTTGCACCTTTTCAGCCAACGTCCACAGATGCTGACATAGCTGGGTAGGAGTGATTCATAAGAACATAAGAAATAGGAACAGGAGTAGGCCATTCGCCCCTTTAGTCTGTTCCACCTTTCAATAAGATCATGGCTGATCTTCTACTTCAACTCCATTTTCCTGCCCAATCCCCATAGCCCTTGATTCCCTAAGAATTCAAAAATCTACCAATCGCAGTCTTGAATCTACTCAGCAACTGATATCCACAGCTCTGTGGGGTAGAGAATTCTAAACATTCATATTCCTCTGAGAGAAGAAATTTCCCCTCACCCCAATCCAAAATCATCAAACCCCTTATCCTGAAATTAAGACCCCCAGTTCTAGATTCCAATCAGTGGTTTTGACAAAATTGACTTGGTCAAGTTGTGACTTTGCAGAAGTAAAGGCCTGCATTTATATAGAGACTTTCACAACATCAAATGGATCCCAAAGTGATTTACTGCCATTAGTGCCTTTAACATCCACCCGAGAGGGTAGACGCTTTTAAAGTCTCATCTGAAAAATGGCACCTCCAAAAGTGCAGCACTCCCTTAATACTGACACTCAAGTATCATAAAAACATGAGAAATAGGAGCAAGAGGAGGCCATTTTTTCCCTTGAGCCTGCTCTGCCATTCAATAAGGTCATGGTTGATCTGACTGTGGCATTAACTCCACTTTCCTGCCTGTCCCCCATAAAGCTCGACTCCCCTGTCAATCAAAAATCTGACCAACCCAGCCTTGAATATATTCAATGACCCAGCCTCTACTGCCTGCTGGGGGAGAATTCCTAATGCTAACAACCCTCAGAGGAGAAATTCCTCCTCCTCTCAGTCTTAAACGAGAGGCCCCTTATTTTGAAACTGTGCCCCCTAGTTCTAGATTCCCCATGAGGGGAAAACATCCTTTCAGCATCCACCCTGTTAAGCCCCCTCAGAATCTTGTGTGTTTCAATAAGGTCACCTCACATTCTTCTAAACTCCAATAGATGTAGGCGCAACCTGGTCAACCTTTCCTCACAAGACAAACCGCTCATCGCAGGAACCAGCCCAGTGAACCTCCTCTGAACTCGTTCTCTGAACTCTGAACTCTGCAAGCGTGATCCACAACCTCTGGCTCAGAGGGGAAAGCGCTGACCACAATGCCACAGCTGACACAAACTATGAGGTGGCACAGATTGAAACGTTATGACAACTCACATTATTATAAATGCCTTTAACATAAGTAAAAATGACCCAAGGTGCCTCAGCCACGTCAATCAAACAAAAACTGACACTGAGCCACATAAGGAGATATTGGGACAGGTGACCAAAAAGCTGAGTAAAAGAGATAGGTTTTAAGGAGGAGGACATGGCGGAAAGGTTCGGGATGCGAATTTCAGCGATTAGGGCCACGGCAGGGATAGGCACCAATGAAGGAATGAAGGAAGTGGCAGAATTAGGACGTTTGAAATGGAAAGGGATACTAGGAGATCAAACAGCTGAGTGAAAATAAAGATTCACAGCAAACAAATATTCCAACGCACTCCAGGCTGGCCTCTTCCAGCCTCTGTAAACTTATCGTCCAAAATTCTCTTGCCCTTATCCCAAGTATATTTTACCCATCACCCCTCTGCTCATTCACTTACACTGGCTCCTGGTGTGGCCATGTGTCAATTGTAAAATTCTCATCCTTGTTTTCAAATCCCTCTATGACCTTGCCCCTCCCTATCTCTGTAACCTCCTCCAATCCCACAACCCTCCAAGATATCTGTGCTCCTCTAATTTGGGCTTCTTGTGCTTCCCTGGTTTCTGTTGTTCCACCTATGGCAGCCATGTTTTCAGCTGCCCGATCCCCAAGCCTCTCTCTCCTCCTCCAAGAGATCTCCTTAAAACCTACCCCTTGACCAAAACTATCTTATTATTATCTCCTTACATGGCTCGGTGTCAAATATCGTTTTATGGCACCCCCCTATGACATGCCTTGGGACGTTTTACTAAGTTAAAAGGTGCCACATAAATGCAATTTGTCATTTATTGCAGGATGGAAAAGAGTGGCAAGGGTTACAAGGGTTAATTGGAAAGTAGAGGGTCAGGAATACTTACTCCCAAAAATAAGAATCTGCAATGGAACAAGTCTGATTCAGCTCTCTGAGAAATCAGCAACTTCCACATTCCAAACCACCTGGGCTGTGTCCTCTACTCAATTGGTAGTGCCGAGGCTATCAGTCCGTGCCAGCCTCAGCCTGGACTGGAACCTGCACACGCCTGCATTCAACCTCAGCTTTCATTCATAGGATAAGCCGAGCTCAGAGATGCAGCCATTAACATGCACTTCACTCCTTGCAGCTTCCAAATGTCCTCTTTCCCTTCCCCGGCCAGGTGTGTTTGTAGATCTGGAACACTTTGTTGCAGGGGTTTTGAGGGGGGAGGGGGGTGGAAAGAGGAAGGGAATCACATAGGACATCCAAAGTTTCACCCTCGCCATCACCGAGGGCCACCGATGAATTTCTGATCTCAGTCAGGTGATAAGCTGAGTGCTTCTGCAATCCAAAGGGATATGTGGAGAATCACAGAATGGGCTCCTCTTGCACTGTAGCCATTCAGCCCATCCTGTCCGTTCCAGCTCCTGTGAGAGATACTCAGCTGGTTCCCCTCCCCTGCCTTTTCCCCCCCTTAACTCCGCAATTCTTTCCTTTTCGGGATAATTATCCATTTTGTTTTTGAAAGCCTCGATTGAATCTGCCTCCACCACACTCTCAGTGCATTCTAGATCCTAACCACTCGCTGCAGAAAAAAGATTTTCCTCATGTTGCGTCTGTGTTTTTTTTTGCCAATCAGCTTAAATTGGTGCCCTCTGGCTCCCTGCCACCAATGGGAACAGTTTCTCCATATTTACTCTGTCCAGACTCTTCATGATTTCGAAAACCTCTATCGAATCTGCTCTTCATCACTTCTTCTTAAAGGAGACCAGTACCAGCTTCTCCAACCTATCTGCCTAGCTGAAGTCCCTCAACCCTGGAACCATTCTCGTGAATCTTTTGTCTTCACATTCTTCCTAAAGTGCAGTGCCTAGAACTGGAAACAATTCTCCAGTTGCGGCCAAGCCAGTGTTTTATGAAGGTTCATCATAACTTCCTTACTTTTAAACTCTGTGTCTCCACTTATAAATCCCAGGATCCCGTATGCCTTTTTAATCACTTTCTCAATCTGCCCTGTCACCTTCACTGATTTGTGTAAATACACATCCAGATCTCCCTGTTCTGCATCCCTTCAGAATTGTGCTGAGGAGAAGTGGAGATAACTCAGGGGGAACGTTACCCTCAGGACACTCTGTGTGGTTTTAGACTCCTTCATGTCTGTGTTGGCTCTTTCACCAGAGTAGCCTGCTCCAATTATACTTCCTCACTCCTTCCATGTTTTGTTTCACACTCTTCCTTTAGAAATAAATATCCAATTGCCTTTTAAATTATGTTTCAGCCTCTGCTCCCTGCTCCTGGGTCTGACCAAGCTGCGCATTCACAGGTCCAGGCAGCAGGGGGTCGAGGGGGTTCTCCGGCCCGACTGTCTGCCCCTCCTCCGCGGCTAAGTTCATGGCCGGACGGCCCTGGAGAGGGAGCACGAGGTGTCC
The DNA here is from genome assembly GCF_964194155.1 of Cetorhinus maximus. Taxonomy (NCBI): domain Eukaryota; kingdom Metazoa; phylum Chordata; class Chondrichthyes; order Lamniformes; family Cetorhinidae; genus Cetorhinus; species Cetorhinus maximus. The sequence continues at coordinate 14,506,573 of NC_135886.1, forward strand.
ACTGATTCACTCGAGGCCTTCTGTGACTGATGGGCAACACGGGGGCTGGAGTGCTTCATTGGCCCCCAAAACCCCATTTTGATTTAGTTAGGTAAATTTCCGTTGGAGTTTTTGTTTTGTTATAGTGCCCCTTTAAGGGGCTATCACCTTAATTTGCCCACTTGTTTTGCTCAAAAGAATATAGCCTCTGCTCCAATCATTATTCTAATAATAATCTGTACAAAAACGTATCTGCTAAATGCCCCAAACAGTCTTCCAGTGTAGAGGGAGCTTTACTCTGTATCTAATCCTGTGCTGTTTGAAGGGGACAGTGTAGAGGGAGCTTTACTCTGCATCTAAGCCCGTGATGTACCTGTCCTGGGAGTGTTTGATGGGGACAGTGTAGAGGGGGCTTTACTCTGCATCTAACCCCGTGCTGTACCTGTCCTGGGAGTGTTTGATGGGGACAGTGTAGAGGGGGCTTTACTCTGCAACTAATCCTGTGCTGTACCTGTCCTGGGAGTGTTTGATGGGAACAGTGTAGAGGGAGCTTTACTCTGCATCTAACCCTGTGCTGTGCCTGTCCTGGGAGTGTCTATGGGGACAGTGGGGACACTGTGGCTACCAGACAGGGTCAGAGGCTGGGAATTCTGCAGTGAGTAACTCACCTCCTGACTCCCCAAAGCCTGTCCACTATCTACAAGGCACAAGTCAGGAGTGTGATGGAATACTCCCCATTTGCCTGGATGTGTGCAGCTCCCACAACACTCAAGAAGCTTGACACCATCCAGGACAAAACAGCCCGCTTGACTGGCACCTCATCCACCACCTTAAACATTCACTCCCTCCACTACTGACACACACTGACAGCAGTGTGTACCATCCACAACATGCATTCAGCAACTTACTAAGGCTCCTTCGACAGCACCTTCCAAACCCACAACCACTACCATCTAGAAGGACAAGGGCAGCAGATAGATGGGAAAACCACCACCTGCAAGTTCCCCTCCAAGTCACTCACCATCCTGACTTGGAAATATATCGCCATTCCTTCACTGTCGCTGGGTCAAAATCCTGGAACTCCCTCCCTAACAGCACTGTGGGTGTACCTACACCACATGGACTGCAGCAGTTCAAGAAGGCAGCTCACCACCCCCTTCTCAAGGGCAACTAGGGATGGGTAATAAATGTTGGCCTAGCCAGCGATACCCACATCCCATGAATAAATACAAAAAAGCTTTACTCTGTATCTCACCCCTTGCTCTACCTGCCCTGGGAGTGTTTGATGGAGACAATGTAGAGGGAGCTTTACTCTGTATCTAGCCCCGTGCTGGGAGTGTTTGGTGGGCATCGTTGGGCGATTCGACTGCGGTTACAACCAGGGCGATGGAAACAGTGTTTGAGGTGAGCGGGGCACACAGCCCAGCTCTCATGTTGAGTTTTGTGTCTGGGTTCTGCCCTGCACACAAAATGATGCCGCTGCAATAGTGCCAGGGGCGGTTTTACATACTCTTATTTACAAACTTGAGTCTGCTTCGAACGACAAGCAAAACCCGGAACCCCTCAGTCCAGCCAAACTCAGACCTCAATCCTGACATGAGTCACACAAATCTGGGGCTGGTCCACAGCAGAAATAGAGACAAAGGGGTCCAACTTTAAATGCAAAAGCACCCTGAACTTCATCATAAAAGTACCCAGCACTCCCATCAACTCAGCCCGGGAGCTCACTCACACCAGCAGAAACATCTTTGAAACATCCCAGAACAAGTAGAGAGCAAGGCCTGTTACACACCCATTGCAACACTTTGATAAAGCCGAGCGGCTCCTTCAGAGGGTTGATGTCCAGTTTAAATGCGGGGAGCTTCTGAAATGACAAAGAAATAAAGTTTCAGCAGGACCGATAAAAGACAACGCGCGTCAGAAAATAAACTTTAAAAAAAAGTACTTTTCAAACTTTCTGCAGAGTGGCCTCGGACCTTAACCGGGACGACCGCTTCCATTCCGTCAGTCTGCAAAAACCCTTTACTTTTATCCTTGTGTGAAGGTCCTGGTCAGAGAGAGAGAGCGGGTTCGATGAGCGCCGCGAATCAACCAGAGCAATAAAACACTTCTGTCCCCCACAGATTATATCCAGAGAGCAGCACCAGGGCAGCATGTGACCCACGAATTGAAACTGACTCCGAGCGGGATCCAATCCATCTCAACTCGTGTTAAAGGTCCAAATCTCTCGAGTCTGTCCAATTCAAAGCTGGGATATTAAAATCTCTCCATGTGGAGCAAACAAAGCCTTCAAACACTGACATCATTGCAGACCCCCCTCCCCCCTGTAAACACACATTATCCCAGAGACCCCCCCTGTAAACACACATTATCCCAGAGACCCCCCCCCTGTAAACACACATTATCCCAGAGACCCCCCCTGTAAACACACATTATCCCAGAGACCCCCCCTGTAAACACACATTATCCCAGAGACCCCCCCTGTAAACACACATTATCCCAGAGACCCCCCCTGTAAACACACATTATCCCAGAGACCCCCCCTGTAAACACACATTATCCCAGAACCCCCCCTGTAAACACACATTATCCCAGAGACCCCCTGTAAACACACATTATCCCAGAGACCCCCATCCCCGGGTAAACACTGACATCATTGCAGAGACCCCCCCCTGTAAACACACATAATCCCAGAGACCCCCCTGTAAACACACATTATCCCAGAGACCCCCCCTGTAAACACACATAATCCCAGAGACCCCCCTGTAAACACACATTATCCCAGAGACCCCCCCTGTAAACACACATAATCCCAGAGACCCCCCCTGTAAACACACATAATCCCAGAGACCCCCCCTGTAAACACACATTATCCCAGAGACCCCCCCTGTAAACACACATTATCCCAGAGACCCCCATCCCCGGGTAAACACTGACATCATTGCAGAGACCCCCCCTGTAAACACACATAATCCCAGAGACACGCCACCCCCGGGTAAACACTGACATTATCCCAGAGACCCCCAACCCACTGTAAACACTGACATTACCCCAGAGACACGCCACCCCCAGGTAAACACTGACATTATCCCAGAGACCCCCACCCCCGGGTAAACACTGACATTATCCCAGAGACCCCCCACCCCCAGGTAAACACTGACATTATCCCAGAGACCCCCACCCCCGGGTAAACACTGACATTATCCCAGAGACCCCCTCCCCCGACTGTAAACACTGACATTATCCCAGAGACCCCCTCCCCCGACTGTAAACACTGACATTATCCCATGGACCACCCTCACCCCCTGTAAACACTGACATCAACATAGGGACCCCCTAAAAATACTGAATCGACACAGCTATCCTTTGCAAATATTGTAACGTGCCCAGGAACCCTGGCTGACACCATCTTAAGGGTTTATTTGCAGATATTGACATAACCCCCAGCCCCGCCTCCCGGGAACCCTAAATATATGGAACCATGCCCAGGGATCCCTGTAAATAGTACACATTTGGCAAGCCCTTTCGAAAGTTTACAGTCTGCTAGGAACCCCCTCACTTTGTAAGGATTTACATTCACAGTATTAGCTTCCAAAAGACAGTGTCAGGAGGTGAATTGTCCTAATTGTCGAAAGTATTTATTTTTAAATAGTAATCACGGTAAGTGTACAGTTTGCAGCCCTTGGAGCCTGTTCCTGGCCATTGAAATTGTATCAGCTCAGTCCTCTTTGTGTTTATATTTCACTCACTGGTTTGTCCTGTTTGACTTCTGCGGGTCCAGAGGTTTTAGAAGGTTGTTCCTAGCACTACCACCTCATTGGTGGATGAATCAGACCTCCGACATCCGTTTGTATCAGTAACTGGAATAAAAACACGGAGTCTCATGGTGCAAATCACAAAAATAACGGGCTTACAGACTGACAATGAAAGAAATCCCGTTACCCTGTCACTTACTGGGCTCCCCCACAGAGAACACGCTAACTTGCACTTATAATATGATTGGTGTAATAAGGCATCTTAACATGACAGAAGTGTTTTCAAACTAAAATTGACATCAAGTGCACGAGGAGATCAGGAAGAACAAATGTTTGGTCAAAGAGGTAGGTTTTAAGGAGTGTCTTAAAAGAGGAGAGAGGCGGAGAGGTTCAGGGAGAGAATTCCCAGAGATTTTGGCCCTGGGAAGTTAAGAACACTAACGCCAGAAGCAGAGCAGTTTAAAGTTGGGGGTGTACAAGAAGCCAAAATTGGAGGAGTGCCAATACCTTGGAGTTTTGTAGGGCTGGAGGAGATTACATAGATAGGGAGATGTGAGACCAAGGAGGGATTTGAACATGATGAGAATTTTAAAACTTGAGGCATTGCTGGACCAGGGGATGATGGGCGAATGGAACTTGGTGTAAGTTAGGATTTGGGAAGCAGAGTTTTAGATGAGCTTAGGTTTATGGAGGTGGAAGATGGGAGATTGGCTAGGACATCATTGAAATAGTCAAGTCTGGTAGTAAAAAAAGGTGTGGATGAGGGTTTCAGTGGCAGCTGAGCTGTGGGAGATAAATATGGGCATGTTAAGCAGGTGGAAATAGGCTGGCTTTGGTGATGGAAAGGACCATAAGATCAAATCAGTGATGCATTCCATGACCAAATAGCTGACTGGATGTGACCCATGAAAGTGAACTGCCAGCCAGATGAGGGATTGGATAGCACTGCTGCCCACGTAGTCAGAGCACAGAAAACATAACTAGCTTCACGAGAGATGGGGGGGAGGCTAGAGAAATCAGGCTGTCTGTTCAAAAAAGGTGGGAGTGACAAGGTTTTTTTGTGAGAAAACTTCCTGCTGTCAAAACCAGTGTTAATAACATTAGGTTCAGTTAATTCAAACAATAGAGGTACTCTCAATATATACATTGGGGTTAATCTTTGACCCCCAATATGATGACAGGCCCCATGCAGAAGGCTGTGGAGTCGAGGTCTGTTCCAGAGACAAGTGTCTGTAATCCAGGCTGACATTTCCAATGCAATACTGAGGGACTGCTGCATTGTCAGAGGTGTTGTCTTTTAAGTGAGATGTTAAATCAAGGCCCTCTTGGACAGAAGTAAAAGATCCCATGGCTATTTTTTTGATGAAAAGCAGGGGCTTTCTCCCAGTGTCCTGAGCCAATTTTTATCCTATAACCAACATCAGTAAGGACATTTTCTTGTAGTTTATCTCCTTGCTATGTGTGGGAGCTTGCTGTGCACTAATTGGCTGCTGAATTTCCTCCATTAAAACAGTGACTGTACTTCAAGTCCTGAAAGGTGCTATAGAAATGAAAGTCTCTCTTTAAAAATGTTGTAGGGGCTCAATAGGGTTGATGTCAAAATGATGTTTTCACTTGAAGAGAGACCAAATTAAAGGCCTATAAATATAAATTACTAATAAATCGAATTGGGGATTCAGGAGAAACTTTTTTCGCCAGAGTGGTGAGAATACAGAACTCGCTGCTATAAAGAACGGTTGAGGCAAAAAGCTTAGGTGCATTTAAGGGGAAGCTCAGAATGTGAGGTTATGTTGATAAAGAGATGAGGAGGGGTGGGGGGAGGGTTATGTGGAGCAGAAACACTAGCATAGGTCAGCTGGGCTGAATGGCCTGTTTCTCTGCTATGGATATGATGTAGCTTGATGGTTTGTGATTGATGGATTGTCCAATGAGGAGAGATTGAGTAGACTAGGGGTATATTCACCGGCATTTAGAAGAATGAGAGGTGATCTCATTGAAAGATATAAAATACTGAGAAAATGTTTCCCCTGGTTGAGTAATCTAGATTCTAGAACAAGAGGACACAGTCTCAGAATAAGGGGTCAGCCATTTAGGACTGAGATGAGGAGAAATTTCTTCAAAGGGTTGTTATTCTTTGGAATTCTCTACCCCAGAGAGCTGTGAATGTTCAGTTGAGGAGTATGTTTAGAGATAGAAGTTGCTAGAATTTTGGATATTAAGGGATATGGAGATAGTGTGGGAAGGTAGAATTGAGGTAGAAGATCAGCCAATATCTTGTTGAATGGCAGAGCAGGTTCAAAGAGTGAAATGGCCTCCCCCAGCTCCTATTCCTTGTTTTCTTTTGGTTGGAGAAAGTGCACCACATGGTGGAACACAATAGTATAACAGCATTTGGCAATTCTTGTTGAGCTATCTCACTGAGGTTCCAGGTGCTGATAATAAAAAGACTTGATCCATCTCCTTCTCCCAACTCCATTATGTTTCTCCTTCCCTCCCCTGCCTTGGTTATTCATTGAATAAGAGAGGAGGCCTTTGCTGACTCCACTTGGATGCAGTGGTGGGCCGAATCGTCAGTGTTGGGTTTTGAGTTGTGAACTGTAACTCAGCATGGGCAACTGGGAAGTGGGTGAGAGCAAGTTTAGTGTCGGCTGTAGCTCAGTGGCAGCTCCCTTGCCTTTGAGTCGATAAGGCTGTGGGTTCAAGTTCCACTCCAGAAACTCGAACGCAAGATCCAGACTTACACTTTGGTGTTAGTACTGAGGGAGTGCTGTACTATCAGAGGTGCCATCTTTTAGAAGAGATGGCACCTCAAGCGGATTGAAACTCCTCGAAGAATAGGGGAAATCTCTCTGTTGTCCTACCCAATATTTATTCCTCAACCAACATCAGTAAAACAGATGAAGGTTGTGAACAATCTGGTTCATCACTATAATCACTAATACGCCCATTTGCTTCCAAATGGTAGTAAATCCTGTCACGAAGAATCTTCTCCAATAACTTCCCTACCACTGACGTAAGGCTCACCGGCCTGTAATTTCCTGGATTATCCCTGCTACCCTTCTTAAACAATGGAACAACATTGGCCATTCTCCAGTCCTCTGGGACCTCACCTGTAGCCAGTGAGGATAGAAAGATTTCTGACAAGGCCCCAGCAATCTCCTCCCTTGCCTCCCTCAGTACTCTGGGGTAGATCCCATCTGGCCCAGGGGACTTATCCACCTTAATATTCTTCAAGACGCGTAACACCTCTTTTTTGATCTCAACATGATCCAGGCTATCTACACACTCTTCCCTAGACAAATCGACCGCTAAGTCCTTCTCTTTGGTGAATACTGATGAGAAGTATCCATTTAGTATCTCTCCCATTTCTTCTGGCTCCACACACAGATTCCCACCTCTGTCCCTGAGTGGGCCTACCCTTTCCCTGGCTACCCTCTTGCTTTTTACATATGTATAAAAGGTTTTGGGATTTTCCTTAATCCTAGTTGCCAGTGACTTTTCATGACCCTGTTTAGCCCTTTTGACTCCTTGCTTAAGTTTCTTCCTACTTTCTTTATATTCTCCACGGGCTTCATCTGCTCCCAGCCTTCTAGCCCTTACGAATGCTTCCCTTTTCTTTTTGACTAATCTCACAATATCCTTCGTTATCCAAGGTTCCTGAAACTTGCCATGCTTATCCTTCATCCTAGCAGGAACATGCCGATCCTGAATTCTTATCAACTGACGTTTGAAAGCCCCCCACATGTCAGTTGTTGATTTGCCCTCAAACATCCACCTCCAGTCTAGATTCCTCAGTTCCTGCCTAATATTGTTATAATTAGCCTTCCCCCAATTAAGCACCTTAACCCGAGGACTCCTGTTATCCTTATCCACCAGTACCTTGAAACTTACTGAATTATGGTCACTTTTCCCGAAATGCTCCCCTACTGAAACTTCGACCACCTGGCCGGGTTCATTCCCTAATACCAGGTCCAGTATTGTCCCTTCCCTAGTTGGACTATCTACATATTGTCTCAGGAAGCCCTCCTGGATGCACCTTACAAATTCTGCACCATCCAAACCCCTAGCACTAAGTGATTCCCAGTCAATATAGGGAAAATTAAAATCACCCACCACAACAACCCTATTGCTTTTACATCTTTCCAAAATCTGCCTAGTGATATTCCCCTTAACCAGCAGTGCAACTCCCCCACCTCTTCTGCATCCCTCTCTATCCTGCCTGAAACATCTAAATCCCGGAACGTTTATCTGCCAATCCTGTCCATCCTTCAACCAAGTCTCTGTAATAGCAATAACATCATAGTCCCAAGTACTAATCCAAGCTCTAAGCTCATCTGCCTTGCCTGTTATACTTCTCGCATTGAAACAAATGCATTTCAGACCCCCAGTCCCACTGTGTTCAGTAATTTCTCCCTGCCTGCCCTTCCTCTTAGTCCTATTGGCCATATTCACTGGTTCCCAGTCATTTATTTCACCTGCTGACCTATTGCTCTGGTTCCCACCCCCCTGCCATACTAGTTTAAACCCTCCCAAGTGACACTAGCAAACCTCGCAGCCAGGATATTGGTGCCCCTCCAGTTTAGATGCAACCCGTTCTTCTTGTACAGGTCCCACCTGCCCCGGAAGAGATCCCACTGATCCAGATATCGGAAACCCTCCCTCCTACACCATCTGAAATCACACGGGATCAGAGGTGAGCTGGCAAGATGGATACAGAATTGGCTTGGTCATAGAAGACAGAGGGTAGCAGTGGAAAGGTGCTTTTCTGAATGGAGAGCTGTGGCTACTGGAGTTCCACTGGGATCAGCGCTGGGACCTTTGCTGATTGTAGTATACGTAAATGATTTGGAGGAAAATGTAACTGGGCTAATTAGTAAGTTTGCAGACGACACTAAGGTTGGAGGAGTTGCAGATAGTGAAGAGGATTGTCAAAGGATACAACGGGATATAGATTGGTTGGAGACTTGGGCGGAGAAATGGCAGATGGAGTTTAATCCGGACAAATGCGAGGTAATGCATTTTGGAAGGTCTAATACAGGCAAGAATTATACAGTAAGTGGCAGAACCCTTAAGTGCATTGACGGGCAGAGGGATCTGGTCCACAGGTCACTGAAAGTGGCAACGCAGGTGGATAAGGTAGTCAGGAAGGCAAATGGCATGCTTGCCTTCATTGGCATGGGTATTGAGTATAAAAGCTGGGAAGTCATGCTGCAGCTGTATAGAACCTTGGTTAGGCCACACTTGGAATATTGCATGCAATTCTGGTCACCACATTACCAGAAGAATATGGAGGCATTGGAGAGTGTGCAGAGGAGGTTTACCAGGATGCTGCCTGGTCTGGAGGTTATTAGCTATGAGGAGAGGTTGGAGAAACTCGGATTGTTCTCACTAGAGCGACGGAGATTGAGGGGCGACTTGATAGAAGTTTACAAAATTATGAGTGGCATGGACAGAGTAGATAGTCAGAAGCTTTTTCCCAGGGTGGAAGAGTCAATTACTAGGGGACATAGATTTAAGGTGGGAGGAGAAAACTATAGAGGAGATGTGCGGGGCAAGTTTTTTACGCAGAGGGTAGTGAGTGTCTGGAATTCACTGCCAGAGGAGGTGGTGGAAGCAGGTACGATAGTGGTATTTAAGAGGCAGCTTGACAAATACATGAATAGGATGGGAAAAGAGGGATATGGACCCCGGAATTGCAAAATGTTTTAGTTGACGGGCAATATGATCGGCGCAGGCTTGGAGGGCCGAAGGGCCTGTTCCTGTGCTGTACTTTTCTTTGTTCTTTGTTCTTTGTTCTTTGTAATAAATGGCAGAAACAATATTTTAATCTTAAGTGTTTTTCCATTGATTCATAAGCAATCAGTCCAGCCTGAGCTTGCTTGTTAAGGCTCTTGGTAGGAAATGAGCTCTGCAACACACAGTGACAGGCTATTAACTAGAGATGGTGAAGGATATTTTGTCTTGGCTCAGTGACAGCACTCTTGCCTTCTACATAAGGTTGTGGGTTCAAGCTTCTTTCCAAGACTTAAGTATATAATCTCATTGACACTTCAGCATAGCACTGTTAGATATTGTCCTTTGAATGAGGCATTAAACTGAGGTCTCATCTTCCCCCTCGGGTGGGTGTAAAGGGTTCAATGGCACATTTACCTGTCAATCAACATCGCTAAAACCATTTAAGACAATTGGCAAAAGAACCAAGAGGAAGATGAGAGGAAGTTTCTTTCAGGGTAATAGAGTAAAGAGGGCAGAGAACTGGAACTAATTAGATCGCTCTTTCAAAGAGCCAGGCCAGCACGGGATCGATGGGCCAAATGCCCTCCTGTGCTGCCTAATTCTATTTCATTCATCATTTACATCATTGCCAAGAGTATTTTTGGTTGCCGGGTTTCACTACATCTCAGCAATGGCTGCACCACATTGACTGACAGCTCTTCATTGACTTGCAGCTGTCCTTTGCTGCAGAAAGTGTGCTTGGAACAGAGTGTTGTCTATTCATATTTATAAATGACACTAAAGTAGAAGCACCATAAGCTATGTGAATGGAGGAGGTAGTTACAAATGGACATTGACAAGCTAAATGAGTGGGCAAGACTGTGGCAGATGCAGTTTAATGTAAGAAATGTGAAGTCATCCACTTGGGGTCAGAGAAAGACCAATCAGTTTTTCTTTAATAGTGAGAAGCTAGGAGCTGTGGAGGAACAAAGGTATTTAGGGTGCGTGTGCAGAAATCAATAATGGATGTCATGAAAATATAATGACTTTCATATTATTGTGATTTAGTGTAATAGTGGGGTTTAGATAGTTTGTGCGTGTGGGATTTAATTGAATTGGAGGCAGTTGGTCTGAAGGCTTTGAGTCATCAAAAAGGAAGCTAGGTTTGAAATGCTAAAGACGTAAGCATGGCTGAAGTTTTAGAATGTGAGGTGTAAGGAAAATTTGTATTTTTAGATAAACCAGAGCAGTTTGAATTTCAAAGAGATGGTAAGATGTTGCACCTAGCCAGAAGAAGCTAAGCTAAACAGTGTGTTTATTTTTCTCAAAGGTTACTGATAAAATCAGTGCTATGAAAGATTTGTATTATGAGAAAAGTAAAGTTGCAAAGACATATGGGAACTATGGAATTGGCATAAAAAGGGAGAAACACGTATAAAGGAGATAATTCTATGTATCAGAGGAGAGGGCATTCTAAGATCTAACACAAGTGTGAAAAACCTTCCGCCTCTATGCATCAAGTTGCTGTCTACAGGAACCAAAGCTGAGAAAATTCACTTTGAATTCTCCTATCCAAGGTATTGTGTGGCTTTGCCTGCGTCTGTTTAAAGCTATTTGTTTTTACTGTTGCCTTAACAGGGGTGTAATGGGAGCCAGATTAATTAGGAGTATTAGGAGTTATTATAAAAGTAATTTGTAGACATATGTATGTGCTTGAAATCTTTTCTTTTGTTAATGTTTAATTTAGTTTTGTAAAAAAATCTCTAAGTCTTGGGCTTATTGCTACTGAATTCAAGACATGCAACTAGAAATAAAATACGAATTGCAAAATTATTGTGATCACATGATCAAGTTTCCCTTGTGGACTTGCTCTGCTTGGCACACATCATTTGTTGCATCATAACAAACTGGGTGCTCTTTGCGGGATATTTGAAATTCTTGATTGGTTTGGAGTTGGTGAATCTTAAGGTTACAAGTATGAGAAGTACTTTGAATTCAGGAGTTGGTGTAAAGTATTTTTGACGTGTCGAGACTGCAAAAATGGCTGTGTCCATGGCTAAAACTTTTTTGGAAGTAGAAGATATAACTCAGGGTTACAGAAAGTATCTAAGGGTAAGTTAACAGAGTTGGTGCAGATAAGGTGCAGTTGAGGTTACCTGTAGGGGCAAAGAAAGCAGACATAGTTTAAGTGATAGCACAGCATTTAAAATTGGAAGGGAACTAGAGACCGCATTCTCCAGGGGATGGGTCAGTTGAGTTGGCTAAGATCCAGTTGCAAATGCAGCTATCTGAATATGGAAAGGAAATGAAAAAAATGAACTAGAGGCAGAAAAAAAAGAAAAGGAAAGAGGAAGGACATTCCAAAGGAAACTGGCAGAAAGGCAGGAGAGAGAAAAAGGACAGGAATGGGAATTCAAAATGGCGAGGTTAGAAAAGGAAGAAAGAGAGAAGGAAAGAAAAAGAAAGTATCAGCTTAAAAAGCTGGGTTTTAAAAAAGAGATCTCAGATGCTGAGGAAAGTTCTGATAATGAGAAAACCTTTAACCTAAAACCCAGTGGGGAGATATTTAAATTTGTTCCAGCTCTTCCAAAGTTTGAGGAAAGAGATGTGGAAGTGGTCTTTATTTCATTTGAGAAGATAGCTAAACAGATGAAATAGCCACGAGAAAACTGGACATTGTTGTTACAATCTAGGTTAGCAGGTATAGCACATGAGGCTTATGCTTCACTGTCAGAAGAAATGTCAGTGGACTAATGATATGGTAAAAAAACAGGACTATTTTGATTCATGAGGGCATACAGGCAGAAATTTAAGAATTTGAGAAAACAGCAAGGGCAAACTTATATTGCATTTGAGAGCACAAAACAAAGTAAATTTTGACCGGTGGATACAGGCATTAAAGGTAGAGGACATATGCAGATCTTAAAAGTAATTCTTTTGGAAGAATTTAAAGATTCAATTCCTTCAGTGGTGAGAACTCATGTGGAGGAACAGAGGGTTGAAATGGTAAGACAAGCAGCAGAGATAGCTGATGATTATGAATTAGTTATTAGTAATAGATCTAAACCTTTTTCCACTACCCTTTTAAATCAGAGAAGGATAGAAAGTGGAAAAGTGAAAAGAAAATGGGTAGTCAGGGAAGAGAAGGAATAGGTGGAGATTCCCAGGAAGTTTTTTCTCAATAAAATGTAAGGTGTTAAGGGTAGAAGTGACACTCGAAAATGGCAGTGTTTTCATTGTAATAAAGTTGGGCACACAAAGTCAATGTGTTGGAAATTACAGGGCAAATCTGTTGGGATTATTGGGATGCAGAAAAGTTCTGGAAGTAGAAGTACTGTGGGTTCTGAGGTTCAGCACAGGAAAAACCAATGGCTTGTGTATAGGTAAAACAGGAAGAATCAATGATAGGTAAAGAAGTAGGAATATGTTCACAATTTACCCAAGGGAGTTCTGAGGAGCAGGTTGCAGAAACCTTTAAAGATTTTGTATGTGAAGGGGAAGTCTTTCCATGTGTACAGGGTGGAGTAGGTAAAGGTATTAAAGTTATGAGAGACACAGGGGCTAGTCAATCCTTAATGATGTGGAATAGTGATATTTGTTGTTCAGAGGGAGCATTGCAGGAACAGGTGGTAATAAGTGGGGTTCATGGAGATGCTAAACCTATTCCATTGTGGAACGTAAATTTAAAGGGTAAGTGGAAAACAAATGAGGCGATTGTTGGAGTAATCGAAAAATTGCCCATTGCAGGGGTTCAATTTATTTTAAGTAATGATATAGCTGAGTCACAGGTGTGAGTGATGCCTATGGCAGTTGAGCAACCTGTAGAGGTGTTTTCAACATAAATGTTGCAGAGAGAGCTTCCTGGATTGTTTCCAGATTGTGTGATAACAAGATCACAGGCTCTCAGGTTGAAACAGGAAGAAAAGGAAGTTAAAAGGCAGCGGGAAGGTGTTGAAGTCCAACTAACCTACACTGTTTTTGATAAGATTGTTCAGGAAGGAAGAATGGAGAATAATGCAGCTGAGGTATTTAGCTCAAGGCAGTTAGAGTTAGAGAAAAAGGATCCACAAATAAAAAAGTTATATCAGACAACTTACTCAGAAACAGAGACAGAATGTATTTCAGAATGTTAATACCTTAAGGGTAATGTGTTACTGAGAAAGTGGTGGCCATATCATGTTTCAGCAGATGAAAACTGGATGGAAGTGCATCAGATTGTTATACTATTTGGATATAGAAATGAGATCCTGAGAAAAGCTCATGAAATTCCAATGGGGGAACATTTAGGAATTAAAGACACAGGCTAAAATACAAAAACATTTTTATTGGCCTGGATTGCATGGAGATGTAGTCAAATTCTGTAGAACATATCACACGTGTCAGGTGATAGGGAAACCACGCACAGTGATTAAGCCAGCACCTTTAATTCCAATTCCAGCATTTAAATAACCTTTTACTAGGGCCATGATTGATGGTGTAGGACCCCTCCTCAAGACTAAAAGTGGAAATCAGTGCTTACTGACAATAATGGATGTGTCTACAAGATTTCCTGAAGTGATACCTTTGAGAAATATTACAACACAGAAAATTGTGGAGGAGTTGACTAAATTTTTCATAAGGTATGGTTTACAAATCAGACCAGGGTTCATATTTCATGTCACTGCTGTGAAGGAAGTAATGAACAGTTTGGTGATAAAACAGTTTAAGTCAACAGCTTATTCTGAATCACAAGGGACTTTGGAAAGATGGCATCAAACTTTAAAAACTGTGATGAGGGTGCATAGTCAGGACTATCCACAGGATTGGGATAGGAGAATACCATTCTTGTTATTTGCTATTAGGGACGCTTCTAAAACATCAACTGGATTTAGTCCTTTCGAACTAGTCTATAGTCATGAGGTAAGGGGACCACTGAAATTGATTCATGAGAAATTGGTGGGTCAAAATTCAGAAACTACCCTCCTGGATTAGGTATCAAAGTTCAGAGAAAGATTGGACAGAGCATGTGAGTTATCTAGAGAACATTTAAAGATATCACAGCAAGTGATGAAAGTGAAGGCAGACAGGAAAGCTACAGCTCATAGTTTTGGTGCTGGGGAGAAAGTGCTAGTTCTGTTACCAGTACTGGGTGACTCGTTAAAGGCGAGGTTTAGTGATCCTTACAGGATTGAAAAGAAACTGAGTGAAGTAAATTATTTAATAAATACTCCAGATGGAAGGAAGAAGCAGAGGGTATGTCATGTAAATATGCTTAAAAGGTGCTTTGACCAGGAAGAGGACCAAAAGGAGGTATTAGTGGTGGTAGATAAAGAGAAAGTGGTAGAAATGAAAGATTCTGAAATTGATTTTCCTTTAATCTAATCGGATAATGAGGGGGTACTTGAAATTTTAAATATAATATTAAGTTACCTTCCAGATAAGTGTCAAAGTGATTTGGAGAAGCTATTGCAGTCATACAAAGCTATTTGTGGGATTAAGCTGGGGAGGACAAATTTAGCTATGCATCATGTGTATAGAAGTTTCATCTTTGATAAGGCAACATCCTTACAGATTAAATCCAGCAAAGGTTATCACAAGTACAAAAAGAAATTGAATTCATGCTTCAAAATTACATTATTGAGTTTAGTTGCAGTAACTAGAGTTTGCCTATTGTGATGGTACCAAAACCGGATGGAATGCAAAGACTGTGTATGGACTATCGAAAGGTGAATGTGGTGACAAAAGCGGATTCATATCCTATACCATGCTTGGAAGATTGCATTGAGAAAGTGGGACAATCAAGGTTTATTACAAAGATTAACTTGCTGAAAGGATATTGGCAAGTACCGTTATCGGAGAGAGCAAAGGAGATATCGGCTTTTGTGATGCCAGATGGACTATCTCAGTTTAAAGTTATGCCATTTGGTATGAAAAATGCACCTGCAACATTTCAAAGACTGACAAAGTAATTGCAGGACTGAGCAATTGTGCTGTTTACTGTTGACAACTTGATAGTTTTCAGACAAGCGTGAGAGGAGCACTTACTACATCTGGAAGAGTTATTTTGTCAGCTACAAGGGGCTAATTTGGTGATGAGCTTGGCTAAAAGTGAATTTGCAAAAGCACAAGTTACATATCTTGGCCATACCATTGGACATAGTAAAGTGGCTCCAAGAGATGTAAAAATCAAAACTATTGTGGATTTCCCAGTGCCTACAACAAAACGAGAGATTTTGAGATTTCTGGGCATGAGTGGGTTTTACCGGAAATTTGCACCAAATTTTAGCAGTGTGGTTGCTCCACTTACTGAGCTATTAAAAAAAAACAAGAAGTTTCAATGGACACAGAAGTATCAGAAGGCTTTTGACAGCCTGAAATCTGTATTGACTACAACGCCAGTTTTGGCAGTGCCTAATTATGCCAAGTAATTTAAGTTGGCTGTTGTTGCAAGTGATGCAGGCATTGGGGCCGTACTGTTACAAGAAGATGAAACTGGAATTGAGAAACCCATTGGGTATTAGTCATGGAAGTTGAATGTACAACAGAGACGATATTCAATGATTGAAAAGGAGACTCTGGGTCTGGTGTTATCATTGCAGCATTTTGAGATTTACGTTGCAAACAATTCGCCAGAAACATTTGGTCAGACAGACGGCAATCCTTTAAAGTTTCTGGACAAATTTTGAGACAGAAGTGCAAGGCTATTCAGATGGACTTTATTACTGCAACTATTTCATCTACAGATTATACACGCGGCTGGATGAGAAAATCTAATTGCAGATGCATTGTCAAGAGTTTGAAGCTTGAAGCAAAACTTGGACATTTAAAAACCTGGACACTGGATTAAAATGATTTCTGTTGATACCAAGGATTTATATGTATTATATGGTAATGCATGCATCTGGTAATATAATAGTGTGAGTTTATAGTTTAAGTATAGGAGGTAGTATAAAACAGATTAAGAAAATGAAGCCTTCTTTTTAAATTATGACAGTGAATTTTCCCGTAAGGAGTGGGCGGGGGTTGGGAGGTGTCATGAAAATATAATTTTCATAGTATTATTGTGATTTATTGTAATAGTGGGGTTTGGATAGTATGTGTCTGTGTGGGATTTAATTGAATTGGAGACAGCTGATTTGGAGGCTTTGAGTCATCAAAGAGGAAGCTAGGTTTGAAATACTAAATATATAAACATGGCTGAAGTTTTAGAATGTGAGGTGTAAGGAAAATTTGCATTTGTTGATAAACCAGAGCAGTTTGAATTTCAAAGAGATGGTAAGATATTATACTTAGCCAGAAGAAGCTAAGCTAAGCAGTGTGTTTATTTTTCCCAAAGGTTACAGATAAAATTAGTAATATGAAAGATTTATATTATGAGAAAAGTAAAGTTTCAAAGACATATCATAACAATGGAATTTGCATTAAAAAGGTAGAAATATGTATAAAGATGAGGGTACGTGTCTGAGGAGAAGGAATTCTAAGATCTAAAACAAGTGTGAAAAGCCTCTCGCCCCTGTGCATCGAGTTGCTGTCTACAGAAACCGAAGCTGAGAAAATTCATTTTGAATTCTCCTATCCAGGCTTTGCCTGGGTCTGTTTAAAGCTATTTGTTTTTACCGTTGCCTTAACGGGGGTGTAACTGGGAGCCAGACTAATTAGGAGTTATTATAGTAGTAATTTGTAGACCTATGTATGTGCTTGAAATCTTTTGTTAATAAATGTTTAATTTAGTTTTGTAAAAAATCTCTAAGTCTTGGTGGACTTATTACTACTGAATTCAAGACACGAACCTTGAAATAAAATACAAATTGCAAAATTGTTGCAAGCTCATGGATTTGATTCGCCTGGCACACATCGTCTGCTGCATCATAACATGGACATATCCCAAAAATGACCAAAAGAGCTAACAGAATAATTGCCTTTATTTCAAAGAGGTTGGAATGCATAAGTGAGGAAGTTAATGCTTCAGTTGCACAGAACCTTGGTCAGACCTAATTTGGAGAACTGCCCTTCAATTCTGGGATCACACTTCAAGAATGATGCATGAGCCTAGGAGGGAGAGCCTTGCACATTCAGCTGAATAATGCTGTGGTTTAAATTATGAGCATAAGGTTGCATAGACTAGGCTGGCATTACCTTGTGTTTAGAAGATTCATCTGATTGAAGTATATTTCCTTGATGGAAAATCCAAAACAAGGGGGCAGAAACTTAACATTAGAGCCAGATCATAAACAAATGAAATCAGGGATCCATCTTTCAAAGGGGAATGGAAATTTGGACCCCTCTCACTCACCAAAAGTGGTGGATGCTGGGAGTCAGTTGGACCTTCTCAGACTGAGGTGGGTAGATTTTTATTGGATACGGGTATCAAAATGTATACCTGGTCTTTCTCCCGCATGCGACCGGAGGAACTATGGGCAGCAAGACTCCGCCGCTGGAGTCTTTGTGGAGTAAAGGTAGGAAAATGGAGTTGAGGTGCAGATCAGCCAGATCAAATTGAATGGCAGAGTAGGAACTGAATGGCCCCCTCCTGTTCCCCAGTGCATTGCTTGGTGAAACTGAGGTGCAAGGGAGATCCCAGGTTAGATTCCTGGTCGGAGTTATCTGAATAACACTGAGGAAGCCGTTAAACCGCTGCGACTGGACAAAACATTGCTCTCCCGTGCCTCCTGCATATGAGCTGGCAGCATGAGAGGATAGGACACAACTGTGATAGCTTCCAGTGACGAATAGCTCTGTCAGTCACTGTCTAAATTTATGCAGAATGACCATGTGAACCTGGCATTGGACAGCAGCCAGGGTCTGTGGATCTGTAGCCCAGCAAGATTCAAGCCCCTTCAGTAGGCATAGGGGGAGGTGATGATTTTCTTGGAGGGTTACTGAGCTTGACTCAATGTTGACAGGAGAGAGAGAGAAGAAGATGGTTCACTGGGGTGCTGATATTGCAGAATCTTTTGTTTGTTGATTACGGATGCAAGCAGCTTTGGTTTAATTTCTACACCATTGTTTCCCGGAGTATTGTGCTGAGAGGATCGAAATTCACAATGTCTCAATCCTGGGGTTACTGGACTACAAACTGAGTCACAAATAAGCACACATACAAATTTAAATCAGAGTTTCCAATGAGATAATACGTGCAAAGATGTAGACTGTGTCTTTGATCAACAGTTTCTACAGATGTTAGAGAGCCAGTTCTACATTTCTCCTGGTTTAATTTTTCCATTAAAGCTGTTGAAGTATAACTGGGAGAGATGTAAAATGAGCTGCTGATTTACTGTTGCTTGTTTCACACAATCACAGGGTCACAAACTACCCCAGGGAGTCTGGATGTTACTTTGCTCTTTAATAAGAATGTCCACCCAGTTTTTGGTGTGATTTCAGCCACAGCATGATTCTACAAATCACATGGCAATGAAATATAAAGTTGCAGCACAAAAATGTCACAATCTCTTCACCTCCTGCATCCCGTCTTCAACAGCCAGGCCTCATACACCTTGAGGCTTCTGAACAGCAAGCCTAGTGACAAAAGCACACTTGGTTACTTCACAGCATTGAACAAAGGAGCGTCACACCCAGCACCATAGTGTGTTATTATATAATAGCATATGTTATTGGATGTAACACTGTTATATGTATATATAAAAGAGTGTCATACCCTGTAACACAGTTTGCCATGCGTATAATATCAGCCAATTGCATTTATGTTACTCCTTTAAGGTAGAAGAATGTCCCAAAAGTGCTTAATAGGTGCGCAGTCAGAAAAACACTTGAGCCAAAAAGAATGGATGACCAAAAGCTTGGCAAGAGGTGGATTTAAGGAGGGGGAGGTGAAGTGAGGGAATTCTAGAGCATGGCGCCTGGGTGGCTGAAGGTAAGGCTGCCGTTGTGGGACAGACAGGTAGGGGCACACAATGGTTGACAGTCAGAGGAACAGAGCATTAAGAGTTTGTTGGGCTGGGGAATATTCGAGATGGGTGGGTGTGGGGGGGGGGTGTGGGTGGGATTGTGAGGGAAGAAAGGCATTAAACATGAAGATGAGAATTTGAAATCGGAGGCATTGGAAGATTGCTTAATAACTTTCAAAAGAGATGTGTATTGAATAAATAATTGGGGGAATATTATTAGCACTGCACGGGGAAAAAAAAGGCTGAGGCATATAACTAATTGGATAGATTGAATAGCCTCATCTGTGGTGTAGCATTCAATGATTCTTTTTTATGACTGGGAGCCAAAACTAACTAATAAGGGCAGGATTGATGGGTGAGAAGGACATGGTGCAGGATAGGAACAGGAAGCAGTTTTGGAAGAGCTCAAATTTGCAGATTGTGGAAGACGAGAGACCATCCAAAAGATTAGTTGAGTTTGGAGGTAACAAGCAAGATGTGGATTTGAGCAGCCAATGAGCTGAGGCACAGGAGGAGTCAGGTGATGGAAAGGAGGTAGAAATAGGCAGTCTGTGAGATAAAGAGGGTATGGGATTGGAAGCGAAGCAAAGCTCAAACTCATGAGACACAGATTGTGAATAGTTTGGTTAAACCTGAGACATTGGTTAGGACTAGAGATAGACTTTGTGATGGAGGCAGAAAACCATGGCTTTAGTCTTCCCAATCTTTAATATATCAAAGAATGGTCTTGTTTACCTTTCGATAATCAAGTTGTTGTGCTCGAGTTCCTGCAAAACACCTTCCATTTCGTGTTTGAGCTGCTTCATCCTGTTAACACATAGATAGGTTCAAAGCTCCTCAACATCGCACCTTTAATGAGTTGTACCATAAATGGCTCCGAACCTTCTTGGACAGTTTGTGTTCAAAGCTCAATTGTAGTATTTTGAGAAGATATAAAACAAAAACTTGCTCGCTTTCTACAATGACCACACGTGCAGTTCCACTTTGCAGGAGACGGTGAGCTAGCTGCTGACTCTTCCACAAATAATGTCAGGACTGTTTATGGGATGTAATTGGGGCAGGCCAATCACAGCAATGTTTTCCTCCTTTTACCACTGCCTTCAGGAAACTGAGCTCCACTGACCTGACAGACCGACAGAGCTTAGCCTCCATCTAATGTCACAGGGCAGATTGCAAAGATTCCGACTAATTTCACGTTGTGTGGCGAGTGGACCATGCTCAGGAGGAAGAGGTGAGTTTGAACCTATGGTTCCCAAGGTTGAAGGTGAACTAGGTAGACCCTGCTCCTTTTTCTCATCTGTGAATACGAAGTAGCTATGTTGCCCTACTGACCTGTGGCATAGGCTGTTGTGATGTTGGTGTGCAGCAATGGGAAAGTTTGGAATTGTAAACTTGTGTTTCAGGTGCATTGCAAAATGGAATGTTAGTCAGCCTGCACTGATACCTGCACAGAGACTGATGCTAAACACAAAGCACTTTTGCTTTGAATGGCTCAGGCAGGTGGTAGGTAGAGAACATGAACTGCCCCCTCAAGAAGGAGACGACATTGGAAGGAGTAGCTGAAATGACGAGACTGTGCTCTCTCCAATCATCCTTCCTTGAACCTGGATTACTTGCTCTTCAGCATAAACGAGTGAAATCCAAGGAATGTATTTGCCCCTTCTGCACCAGAGGCTAAAAGTCTCAGCCTATCACCCTGGTCCGTGCCGAGGGAGCTGATCTGAGTTGATTCAGCAATGTGGGTATCACAATTTGCCTCGGTGCCTATGGCTTGAGTGTGGGGGAGGAAAATCAACCAGGCTCCCTCACCCATCAGCAATATTGTCTCACACCTGGTAACTGTTTGTGTGGCGAGTCACAGGGTGGGGGTGGTATCAAGTGTGACTGTAATGCCCCCATAGGTGGATAGTCACTCACTGTCTAAGCTCAAACGTTAAGAATGGCCATTTGGACAAGAAAATACAGGTGACCCTCACCAGGCTGGGGGAAAGCTAAGGGAAGATTTGATGGAGCTGGTCAAAATCATGAAGGATTGTAATAGGGTAAATAAAGGGAAACCAGAGGCAGGGGGTCAGTAACTGGTGTTTACAGATTTAACATTCCAACAAAAGGTCATCAAGCTGAAATGTTAACTTTGTTTCTGTCTCCATAGATGCTGCCTGACCTGCTGAGTATCTACAGCAATTTGTGTTTTTATTTCAGGTTTAAGATAATTGACAAAATGATCAGGGGCAACATGAGGGGAATCTTTTTCACACTGTAAGTTGTTACGATCTGGAATGCGCTGCCTGAAAGAACAGTGGACTCATTGGAATTCTTTGAAGGAGTAACATGCGCTGTGGATAAAGGGGAGCCTGTAGACGTGCTGTATTTGGATTTCCAAAAGGCATTTGATAAGGTGCCACATCAAAGATTGTTGCAGAAAATGGTCTAGAGGGTAACATATTATCATGGATAGAAGATTAGCTGGCAGGAAACAGAGTGTGCATAAATGGATCTTTTTCTGATTGGTAGGGTGTGATGAGTGGAGTCCTGCAAGGGACTATTCTGGGGCCTCAACTTTTTTACAACTTATTTTAATGACTTACATGAGGGGAGTGAAGGCATAGTAGCTAAGTTTGCAGACGACACAAAGTTAGGTAGGAAAGAATATTGTGAAGAGGACATGAGGTTGCAGATGGATATAGATTGGTTGAGTGAGTGGGCAAAAATCTGGCAGATGGAGTATCACAGAATCACAGAGTGCAGAAGAGGCCCTTCGGCCCATTGAGTCTGCACCGACACGTGAGAAACACCTGACCTACCTACCTAATCCCATTCACCAGCACTTGGCCCATAGCCTTGAATGTTATGACGTGCCAAGTGCTAGTAAAATGTAGGAAAATGTGAAGTTGTTTACTTTGTCAGTAAGAACAAAAAAAACAGACTATTACTTAAATAGAAAACAGCCACTGAGGGATCTAGGTGTTCTAGTACATGAGTGACAAAAATTAGTATGTAGGTACAGCAAGTAATTAAGAAGCTAATGGGATGCTATCCTTTATTACTAGGGGAATTGAACATAAAAGGAAGGATGTTAGGCTTCAATTATACAGGGCATTGGTGAGACCACACCTTGAATATTGTGTGCAGTTTTGGTCTCCTTATTTAAGGAAGGATGTAAGTGCATTGGAGGCGATTCAGAGGTGGTTTACCAGATTGATACCTGGAATGAGTGGCTTGTCTCATAAGGAAAGGTTGGACAGACTGGGCTTGTTCCCACTGGAGTTTAGAAGAGTGAGGGGTGACTTGATTGAAGTATATAAAGGTCCTGAATAGTATTGACAAGGTGGAAAGGATGTTTCCTCTTTTGAGTAAGTCCAGGACTAGGGGACACTGTTTTTAAAACCAGGGGTCGCCCTTAAAGGACAGAGATGAGGAGAATGTTTTTCTCTGCGGGTTGTGTAACTTCGGAACTCTCTGCCTCAGAAGGCAGTGGAGGTGGGGTTCACTGAATATTTTTAAGACGGAGGTAGATTGATTCCCTTGCCTAACAAGAATCTAAGATTATCGGGGGCAGATGGGAACGTAGAATTTGAAACAGACAGATCATCCATGATCCTATTGAATGGTGCAGCAGGCTCAAGGGGCTGAATGGCCTACTTTTCCTCCTTTGTATGTTCATGTGGAAGCAGATTCAGTACTACCTTCCAAAAGGGAATTGGACAAATACTGGAAAAGGAAAGATTTGCAGGGATTATGAAGAAAGAGCGTAAGCTCAGTTGGTTAAATGACTGGAATGTGGCACAGAATAATGCTAACATCATAAGTTCAGCCCTTGTACTGGCTGAGGTAGCTCTTGAGGACTTCCCCCTTGCCTTACCCCAGGGTTTGGTGCAGACTGGTGCCGTTCAAGCTATAACCATCTGTGTGTCTCTCTCTCTACCAGACAGAAATGTTTAGGGTCCCTTGTGGTTTATGGCTAATTATGGACAGAAAAAGATTAGGGTAATGGGACTAATTGGATAGCACCAAAGAGCTGGCACAGACATGGTGGGCCAAATGGCCTATCTGTAGCTCCCTAAGAAGTGAGAGGGTGAGAAAATTAAAATGAATAAACTGGAGGGGTGGGGATCTGGGAAGCAGACAGTGGTGTAGGCACGTATAGGACATAATATTTGGTTTTCTATTAAAATGGGGGGGAAAATTCTGCACAAACTCCCCACTGTCTCAAGTCAGGGAACTCCGTCTGAACAGTCGCGCCCCACCTGATTATCATCTCCATGCATTTCTGTTCAGAGGATTCGGCAGAAGCTGGTACTTTGGTCCCCGTTAGTTGTTCTCCTTGGAGCCTCGGCACTCCCAGGTCTAATATCTGCAATTCGGAAAGGACAAGTAAGTTGTAATTTGTAATTCCTGGAAACTCCTGGAGATTTGGCAACCTGAATAAAGTATTAAAGGTACTCCCAGCTCTTTGCAGTTCTGATCTCTAGGCTCTGTCTGTACAATGTTTTCCTATTTCAAACAAAGAAGCAATTTTCCTAATTTGATCGTGACTCGGGCAGGTGACCATTTTGAAATCGTGGTAACATAGCTCAGCCACCCAGAAAGCATTATCATAACACTGCTGTAAACTGATGGAGTTAGAATAATATTCAGTTTGTGAAATTCCTGAGAAATATGAACATTGGGAGGGTAAACATTCTGATCATTCCTTCACATAAGAAAAACAACCTCAACTGGGCCCCATTTACGACACAGTGCTCTATTAACTCCCAGCTCTACAGAAAGGCATGACTTACTTCTGTTTTAGTAGTAAAGCAGGGGGGTGGGAACCAGAGCAATAGGTCAGCTGGTGAAATAAATGACTGGGAACCAGTGAGTATGGCCAGTAGGACTAAGAGGAAGAGCAGGCAGGGAGAAATTACTGAACACAGTGGGACTGGGGGTCGGAAATGCATTTGTTTCAATGCGACAAGTATAACAAGGCTTAGAGCTTGGATTAGTACTTGGGACTATGATGTTATTGCTATTACAGAGACTTGGTTGAAGGATGGACAGGATTGGCAGATAAATGTTTCCAGGATTTAGATGTTTCAGGCAGGATAGAGAGGGATGTAGAAGAGGTGGGGGAGTTGCACTGCTGGTTAAGGAGAATATTGCAGCTGTACGACAGGAGGACACCTCGGTGGGCTCATGCAGCGAGGCAATATGGGTAGAGCTCCAGAATAGGAAGGGTGCAGTCACAATGTTGAGGGCTTACTATAAGCCGCCCAATTGCTGGCGGGAGATTGAGGAACAGTTATGTAGGCAGATTTTGGAAAGATGTAAAAGCAATAGGGTTGTTGTGGTGGGTGATTTTGACTTTCCCTATATTGACTGGGAATCACTTAGTGCTAGGGGTTTGGATGGTGCAGAATTTGTAAGGTGCATACAGGAGGGCTTCCTGAAACAAAATGTAGATAGTCCAACTAGGGAAGGGGCAATACTGGACCTGGTATTAGGGAATGAACCCGGCCAGGTGGTCGAAGTTTCAGTAGGGGAGCATTTCGGGAAAAGTGACCATAATTCAGTAAGTTTCAAGGTACTGGTGGATAAGGATAACAGGAGTCCTCGGGTTAAGGTGCTTAATTGGGGGAAGGCTAATTATGACAATAATAGGCAGGAACTGAGGAATCTAGACTGGAGGCGGATGTTTGAGGGCAAATCAACAACTGACATGTGGGGGGCTTTCAAACATCAGTTGATAAGAATTCAGGACCGGCATGTTCCTGCTAGGATGAAGGATAAGCATGGCAAGTTTCAGGAACCTTGGATAACGAAGGATATTGTGAGATTAGTCAAAGTGAAGCAAAGGGAAACATTCGTAAGGGCTAGAAGGCTGGGAACAGATGAAGCCCGTGGAGAATATAAAGAAAGTAGGAAGAAACTTAAGCAAAGAGTCAGGAGGGTTAAAAGGGGTCATGAAAAGTCACTGGCAACCAGGATTAAGGAAAATCCCAAGGCCTTTTATACATATGTTAAAAGCAAGAGGGTAGCCAGGGAAAGGGTAGGCCCACTCAGGGACAGAGGTGGGAATCTGTGTGTGGAGCTGGAAGAAATGGGAGAGATACTAAATGGATACTTCTCATCAGTATTCACCAAAGAGAAGGACTTAGCGGTCGATTTGTCTAGGGAAGAGTGTGTAGATAACCTGGATCATGTTGAGATCAAAAAAGAGGTGTTAGGCGTCTTGAAGAATAGTAAAAGGTGGATAAGTCCCCTGGGCCAGATGGGATCTATCCCAGAGTACTGAGGGAGGCAAGGGGGGAGATTGCTGGGGCCTTGACAGAAATCTTTGTATCCTCACAGGCTACGGGTGAGGTTCCAGAGGACTGGAGAATGGCCAATGTTGTTCCATTGTTTAAGAAGGGTAACAGGGATAATTCAGGAAATTACAGACCGGTGAGCCTTACATCAGTGGTAGGGAAGTTATTGGAGAAGATTCTTCGTGACAGGGTTTACTACCATTTGGAAGCAAATGGACATGTTAGTGAGAGGCAGCATGGTTTTGTGAAGGGGAGGTCGTGTCTCACTAACTTGATCGAGTTTTTCGAGGAAGTGACAAAGATGATCGACGATGGAAGGGCAGTGGATGTTATATACATGGATTTCAGTAAGGCCTTTGACAAGGTCCCTCATGGCAGACTGGTACAGAAGGTAAAGTCGCACGGGATCAGAGGTGAGCTGGCAGGATGGATACAGAATTGGCTTGGTCATAGAAGACAGAGGGTAGCAGTGAAAGGGTGCTTTTCTGAATGGAGAGCTGTGACTAGTGGTGTTCCGCAGGGATCAGTGTTGGGACCTTTGCTGTTTGTAGTATACATAAATGATTTGGAGGAAAATGTAACTGGGCTAATTAGTAAGTTTGCAGACGACACTAAGGTTGGAGGAGTTGCAGATAGCGAAGAGGATTGTCAAAGGATACAACGGGATATAGATCGGTTGGAGACTTGGGCGGAGAAATGCCAGATGGAGTTTAATCTGGACAAATGCGAGGTAATGCATTTTGGAAGGTCTAATACAGGCAGGAATTATACATTAAATGGCAGAACCCTTAAGTGCATCGACGGGCAGAGGGATCTGGGTGTACAGGTCCACAGGTCACTGAAAGTAGCAACGCAGGTGGATAAGGTAGTCAGGAAGGCATATGGCATACTTGCCTTCATTGGCAGGGGTATTGAGTATAAAAGCTGGGAAGTCATGCTGCAGCTGTATAGAACCTTGGTTAGGCCACACTTGGAATATTGTGTGCAATTCTGGTCACCACATTACCAGAAGGATATGGAGGCATTGGAGATGGTGCAGGGGAGGTTTACCAGGATGCTGCCTGGTCTGGAGGTTATTAGCTATGAGGAGAGGTTGGAGAAACTCGGATTGTTCTCACTAGAGCGACGGAGACTGAGGGGCGACTTGATAGAAGTTTACAAAATTATGAATGGCATGGACAGAGTAGATAGTCAGAAGCTTTTTCCCAGGGTGGAAGAATCAATTACATGGGGACATAGATTTAAGGTGAAAGGAGAAAACTAGAGAGGAGATGTGCGGGGCAAGTTTTTTACACAGAGGGTAGTGAGTGCCTGGAATTCGCTGCCAGAGGAGGTGGTCGAAGCAGGTATGATAGTGGTGTTTAAGAGGCAGCTTGACAAATACATGAATAGGATGGGAAAAGAGGGATACGGACCCCGGAATTGCAAAATGTTTTAGTTGACGGGCAATATGATCAGCGCAGGCTTGGAGGGTCGAAGGGCCTGTTCCTGTGCTGTACTCTTCTTTGTTCTTTATGGGGGAACAACTACTGTTTTTTGATAAAAACAAAAAACTACTGCAGATGCTGGAAATCCAAAACAAAAACAGAATTACCTGGAAAAACTCAGCAGGTCTGGCAGCATCGGCGGAGAAGAAAAGAGTTGACGTTTCGAGTCCTCATGACCCTTCAGCAGAACTGAGTAAAGTTAGGAGAGGGGTGAAATAAAAGCTGGTTTAAGGTGGTGGTGGTGAGGGGGGGGGGGGGGGGGGGCGGAGAGAAGTGGGGGGGGTGGTGGTGGTTGTATGGACAAGCAAGCAGTGATAGGAGCAAATAATCAAAAGATGTCACAGACAAAAGGAACAAAGAGGTGTTAAAGGTGGTGATATTATCTAAGAAAATGTGCTAATTAAGAATGGATGGCAGGACACTCAAGGTACAGCTCTAGTGGGGGTGGGGTGGAAAGACTGACAGGTTATTACAGTTATAGATTTTAACAGCACCTCATCTTCCGACTAGGCACTTTACAGCCTTCCGGGCTGAATATTGAATTCAACAACTTTAGATCTTAAACTCCCTCCCCCCATCCCCACCCCCTTTCCGTTTCTTCCCCCTCCCTTTTGTTTTTTCCAATAATTTATATAGATTTTTCTTTTCCCACCTACTTCCATTATTTTTAAATCTATAACTGTAATATCCTGTCAGTCTTTCCACCCCACCCCCACTAAAGCTGTACCTTGAGTGTCCTGCCATCCATTCTTAATTGGCACATTTTCTTAGATAATATCACCACCTTCAACACCTCTTTGTTCCTTTTGTCTGTGACATCTTTTGATTATCTGCTCCTATCACTGCTTGCTTGTCCCTACAACCACCCCCCACCCCCAACTTCTCTCCCCCCACACCCACCCCACCCCCCCACCCCGGCCAACTTTAAACCAGCTTATATTTCACCCCTCTCCTAACTTTACTCAGTTCTGCTGAAGGGTCATGAGGACTCGAAACGTCAACTCTTATCTTCTCCGCCGATGCTGCCAGACCTGCTGAGTTTTTCCAGGTAATTCTGTTTTTGTTACTGTTTTTTGATGCTGAAAGGATCACTGTTCAAATCCATATTTAATGTTTTCTAGACTCCAAATAAGCACTCAAATGGTTTTATTATGAAATTCTAGAAAGCTCAAAACACTTCACATTCTATTGCATTGCTACGGTATAGGATGTTGAATCCAAGTATAACATTTTGTTTTCTGATGATCCACCTATTCCACTTTCAAACTCTCGCAGGAGCCACTCCTGTGTCTGTCTTGTATGTTTCATAGGATATTTATATGCTGAATTTCCCTCCCTCATTGTTCCTAAGCTGCCTTCCATCCCCTGAGTACACTGGCAGAAAATAAAACTTACCTCACCATTTCTCAATCTCACTCATTATTTCTCAGGACCACAGAATCACAGAATCACACAGTGCAGCAGAGGCCCTTCGGCCCATCGAGTCTGCACCGACATGTGAGAAACACCTGAGCTACCTACCTAATCCCATTTACCAGCACTTGGCCCATAGCCTTGAATGTTATGACGTCATCCAGGTACTTTTTAAAGGATGTGAGGCAACCCACCTCCACCACCTTCCCAGGCAGCGCATCCTAGACCATCACAACCCTCTGGGTAAAAAAGTTCTTCCTCACATCCCTCCTAAACCTCTTGCTCCTCACCTTGAACTTATGTCCCCTCTTGACTGACACTGCAACTAAGGGGAACAGCTGCTCCCTATCCATCCTGTCCATGCCCCTCATAATCTTGTACACCTCAATCAGGTCGCCCCTCAATCTTCTTTGCTCCAACGAAAATAACCCAAGTCTATCCAACCTCTCTTCATAACTTAAGTGTTTCATCCCAGGCAACATCCTGGTGAATCTCCTCTGCACCCCCTCCAGTGCAATCACATCCTTTCTATAATGTGGCGACCTGAACTGCACACAGTACTCCAGTTGTGGCCTCACCAAGGTTCTATACAACTCCAACATGATCTCCCTACTTTTGTAATCTATGCCTCAATTGATAAAGGCAAGTGTCCCATATGCCTTTTTCACCACCCCACTTACATGCCCCTCTGTCTTCAGAGATCAATGGACACACACGCCAAAGTCCCTTTGTTCTTCAGAACTTCCTAATGTCATGCCGTTCATTGAATACTTCCTTGTCAAATTACTCCTTCCAAATTGTATCACCTCACTCTTTTCAGGGTTAAATTCCATCTGCCACTTAACTGCCCATTTGACCATCCCATTTAAATCTTCCTGTAGCCCAAGACACTCAACCTCACTGGTAACCACCCAGCCAATCTTTGTGTCATCCGCAAACTTACTAATCCTCCCCCCACATAGTCATCTATGTTGTTTATATAAATGATGAATAATAGGGGACCCAGCACAGATCCCTGTGGTACGCCACTGGACACTGGCTTCCAGTCACTAAAGCATCCTTCTGTCATCACCCTCTCTCTCCTACAACTAAGCCAATTTTGAATCCACCTTATCAAATTACCCTGTATCCCATGTGCATTTGCCTTCTTTATAAGTCTCCCATGTGGGACCTTGTCAAAGGCTTTCCTGAAATCCATATAAACTACATCAACTGCACTACCCTCATCTACACACCTGGTCACCTCCTCAAAAAATTCAATCAAATTTGTGAGGCAAGACCTCCCTCTGACAAAGCCATGCTGACTATCCCTGATCAAACCTTGCCTCTCCAAGTGGAGATAGATTCTCTCCTTCAGAACTTTCTCCAATAGTTTCCCTACCACTGACGTGAGACTCACTGGCCTGCAGTTCCCTGACTTATCTCTATAACCCTTCTTAAATAGCAGAACCACATTAGCTGTTCTCCAGTCCTCTGGCACCTCCCCTGTGGCCAGAGAGGAATTAAAAATTTGGGTCAGAGCCCCTGCAATCTCCTCCCTTACCTCCCTCAGCAGTTTGGGACACAAATCATCCGGGCCTGGAGATTTGTCCACTTTTAAGCCTGCCAACACCTCCAATACCTTGTCACTCCCTATATCAATTTGCTCAAGAACCTTGCAGTCTCTCTCGTCCCGAGTTCCATACCTTCATCCTCTTTCTCTTTGGTGAAGATGGATGTGAAGTATTCATTCAACACTCTACTGATGTCCTCTGACTCCACCCATAGATTGACCCTTGGTCCCTAATGGAACCTACTCTTTCCCTGGTTATCCTCTTCCCATTGATATACTTATAGAACATCTTGGGATTTTCCCTACTTTTACCAGCCAGAGCTTTCTCATATCCCCTCTTTGCTCTCCTAATTGTTTTATTAAGCTCCACTCAACAGAATTCTTCACCTCCCTCCATCTTTCCTTCCTCCTGTTTATTTCCAGTGCCCAAATCAATTGCTGTCTTGCCCAATACTCAACATTGAGTAAGAATTTACCTGAAACCTCCTGGTTTGTAGAAATCAGAACCACACAGTTCTGAAGAAGAGTCATAAGGACTCGAAACATTAGCTCTGTTTTTTCTCTCTCCACAGATGCTGTTAGACCTGCTGAGTTGTTCCAGCATTTTCTGTTTTTGTTTCAGAACCACACAACACTGCGCTTGATCACTCATCATCTAAGCAGCAAACGTCTTTTTTCAAGAAAAAACTAAGGAGAAAAAACTGTTTTGTCTATTAAAAGATTTGATTTTGAGCAGTACAATTCCTGTCAAAACATGTCCGCCTTCAGACAGGACAGTCCTTTAATTTGTCTTTAAAATTAATGTTTTCATTAGGGTCATGAAATGTACCTTATTCAAATGAGCTTCATAGTTCTCCAGATCCTCACCAAGTTTCACACTCTGGTTATTTAAAGATCTCAGTTGCTTTCTGGTCTCACAGGCTATCCTGTAAAATGCGATGTGATTACAAATCCAATTAATCCGTTCATTCACAAACTCTTATTATCCATCTCAATATTCTTTCTCACCTCTTTAAAAAGCTCTTTGCCAGCTTCCCAATCCCTACAGTAGCAAGGAGACATTTCATTTTGTTCATTCTCAGGATCTATGCTGCTGGCAAGGCTGATGTTTATACATAGTGTCACACTGGGTAAGATCAGCAGGTTTTCCCTAAACCCCCACCTTCTCCACCCACGAGTGAACAAGTTGGCTTTTTGCAACAGTCTCTTTTACTGACACATTTCCAGACTTTTAAAGCTGAATTCAAATTCTTAACCTGCCGTGTGGGACTTGAACACATGTTCTCTAGATTGAGTCCTGCAGCTTAACTGTTAGGGGACAGGTTGGCTCATGGTTCAGAATAACACCGACAGCATGGGTTCGATTCCTGCTCTGGCCCAGGTAGACCTGGAAGGCAATGGCAAGCCACTGCTGACAAAAACTGTCAGGAAAATAGCTCAGGATCAAGCACCAGCTGACAATGAGCCCAAGGACCTACCTTTGGGAAGAGCACACACAACATGACAATGTAACTGCTACACTACCGTGTGGCAGGGATTGGCTCTCATGTCAGTCCCAGGATCACTCCTTCCCCAAGCATTTGATCACTTGTCCTAATATCGCTTTGTGTCTTAATATTAAATTTTGTCTGATTACATACATGAAGCACCTTGGGATATTTTCTTATGTCAAGGTGTTATTTAATACAAGTTGTTGTTGTTTATCTTAAATTTATTATGTTGCTCAGTCACAGAGCCAAATATCTCCCCAACAATGGACTTCTGAAGCTGTAGAGAAAAGTAACCTATTCATCCTCGGCTTTGCAGAATTAATGAAGATGTCTTCTCTTGTACTCAAGCTTCCAAGCAGTGAGCTTTCAATGCTTTTAAAAAAGTACTCAAGAACAGGCTGCAACAGTTATCCAAGCCACATTCCGTTTTTGCCCCAAATAGTCATTAGTCATCCAACTGGTCATCAGCTACTGTCAGAAACTAACCCCCAAACTAATCCTCAGGCACTAACCACAAATGGTTCTCAGTTACTAGCCAACTGGTCCTGAGTGACCTACATCTGTTCTAAGCCAACTACCCTACCAACCTTCAGACACTTATCCCTTCTGGGCATCAATCTTCAGGCCCTCCATCATTATCTCCCACAGACACAAACCAGCCCTCAGTCACCATGTGCCAGATAGTCTTGGTTACATACCTCATCCAGTCTTTGGTAGAGACCAACAGCTTCAGATATTTCTGCGCACAATCCTCCCTGACTAACATCTGTACCTTCTTTGCGTGCATTCCCATTTTGATCCTGGAACATCAAAGGAATGCAAGATGTCCATAGGTTGGGCAATATAAACTCAGGTGAAAGTGAAAAGTTCAGAGTTCAGGACACCAACAAAATTGGAAAGTGTTGAAATATATGCAAGAAGGTTTTACAATGAGTAGGTATTATACAATAATGTTTTGCAATCTTAAACACCTTACTTAATCTAAATCCCTCTGTTTACTTTTTCAGGTACCCATATGGAAGGGAGATAAAATAAATTATGGATCAAACCTTTTATAAATCACTGGCTAGGTCCCAGCTGGTCCAATTCTGGGCTCCACGCTTTAGGGAGGATGTCAAGGTCTTGGAGAGGGTACGGAGGAGATTTACCAGAATGGGACCAGGGATCAGGGAGTTCAGTTAATGAG
The DNA here is from genome assembly GCF_964194155.1 of Cetorhinus maximus. Lineage (NCBI taxonomy): Eukaryota > Metazoa > Chordata > Chondrichthyes > Lamniformes > Cetorhinidae > Cetorhinus > Cetorhinus maximus. The sequence goes on from NC_135886.1 coordinate 14,539,321, forward strand.
GAGGGACTGGAGAAGCTGGGATTGTTCTCCTTAAAGCTCTCCTTAACCTTCTCTGCTCTACTGGAGGTGTTCAATATTATGGGGTTTTGTTATTTTCTTCTTATTGATACTATTTCCACTGGCAGGAGAGTCAATTATCAGAGGACACAGATTTAAGACACTTGGCAAAAAGTCCAGCAGATGAGAAATGTTATTTTTTAAAATATATTAAAAAACACAACGAGTTGTTGTGGTATGGAATGTTCTGTCTGAAAGGCTGCTGAAAGCAGATTCTATTGTAACTTTCAAGAGAGAACTGGATAAATATTTGAAAAGGAAAACATTGTGGAGCTATGGGGAAAAAGCAGGGCAGTGGGGCTAATTAGATAGCTCTTGCAAAGACCTGGCACAGGCACTATGGACTGAATGGCCTCCTCTGTGCTATATCATTCTGTGAACCTTGCCATTCTGCCACTAGCTCTGAAAATTGCTAAGGTTACCATGGGTCACTATGGCTTCTGCAACAGGCAGGAGTTTGAATTTATGCAACATCTCACTGCAGTAATGTCTTATGGAGGCAAATTTTGCAGTGAATTTGCGCACAGCAAGATCCCATGAATAGAAATGAAGTTAATAACTAGTCCATCAATTTTTTAAGTAATTGGTTTGAAGGAAAATCATTATTATAATTGCTTCACGCGACCTTTAACACACAGCTGAATCACAGAACAACCTCTGTTTAGCATCTCATCAGACAGATGGTACCTCTGGCAGTGTGGCACTCCCTCAGCCCTGCACTGGAGTGCCAGCCAAGACAATGTACATAAGTCCTGGGATGGGATTTGAACCCATGACCTTCAGCTTCAGAGGCAGAAGTGCTATCCATTGAGCAAAATTTACACTTTTAAACTTTGTTTTATTCGTTTATGGGATGTGGGCATCGCTGCCTCAGCCAGCATTTATTGCCCATCCCTAATTAAGAGTCAACCACATTGCTGTGGGTCTGGAGTCACATGTAGGCCAGGCCAGACCAGGTGAAACAAATAATAAAACAAACTTACTTCTCAAATTTATGGATTTGTTCCTCATTGTATGAAAGTTCTGAAAAAAGCAAATATTGGATGGTTAGGCCACTGTAATTTTCAATGCTTAATGCAAGCACAGCTTGCTTCTAATATGTAGGGATCATTAAACCAGGCTCCCACTGTGATCATTCACTGACTTCCAGCTGGGAGGGCACACGTGTGGGTGTTGAATAAAAACCAAGTTTAGGTTTGGGGTTATGCCCTGCTCCCCTCACCACCCCAACCATCCCCCACCCCCAGTCAAACAGCCATCAACCTGTCTTCTAAATGACACTTGGATGATAAGGGAAACCAGTGCTGTGGAACTGTACTCAAGTATGAGCCTTCAGGGTGAATTCGGGGATGGGATGGGGTGGGAAGTGGGGAGGGGAAGGAGCTGATGATAAAAAAAACTAAAAGAGAAATGGTTGTGAAAAAGACTTGCATTTCTCATTTCCAGGACATCACTGCAGGATTTCCCCAGGGAAGTGCCCTTGGTCCAACTATCTTCAGCTGCTCCATTAGTCAGCTTCCTTCCATCATAAGGTCAGAAGTGGGGATGTTTGCTGATGATTGCACAATGTTCGGCACCATTCGCAACTCTTGATACTAGTGCACATCCAAATGCAGCAAGACCTGGACAATATCCAGACTTGGGCTGAAAAGTTACAAGTAACATTCACGCCACACAAGTGCAAGGCAATGACCATCTCCAATAAGAGAGAATCTAACCATTGCACCTTGACATTCAACAGTATTACCATTGCTGAATCTCCCACTATCAACATCCTGGGGGTTACCATTGACTAGAAACTGAACTGGACCAGACATATAAACACTGGCTATAAGGGCTGGTCAGAGGCTAGGAATCCTATGGCAAGTAACTCACCTCCTGACTCCCCAAAGGCTGTCCACCATCTACAAGGCTGAAGTCAAGAGTGTGATGGAATATTCTCCTGGGTGAGTGCAGGTCCAACAACACTCAAGAAGCTTGACACCAAAGAGAACAAAGCAGCCTGCTTGATTGGCAGCCCCCATTCACAAACATTCACTCCCTCTACCACCAACACACTGTGGCAGTGGAGTGTACCATCCACAAGGTGCACTACACAAGCTCACCAAGGTTCCTTCAACAGTACCTTCCGAACCCACAACCACTATCATCTAGAAGGACAAGGGCAGCAGACACATGGGAACACTACCACCTGGAAGTTCCCCTTCAAGTCACTCACTATCCTGACTTGGAAATATATCACTGTCGCTGGGTCAAAATCCTAGAACTCCTTCCCTAACAGCACTGTGGGTATACCTACACCACGTGGACTGCAGTGGTTCAAAAAGGCAGCTCACCACCACCTTTTCAAGGGCAAAAAGTTTATGGGCAACCAATGCTGGCCTAGCCAGCTACACCCACATCCCATGAATTAATTTTTAAAAAGCACCTTTCAAAACTTCAGGATTGTCCCAAAGCACTTACAACCAATGAGTACTTTTGAAATGCAGTCACCGTTATAATGTAGGACACATATCAACCAATTTGCACACAGCAAGATTAACGATGAGCTAGTTTGGTTTTAGTGATGTTAGGTGAAGGAGAAATGTTGGCTAGAATTCTGGAGTGGCGTATTTTGCTTTTCTTTGACATACACAGGATCTTTTATGTTGACTTGAGTGGGCACAAAGCACTTGGTTTCATGTCTCATCTGAAAGGTGGCACCTGTTAGTGCAGTGCCCCCTCAGTAAACCACTGCAAATATTAGCCTGGACTTTGTGCTCAAATCTCTGGCATGAGACTGGAACCCACAACCTTCTGACTCAAAGGAGAGAGTGAAGAGTATAGTCACTAGTTGGCTGTGTGTCCAGTTGTGGCTACTGAACCACTTTTGACACTATCACATCTCCAGTGTAAGTTGAGTATTAATCAGTAATGAATTGGACCCTTACTCATTTTCAATCTGTCCTTTCTGAGCTGGTGGTGAATAGCAAATACTTTGTCCAGTAAAACTTGCACTTTTCCAATTCTATAAAATAATTAGACAACATAAATATTAATTATTCCTCATTTTCATCTGTTCTTTTCATTTTTCATTTTCATCTCTCCTGCTTTCCTGTGTTGCTCGGGTCTCACTCATTCTCTATGTACCCGTTCAGATAGTGAATGTTGGCTGGGTTGTTAGAACATCACAGCCAAGGTGACCCTGTCCTTACCTGACATCGACATAGAAACACGTCCTCGCCTAAACATGGATGGCAATCAAATAATGAATAGCATTTCTACAGCGACTTTTGTGACATCAGGATATCCCATAGAGCTTTACAGCCAATGAAGTACTTTTGAAGTGTAGCCACTGATATGATGTGGGAAACGTGGCCACTAATTTGCACACAGCAAGCTCTCCTGCAAACAATAATATGAGAACGGTTTGATAATTTGTTTTAGTGATGTTGACTGAGGGATAACGAATGACCAGGACAGCAGGGATAACTCTCCTGTTTGTTGTCAAAATAATGCTGTGGGATCTGTTATGTCCACCTGCAAGGGCAGACCGAACCTCAGTTTAATGTCTTATTCAAAAGACGGCAGTTCAACAGTACAGCACTCAGTACTGCAGTGGGGTTGTTGGCTTAAGTTACATGCTTAAGTCTCTGGAGTGGGACTTGAACCCAGAATACTTGAACTCAGAGGCAGCAGTACTATCCACTGTGCCACTACCAGGGGTAGGAACTCTGGGTGATTCTTCTTCTCTGTAATCCTGAGGCACTGAAACCAACTGTAGTTACGATTCCTGCCCCAGGTAACTCATCTCAGACCAGGTACGGAGTGCGGATTTTGACAAACAGATAATTTTGTGCTGTTATGTTTCAAAGGCCCTTGAAAAAGGAAAATGATGGTCTGTTTAATAATTGAGTGAACTGGCCATGAGTCAGTTATATTATTAAGAGATTCGCTTTGATCTACAGTTGGGAGTTTCATGGCTGCCAGCCCATGTTGCTGGTGATAGCAACCTTCTTCATTGTCGGACAGGTTGAGAGAATTTGGGGGTAATTTTAACTCAGCCTGATATAATTTCCCTTTTCATTCGACACCCACCCAATACTACCTCCAATTAACTTCAGCTGTTAGGTAAATTTGAGAGTGGCAAATATCAAGCAGCAAATTCAATATCACTTCATTTCTAAGATTAAGGTCAATCCTTTGTCTTAACTATCCACCTGAATCTGATGTCAATTGAACCTGTCAAACTATAACTTCATTCATTGCAGATAAGCTTCTCTTTCAGCCGCTACACTCTGCTCGCTGGAATTCCTGCCAAGCTTCCTCTACCTGGGAAAAAAACCTGGTCTGAATCCCCAGAAAATGCAGATTGGGATCCCCAGTATAGAAAGAATATTAAAGTCATAGACAGCACACAGTATAGATTCACCAGTACTATACCAGGGATGTGAAGCCTTAGAAGAGATACTGGGACTATGCCCACTCGAGTCAAGAGGAGGATTTAAGGCAAGTTTTTACAACTATAGAAGATGTTTGAAAGTGTGTACAGGACAAGGCTATTTTCTGTAGCTGGGAAGTCAGTGAGAAATGGCCTTTAATTTAAAACTGTTACAGAGAGTGTGAGGATGGAAGAGACATTAGGAGAAATATCTTTACACATTGGAACATGGAATGCTTCGCCACAGGGAATGGTTGAGGAAGGGGCCATTACATATTTTCAGAAAAAGTGAAGCAGAGGAAGGTGCAGGGTTCTTGGGAGACACAGAGTAGCAGTGTGACTAGTTTGGAATTGATACAAGGCTCTGGGGAGAGAGGAAGAGCTGGGTAGTAAGAACATACGAAATAGGAAAATGAGAAGACCATATGGCCTGTCAAGCCTGATCCGCCAATCAACACGACCATGGCTGATCTTCAACTTCAACTCCAATTTCCCGCCCACTCCCCATGTCCTTTGATTCACTGAGAGATCAAAAATCTGTCCATTTCAATCTTAAATGTATTCAATGATGGAGTACCCACAGCCCTCTCAGGTAGAGAGTTCCAAAGATTCACAACCCTTTGAGTGAAGAAATTTCTCCTCATCTCAGTCCTAAATGACCAGCCCCTAATCCTGAGGCTGTGCCCCCAGCTGCTAAATTCCCCAGCTGGGGGAAACAACCTCTCAGTATCCACTCTGTCAAGTCCCTTCATAACATTGTATGTTTCAGTGAGAGCACCTCTCATTCTTCTAAACACCAGAGAATATAAACCCAGTTTACTCAGCCTCTCATCAGAGAACAACCCTCTTATCCCAGGGACCAATTTAGTGAACCTTCACTGTACCACCTCCAAAACAAGTATATCCTTCCTTAAATATGGAGAGCAAAATGGAACACAGTATTCCAGATGTGGGTCTCACCAAAGCCCCGTATAATTGTAGTAGGACGTCTTTACTCTTGGATTCCAATCCCCTTGCAATAAAGGTTAGCATGCTATTTGCTTTACCAATTGCTTGCTGTACCTCCATGCTAAATTTTGCGTTCCTTCTGCAAGCACACCCAAGTCTCTCTGAACACTTACAAGTTTTCACGCCTTTTAAAAAATATTCTGCTTTTCTATTCTTACGACCAGAGTGAATAACCTCACGTTACCCAACATTATACTTCACCTTCCACCTTGTAGCATTAGTTTGGATTAGTTTAGGGTTAATACAGGACCAGGGGAAGAGTAAGGCAGTGGGGTTAGTTTGGGATTGCTCTAGCAAAGAGCCAGCAGAGATCGAGTGGGCCAAATGACCTCCATCAGTGCCATAATCGTCTATGGTTCCAGTTCCTGAAGTAACCCGCGCTTAGGGCTCATTCATTAGTACAATCACGTGATCCATGCTCACGTGCTGTCCTCATGATGCACATCACTGCTCTTCAACCATTCGGTTCTTATCAGGTCCAGTTGCTTCTGACTGCTTTGAACACCGTGGGTGCTGGTCACCAAGAATTCCATGGCCTACAAAACAAAATAATTAAACTTACACTTGATTTTTCATGTATTGCTGAAAAAAATGCTTTTTGTCTTGCACTCATCAGGAGGCTTTGCAAGAATACTAATATAAGGGGAAAACAACAATTTATACTGCATGAGAAGAGTGCTGATTGGTTGGGAAGTGGACTCTGATGGGTAGAGGCGTTACCACGGAGAATGCACCAGTGATGGTGACTGACAATTAACTGCCAAACATTGTTTGAAATTTAAACCAGGCAGCTTGACCCTGATTAGTCAAAGCATTGCCCTGAGGAATGAGTCAGCTACCAAATGACGATATTTCATGTATTGGCCCTGCTGCATAGCATAATATTACATTACAGTCATCCAGGATAGGTGCAGTATGAGCTAGGTACAGAGTAAAGCTCCCTCTACACTGTCCTCATCAAATACTCCTAAGGCAGGTACAGCACACGGTTAGATACAGAGTAAAGCTCCCTCTACACTGCTCCCATCAAATGCTCCCAGGGCAGGTGTTATGAACTTGATGTGGACAAGTTCCTTACATGAAACAGATAACTTTATTATAGAGCTCTTTAGAAGCTACATGCTTGAACCAGGTCCACGACCAGAAAGCTCTGCCCCCAGGATTACCCACGCTTAGGGCTCATTCGTCAGTACAATCACGTGATCCCTAAAAGCAGTAGGAATTCACTATACTTCCTCCTCCTTTAGTTTTTTTTTTAAACGGTTCCTATTTACCCAGAATATTTTAATGCACAACATATACATATATTTCCAGGTCATGTGATTAAAGATTAAGTCTCCGAGGTGGTTTTCTAATACGGTTGGAGCGGCATAGCTCTATGACTTGAGATTCTACCACTGGATCGACATGATCAGGAACTGCAGCATCAGGGACATCCTTAGAAAGTGGCAGTTCAGTATTTGATAATACAACAGAGACATCGGGTATGACTATTCTAGGTTGCTCTATCACCTCAGGGAATAAAGGTTCGATATCAATTATAGGTGGGATAAGTGGTTGTAGGAACATCTCTCTACTCCTTAGATGATCCACAGGTTTTCGAACAATCCGGTCTGCCACTTCCACTTGGAATGACAGGGCTCCAGTTTCAGAGATAATTGTACCAGGAACCCAACTAGGACCATTTCCAAAATTCCAGATGAAAACTGTATCTCCCACAGTAAATCTTCAAGCTTTGCTATGAATATCATGATTAAATTTCTGACTACTCTGATTCTTCTCTATCTTCCCCTCTAAGTTTGGAAACACCAGACTTAACCTTGTACAGAAGGTGGCATTTCATCAGTAATTCAGACAGTGTTGAACCCGTAGCTGCACGAGGAGTCGTATGATAATTGGGAAGAAAACATGACAGTCAAATTACTAAAATACCTTCGGATAACCTCTTCATTCCTGGTTTGAAAGCTTACACTGCTCTTTCAGCTAACCCATTGGATGAGGGATGATATGGTGCCGTTTTAATATGCTTAATTCCATTTAAACTCATGAATCTTTGAAACTCTGTACTAGTGAAGACAGTACCGTTATCCAAAACAATGGCTTCTGGTAGAACATGTATAATAAAACATTGGCTCAGATTTTCAATAGTTGCACATGATACTGGTGATCTAACTTCATACACATCCATCCACTTAGAATGTACATCGATGATCAATAAAAACATGGTACCTAACAATGGACCTACATAATCAATATGTAATCTAACCCAGGGTCGACCAGGCCACTCCCACAAATGCAGTGGAGCTGAAACAGACAACTGCTGCTGTTGCTGACACTGGAGACAGTGCTTAACCATTCTTTCAATGTCACTGTCTACGCCTGACCACCAGACATAGCTTCACGCAAGCATCTTCATCTTCAATATGCCTGGATGTGCACTGTGAAGCTCTGTCAAGAGTGGCTCTCTTCCTTGCGAAGGGACGATGACTCTTGATCCCCACAACAAGATTCCATCTTGACAACTTAACTTTGTTTTATGGGCATGGAATGGTCTCATCTCTTCAGACACTGGTGAATTCAACCATCCTTGCAATACCAGGTCTCGGACTTCTACAAAATTGGATCCCTGTTTGTCCAATTTCTTATTTGCTTCACACAGACAGGTGAAAAGTTCAAGAAATTCAGCACAAGCACAACATCTTGTGGCACTGGAGCATGTACAATGCTATCTGGTAATGGGAGATGACCGAGCGCATCCGCATTTGCAATATGCACACCAGGATGGTGCATAAAGGTATACCTGTACGCCAATAAAATCAAAGACCAATGTTGAATTCTTGGTGAGGTTATTGGCCGAATGGCTTTATCCTCACTAAATAAACTCATTAATGGTTTATGGTCCGACGCTCTGGTGAAATGTCAACCATGCAGATATTGATGGAATTCCTTTGCTCCACACATTACTGATAAATTTTCCTTTTCAAGTGAATAACCCTTCTCGGCTGGAGAGAGGTTTCTGGAGACATAGCCTATTGGCCTTTCGGAACCATCTTCCATCCTGTGTGACAATACAGTTCCCACACCATAAGGGGATGCATCACAGGTTAATATTAATTCTTTTGATGGGTCATAATGTACTAGTAGACTTGATGAGTGTAATAGCTTCTTGACTTTTACAAAGGCTTCTTTTTGTTGTGAATTCCATGACCAACGATGGTTCTTTTTCAATAGTAAGTGTAAAGGCGCTAACACAGTTGACAAGTTTGGCGAGAAGCGGCTATAATAATTTATCATGCTCAAAAAAGACTTGAGTTCAGTGACACTGGAAGGAGAGGGCGCCTCTTCGATTGCCCTGACTTTCTCCTCTTCTGGATGCAACCCTTTGACGTCCACCCAGTGACCCAAGTAAGTGGCTTCTGGTGCTTTGAATATACATTTCTCTTTCTTTAATTGTACACCAGCTTCCAAAAATCTTCTTAAAACTTCTTCTAGGTTGGCCAAATGTTTGACTTCCATTGATACTGTGATCAAGACGTCATCCAGGTGTACTACATCTCGGGGAAGTCCTTGCAATAGGCTTTCCATTGTCCTTTGGAAGATTGCACATGCAGATGATACACCAAAGGGTAGGTGTATATATTAGTACAGGCCCTTGTTCGTGTTGATGGTTACATACCCTCTAGATGTGCTGCCCAGCTCTAGCTGTTGGTTTGCATGGCTCATGTCCAGTTTGGTGTAGAATTTGCCTCCAGCTAGCTTAGCGTACAGATCTTCTAACCTTGGGATAGGATATATATCTAATTTAGCAGCCTTGTTCACAGTTAATTTGTCTCCGCAGATGCGAATAGTTTGATCAGGTTTCATCACAGGGACTATGGGCGCTGCCCATTCTGAAAATTGGACTGGTTGAATGGTGCCCAGCTTCTCTAAGTGGCACAATTCTGCATCCACCTTCTCCTTTAGGGCATAAGGCACAGGTCTGGCCTTAAAGGACCGGGGTATTGCCTCCGAATCTACATATATTTTTGCTTGTAGGCCTTTTATCTTTCCCAATTCATCACAAAGTATGCTGTCATACTTCCTCAACAGCTCAGGAATTCCTCCTGTTCTCACTTGAGAGATCTCTGACCAGTTGAGCTTAATTTTTTGTAACCAATCGCAGCCCAGAAGAATAGGGCCTTCATCTGTTACTATGATCACTGGAACCTGGGGTCAGCTGGGCTCAGAAAAAAATGTGCGCTGGTGTCTGTCAGCACAGCACCTACGAACACCAAATACAAACAACCGACTCACCGACTGCAGCTTCATGTGAAGATTATCCACTTCTGGCAGATTTGTCTGAGGCAGCAGCTCATATCTATAAGGGAAGGTTTAACAATGAGTGCTCTGATTTTGTATCAGGGTCAGTCATGGCGCAGAGGGTAGCACGATCGCCTTCGAGTCAGAAGCTTATGCATTCAGCTCAACACCAGAAAGACTCCAGTCCATAACTTAAGCTGACACTCTCAGTGTATTGCTGAGGAGTTTCTATTATTTATTTATGCGTTCATGGAATGTGAACGTCGCTGGCCAGCATTTATTACCCATCCCGAATTGCCCTTGTTCAGAGGGCACATTGCTGTGGGTCTGGAGTCACATGTAGACAAGACCAGGTAAGGACGGCACAGTTCCTTCCCTAAAGGACATTAGTACCGCATTGTTATAGGGTCAGGACTGAGGGAGTGCCGCACTGTCAGAGGATCAGGGCTGAGGGAGCACTGCGCTGTCGGAGGGTCAGTACTGAGGGAGCACTGCTCTGTTGGCGGGTCAGTACAAGAATGTTGCCAGGGCTTGAAAATTGCAGCTATGAGGAAAGATTGGATAGGCTGGCGTTATTTTCCTTAGAACAAAGGAAGCTGAGGGGTGACCTAATTGAGGTGTCCAAAATTATGAGGGGCCTAGATAGGAAAGACAGGAAAGATCTGTTCCCCCTCGCTAAGGGGTCAATTGCCAGGGGGCATAGATTTAAAGTGATTGGTAGAAGGATTAGAGGGGACATGAGGAAAAACTTTTTCACCCAGAGGGTGGTGGGTGTCTGGAATTCACTGCCCGAATTGGTGGTCGAGGCTGAAATGCTCAGCTCAGCTTGGGGGAGGCGGTGGCATAGTGGTACTGTCACTGGACTGGTGACCCAGGTAATGCTCTGGGGACCCAGGTTCTAATCCCATTACAGCAGATGGTGGAATTTGAATTCAATAAAAAACAAATCTGGAATTAAAAGTCTAATGATGACCATGAAACCATTGTCATAAAAACCCATCTGTTCGCTAATGTCCTTTAGGGAGGGAAATTTGCCATCCTTACTTGGTCTGGCCTACATGTGAGTCCAGACCCACAGCGATGTGGTTCACTCTTAAACATAGGGATGGGCAATAAATGCTGGTCTAGCCAGTGATGCCTACCTCCCATGAATGAATAAAAAAAAAGGATCAGCACCTGAAGTGCTGTAACCTGCAAGGCCATAGAACAGGCATTGGAAAATGGGATTAAAAATGAGCAGCTAGTTTCCTTTATTCTATTGGTTTTGGCTGGTGCAGGCATGATGGACTGAATGGTCTCTTTCTGCGCTGTAACTTTTCTACGTTTCTGTGGGTCAGTGCTGAGGGAGCGCTGCACTGTTGGAGGGTCAGCACTGAGAGAGTAAAAACAGAAAATTCTGGAAAAACTCAGCAGGTCAGGCCAACATCTGTGGAGAGAGAAACAGAGTTAACATTTTGAGCCCACATGACTCTTCTTCAAAGCTAAAGAAAAGTAGAAATGTGATGGATTTTATACTGTTTAAGAGGGAGTGGAGCAAGTGAAGCAAGATAGAAGGTACATATGAACAAGGAGCAGGAGTAGGTCATTCAGCCCCTCAAGCCTGCTCCGCCATTTAATAAGATCATAGCTGATCTGATAGTAATCTGAAATTTGGAACCCGCCCACCACCGATAACCTATCACCCTCTTGTTTACCAAGAATCTACCCACCTCTGCCTTAAAAATATTCAGACTCTGCTTCCACTACCATTTCAGGAAGAGAATTCGAAAGACTCACCACCCGCTGAGTGAAAAAAATTTGCCGCATCTCTGTTTTAAATGGGTGACCCCTTCTTTTTAAACAGTGATCCCTAGTTCTATATTCTCCCACAAGAGGAAACATCCTCTCCACACCCACCCTGTCAAGACTCCTCATGATCTTATATGTTTCAATCAAGTCGCCTCTTACTCCTCTAAACTCCAGCGGATACAAGCCTAGTCTGTCCAACCTTTCCTCATAAGACAACCCACCCATTTGTCTGATAAACCTTCTCTGAACTGCTTCCAACGCATTTACATCCTTCCTGACATAAGGTGACCAATATTGTAAACAGTACTCAAAATGTGGTCTCACTAGCGCCCTGTACAACTGAAGCACAGCTTCCTTATTTTTGTATTCAATTCCCCTTGCAAGAAATTCTAACATTCTATTAGCTTTCCTAATTACTTGCTATACTTGCATAATAGCCTTTTGTGATTCATGCACTTGGATACCCAGGTCCCTCTGTACCTCAGAACTCTGCAGTCTCTCAGAATTTAGATAATATGCTTCTCTTTTATTCTTCCTGCCAAAATGGATAATTTCACATTTTCCCCACATTATATCCCATTTGCCAAGTCTTTTCCCACTCACTTAACCTATCTATATCTGTATGTAGCCTCCTTATGTCCTCTTCACAACTTACTTTCCTACCTATCTTTGTGTCATCAACAAATTTGGCAACCATCCCAACCATCCCTTCAGCCAAGTCATTTATATAAATTGTAAACAGTTGAGGTCCCAGCACTGTTCCCTGTGGCACACCACTCATTATATCTTGCTAACCTGAAAACGACCCATTTATGCCTACTCTGCTTCCTGTTAGCCAGGCAATCTTGTTAGATAGTCAAAAGAATAAAATAAAAGATAACTTTAAAATAGAAATAAATAAATAAAAATTGGATTAAGGAAGGGGGTTAAGATTAAGGAGAATTCATGATCTGAAGTTGTTGAACTCAATGTTAAGAAGGCTGTAATGTGCCTAATCGGAAGATGAGGTGCTGTTCCTCCAGTTTGTGTTGGGCTTCACTGGAACATTGCAGCAGGCCAAGGTCAGACATGTGGACATGAGAGCAGGGTGGTGTGTTGGAATGGCAAGCGACAGGAAGGTCTGGGTCATGCTTGCGGACAGACCCAAGGTGTTCCACAAGGCAGTCACCCAGTCTGCGTTTGGTCTCTCCAATATAGAGGAGACCGCATTGGGAGCAGCAAATGCAGTACCAAATTGAGGGAGGTGCAAGTGAAGCACTGCTTCACCTGAAAGGAGTGTTTGCAGCCTTGGACGGTGAGGAGGGAGGAGGTAAAGGGGCACGTGTTGCACCTTCTGTGATTGCATGGGAAGGTGTCATGGGAAGGGGATGAGGTGTTGGGGGTGATCGAGGAGTGCACCAGGGTGTTCTGGAGGCAATGGTCTCTATGGAATGCTGACAGTGGGGGTAAGGGGAAGATGTGTTTGGTGGTGACATCTATGCCACTATCAGCACCTTCTTTACACTTCACCATTACCATTAACACTCCCTTTGTCTTGTGTCCATGACATCTTTGTCAATCTCTCCTTAGCTGTCACCTATTCCTGACCCTTTATTTTGCTCCACCTGCTTCATCCTCTCTTAAACAGTATAAAATCCATCACATTTCTACTTCTCTTTAGCTCTGAGAAGAATCATATGGACTCGAAACGTTAACTCTATTTCTCGCTCCACAGATGCTGCCAGACCTGCTGAGTTTTTCCAGCAGTTTCTGTTTTTATTTCAGATTTCCAGCATCCACATTATTTTGCTTTTATCTTAGTACTGAGGGAGCACTGCACTGTTAGAGGGTCGGTCCTGAGGGCATGCTGCACTGTCAGAGGGTCAGTACTGAGAGAGTGCCGCATTGTTAGAAGGTCAGTACTAAGGGAGTGCTGTACTGTTAGAGTGTCAGTACTGAGGGAGTGCTGCACTGTTAGAGGGTCAGTACTGAGGGAGTGCCGCATTGTTAGAGTGTCAGTACTGAGGGAGTGCCGCACTGTTAGAGGGTCAGTACTGAGGGAGTGCCGCATTGTTAGAGTGTCAGTACTGAGGATGTGCCGCACTGTTAGAGGGTCAGTACTGAGGGAGTGCCGCATTGTTAGAGTGTCAGTACTAAGGGAGTGCTGCACTGTTAGAGGGGTCAGTACTGAGGGAGTGCCGCATTGTTAGAGTGTCAGTACTAAGGGAGTGCTGCACTGTTAGAGGGTCAGTACTGAGGGAGTGCCGCATTGTTAGAGGGTCAGTACTGAGGATGTGCCGCACTGTTAGAGGGTCAGTACTAAGGGAGTGCTGCACTGTTAGAGGGGTCAGTACTGAGGGAGTGCCGCATTGTTAGAGTGTCAGTACTAAGGGAGTGCTGCACTGTTAGAGGGTCAGTACTGAGGGAGTGCCGCATTGTTAGAGGGTCAGTACTAAGGGAGTGCTGCACTGTTAGAGGGTCAGTACTGAGGGAGTGCTACACTGTCAGAGATTTTGTCTATTTGATAAAATATTAAACTGAATCTGCATGTACCCTTTCAGGTGGTGGTAAAGAGCAAGGGAGTTCTGGTGACCTGGTCAATATTGTTCCCCCGACCAAAATCGCTAAAAATCAGATGATCTAATTAATGATTTCATTGCTTCTGTGGGATCTTACTGTGCAGGAATTGACTTCCAAGTGCCTTACATTTCAGTGACTACGCTCCAAAGGTAATTAATTAGCTAAAGCTCTTTGGGACATCCTGAGATCATGAAACGTGCTGGGTAAATGCATTTTTTCTTTGCTTCTTTAACAATACCTACAGTCATTAAATCATAATACCTGCCAATGGCGATGCTGAGCTCAGCTGGGATCTCAGCCAAAAGCAATGGTTGATTGCTGAACTGCAACAGGCACAATACGCAGAGGCTGCTGCTCTCTGAGTCCCAGGCTGTTTCAGAATGAAATCAGCTCCAACCCTCATCTCGGAAGGTAGGGCCACCCAACAGTTATTTTCTCCATTCCTCGCCTAAGAGCGCCGACTATTGCTGGGATGCTGCTGTGACATTGCTGGCAGACTTCACTGACCAATGGAGCAAGATACAGATGCGAACCTAGGCAGGGAGTGTTGGTGGGACGTTGGACATTGGAGGGCAGGACACATGTGTGTGCACAAACCCCGCACACCAAACCCCTCCACCCACATCGGAAGGTCACTGGGCAGATCTTGGTGAGTTAGATTAACTTAAATAGTTTTAGTGGATTCCAGTGGCAATCAGAGGGCGTGGGGTTGATAGAATGGAACAAAACGGCTGCTGAGGGGCTTAGGTGATTGGCCAGCTATCAAGCCCGCGTTTAAAATGCAACTTACCAATAGAAATACATTACAGTCAATATCGGTTAGTTACAGCCAGGTCCAGGCTGCCAGGAACACAGATTTTTCTGTGCCAATTCTCTAAGGGAGTCTGCATGGAGCTGGACAGAACGCTCCCAGATGTCGACATGCATCTTACAACAGCTGGATCAAATCCACTACTTCCCCCAGTGGCTGAGGTAGATGGGCGTTAAGTACAGGAGTTCAGGAGTTCTCACTTTCTGGCTGCAATACAGCCTAAAATTGGCAAAGCCAGCGCAAAAGATCGTGGAATTTTAAGCACAGTTTACATCCAGCATTTAAACTTGGGTTTTCGCCAACATGTATGATGGTTTAGATAACATTGTGCCGGAAGCTGGCACCACCCACATAAATGCCACGCCCCCCAGATCAACTTAATCACCACGGCAAGTCTCCGCTAATTGTCTCTGTGGAACTTCAAACTGCCTCACCAAATTAAGTTTTTGTTTCTTTTCCAGGTGCGAGGACGCTTATCTTTTAAAAGCTTACGGATATAAATTATTTTTTATTTACTAAGAAACCAAATACATTAGCTCATTATGACTACCAAATGATTCTGCATCTTTAAGGTCATTTTAAACGAGTTAAAGCCAGGTTGCTCACAGGTGGCAGACGACACTCTCCAATTAAAATTCTTATTTTTTCTGTGATAAACCCATTTTCAGCTGTATTTAATAAAATTTATCACTTAAATATATCAAGGAATACTTCTTAAAGCAACATTTTTTAAAGTTCTAAAACGCTGTCCCATTGCGCTGGATCATGGCTGGTTTTGCGTTCGGAGATATGCAAATGGGTTCGGGCAGGAACCCGAGGTTAAATGAACGCTTGAATTTGTGCCCCAATCATTGATTGCGCCCAAGGTGGAAAATCTCTCTTAAAGTTTTTTCTGTCTTGTATGCGAACAGAAGACAAGACCAATTTGGGGTCCAGTGTGTGAATCATTTGAGACATGATGTGGACTGAATGTAACGTGTTCAGGAGGAACAGGTAACCTTGGGTCCATGGTTCCCAAAGCTCTCCCCACACTGGGGGGGGTTTTCCTCACCTCATGTCTAGTTCTGTTGGAGACTCATTGATAAAGATTGATCACTGTGATTGATCAATGGTGTGCCTACACCACAGGGACTACAGCAGTTCAAGAAGGCAGCTCACCACCACCTTCCTGATGGCAATTAGGAATGGGCAATAAATGCTGGCCTAGCCAGGGACACCCACATCCTGAAAGTGAATTTACAAAATAACTCCATTATCATTGTATCATGTGACTATCAGGATGGTAGAAGGAATACTGGATAAACCCTGGTCTTTTATCACCTAGTAACTCCAGGTAGGGAATGAAACTATCATTAATACTCACAGCGTTTGAATTTTCATCATGGCGTTCTGACAGAAACTCAGCTTCAGCTTCAAAGTTCTAAACTGCTGAAGCATCTTACTACATTCTTCCTTCAAAATCATACTGAGAAAAAATAAACATTGATCTGTCAATCAGTCTATTAATCAGTCTATTACTAAATCCACCAATTTGTCATCAATCTGTAAATCAATAATCTGCCAGTCATCCCAACAAAGGATTAAAAAGCCAATTGGCCAGAGTCCCAGTTTTAGTTACCAAAGTTTATAAATTTTCAAATAGACTTTAATAAAGAGCTGAAGACCCAAATTGCTCATGTATGAATCATAAGATAGTCATAGATGAGGAATGTCATTCAGTCCGTCTTAACTCACCCATTCAGACAGATCCTACATTCCCCTCATTGTAACATCCAGTTGTTTCAGTTTTACCCCTCCTATACTGAGGAGTTCATTCCACACTCTGGTAATTCTTTGTCTGAAGAAGGAATTCCTTTTTACCAGTCCTAAAATGACTATTTAATAGTTTGAATCAGTATTCCCTAGTCTGACTCCCAAAGTTTGATTTAAAGCAATATTCTGTGTTAACTTTTTCTACACTCAGTTCTTTTACTCCACCATGGAATCCCCTCTCAGAAGCCTCATCTCCAGGCTGAAGACTCCAAATTTCTTGAGTCTTTTCCAAGACCATGATACTGGGATTTGCATTCTTTCTCTGCTCTGCCTCCTGTATTCAAATGTCCCCCCTGTTTCTTAGCAACCAGAACTGCACTAAATATTCAAGTACAGTCCAACTGGAGCACGATATATTTGATCCAAACAAGTGTGTGCGTACATGGTGTCCGACAGCAGACTATCTAAACATAGGGAGGTATCACAATCAAATCTAACCTTCTTTTCACCACTTCACCCCCACAGTAAAAATTCTGGAGGCAGAGATCACTGCTTCACAATCGAGGGCAGAGGCCCTGGCTGATTTTCAATCTCTCTAAGCAAGGGGCACCGTGCCAATCACGTATCCAGCCAAAAGCAGCGAACACAGCACAGATTGAATATCAAACTCAGGCCCTCTCTGATCCGACTGCTCAGTACAACAGACCCGGGCAGTGTAGCAGAACCCTTGTCGGAGCATATGTGGGTTATTAAAAGGCAACAAAACTAGTTGGAAAGAGTTGGCTATTTCACCCCCTATAAACTTGAGCTCATCCGAAACTCTGCTGCGTGTATTCCGGGAAACATCAAGTCCTGTGCACCTATCACCCTTGTGCTCACTGACCATTCTCCCATGCTTTTGACAAGGTCCCGCATGGGACCAAAACTGGCTTAGTGGCAGGAGGCAGAGGGTTATGGTCAAAGGCTGTTTTTACGATTGGAAGCCTGTGACAAGTGGTGTACCACAGGGATCGGAGCCGGGACCCTTGCAGTTTGTGATTAACATTAATGATTTAGACGTGAATATAGGAGGTATGATCAGTAAGTTCGCAGATGACACGAAAATTGGTGGTGTCGTAAATAGTGAGGAGAAAAGCCTTAGATTACAGGGAAATATAGATGGGCTGGTAAGGTGGGCAGAGCAGTGGCAAACGGACTTTAATCCTGAGAAGTGTGAGGTGATGCATTTTAGGAGGACTAACACAGCAAAGGAATACACATGAATGGTGGGGCCCTGGGAAGTACAGAGGATCAGAAGGACCTTGGTGCACATGTCCATAGATCCCTGAAGGCAGCAGCACAGGTAGATAAGGTGGTTAAGAAGGCATATGGGATACTTGCCTTTATTAGCTGAGGCCTAGAATATAAGAGCAGGGAAGTTATGTTGGAGTTGCATAAAACGCTAGCTAGGAGTACTCTGTGCAGTTCTGGTCGCCACACTATAGGAAGGATGTAATTGCACTGGAGAGGGTGCAGAGGAGATTAACCAGGATGTTGCCTGGGCTGGAGCATTTCACCTATAAAGAGAGACTGGATAGGCTAGGTTTTCCTTAGAGCAGAGAAGGCTGAGGGGGGATCTGATAGAGGCATACAAAATTATGAGGGGCATAGTTAGTGTAGATAGGAAGAAACTTTTCCCCTTACCAGAGGTGTAAGTATCCAGGGGGCATAGATTTCAGGTAAGGGGCAGGAGGTTTAGAGGGTATTTGAGGAAAAGTATTTTCACCCAGAGGGTGGTTGGAATCTGGAACACACTGTCTGAGGGGGTGATAGAGGCAGGAACCCTCACAACATTTAAGTATTTAGATGAGCACTTGAAACGCCATAGCATACAGGACTACATGCCAAGAAAATGGGATTAGAATAGATAGGTGCTTGATGACCAGCAGAGACACGATAGACTGAAGGGCCTGTTTCTGTGCTGTATAACTCTACAACTCTATACTGGTTACTAGTTAAGTAACACCTCAATTTTAAAGTCCCATCCTTGTTTTCAAATCCCTCCATGCCTTAGATCCCTCCCTGTAATCTTCTCCAATCTACAACAGTCAGATACCTGAACGCTTCTATTTCTGGCCTTGTGCGCATCCCACAATTTTAAACACTCCACTATTAGCGGTTGTGTCTTCAGCTGCCTAGACCCTAAGCGCTGGAATTCCCGCCCTAAACCTCTCTGCCTCTCTCTCCTCCTTTAAGTTGTCCCATAAAATCTATTTCTTTGGCCTTTAACCTTTGGTCATCTGTCCCAATATTTCCTAACGTAGCTTTGTGTCAAAGCTCCTTAATGGTTTACTGTATTAAAGGTGCTATATAAACACAAACTGCTGTAGTAGATCCCCTCACTGGGCATTTAGATAGCACCTCAAGTGTAGTAAACCATTCCAAGACACAGAATCAGAAAGAAAACTCCAAAATAGGGCTTGCAGCAATTCTGGGGCTGTGTACAATGGGCTGCATACCTCTTCTGAAATTCAATCCCTGCTGTGAAGTGGGAAGTAATTCATATCAGGCTGGTAATGATAACACTGCGCTATGCAAAAAGAGCAATCATGCCCTAGCAAGGAGACCATTTCAGCAAAGTAGCATTTCACCTTTCACAGATACTCACAGTATCCAGTACGTCCCTCGCAGGATAAAGTCCTGACATTTCATCAGAGATTTTGTGATCCTCAACAGCTTGTGAACAGCACTGATCACTATCTGAAATGCAATGTCCACAAAACACTCAGCAAGTATAAGACTAGTGCAGCGATTCGAAACATGGCAACATTTCTCTAACTATTTGAGGGTAATCATCAAAAGAAGGACATGTAAATGATGACGATTTAACACTTTCTCCATTTCCTCCACGCAAGGACCTCATCAAACATTCCCAGGGCAGGTACAGCATGGGGTTAGTTACAGAGTAAAGCTCCCTCTACACTGTCCCCATCAAACATTCCCAGGGCAGGTACAGCATGGGGTTAGTTACAGAGTAAAGCTCCCTCTACACTGTCCCCATCAAACATTCCCAGGACAGGTACAGCACAGGGTTAGATACAGAGTAAAGCTCCCTCTACACTGTCCCCATCAAACACACCCAGGGCAGGTACAGCACGGGGTTAGATACAGAGTAAAGATCGCTCTACACTGTCCCCATCAAACATACCCAGGGCAGGTACAGCACGGGGTTAGATAGAGAGTAAAGCTCCCTCTACACTGTCCCCATCAAACACTCCCAGGGCAGGTGCAGCATGGGGTTAGATACAGAGTAAAGCTCCCTCTACACTGTCCCCATCAAACACTC
The DNA here is from genome assembly GCF_964194155.1 of Cetorhinus maximus. Taxonomy (NCBI): domain Eukaryota; kingdom Metazoa; phylum Chordata; class Chondrichthyes; order Lamniformes; family Cetorhinidae; genus Cetorhinus; species Cetorhinus maximus. Next base: position 14,559,340 of record NC_135886.1, read on the forward strand.
CCAGGACAGATATAGCATGTGGTTAGATACAGAGTAAAGTTCCCTCTACACTGTCCCCATCAAACGCCCCCAGGACAGATACAGCATGTGGTTAGATACAGAGTAAAGTTCCCTCTACACTGTCCCCATCAAACGCCCCCAGGACAGGTACAGCATGTGGTTAGATACAGAGTAAAGCTCCCTCTACACTGTCCCACTGATGCACCCCAGTCCCACCCTGAAAGGCTGACCCCCTTTCTGTGCTAGTGCATCCAATTCCATGTGTTACACCCATCATCCATTGGCCAATTTATCCCAGTGCAGAATACGGGCCATTTTCCAATCTGACCAACCTGGACAAAGAACCAGTCGATAAGTATGTAGAGACAGCAGAGCAGCAGCAGACTCCAGACCATCCAGCTGGGTGGAAATTGCTTTCAGGTCACTGTGGTAAAAGGTCAGCATCCAAAACAACACCCATCTTCTCCCCTCCCCACTCCGCTCACTGTCAGTGCAACAGTAATTACATTGTCAAGGTCCAATAAGCTAAGCAGACTCAGGCCTGGTTAGTACTTGGATGAGTAGACCGCTTGGATGGGAGACTGCCTGGGAATACCAGGTGCAGTAAAAAAAAAATCTTCTTTTGTTTGGCCATTACATTGTATAGCAATTACATTGTTAAGACAATTGCTTGTTAAAACAGGTGATGGGCTTTGGCTCCCCTATAAATGGGTGCAGCTGTACCACTCCAGTGAGGAAGGGACTGAGAGAGTATGTGACACTGCAGAGCTGTCTTGAAGTAAAAGACCAGCTTTGGACTCATTCTTCTACGACAAGCACTTATTGAGAGTAACACTCGCTCTCCTCCCACAGGCTCCTCCCTTCAAACCCCTACCTTCTCTCCATTACAAACCCACAGTTACCTTTGAAAGAGTTGCATCATTGATTATATCAAACTTTGGAGGAAACACTGGTATCTCAGCTGTGAACAGAGGGAACAAGAGAAAATAGGTGAAAAATTAAGGACCAGAACCTCCTACAATTCTTTCCATCGGGACAACTCAGTGTAAAGTTCACTTGATTCATACAGAAGGTGGAGTCTCCATGTGGTGCACATGCCCATGTTATGTTAACAAACAGAAAAAGTTTGCTTCCCCCCAAAAAATTGCATGATAGAATTCTTCTTAGGCTACAAAATTATTAAAGCTAATATCCCATGCAGAGGCTTAAAAACGAAATCTCTATTGAGGGAGTGCTGCACTGTCAGAAGGTCTGTACTGAGGGAGTGCTGTGCTGTCGGAGGGTCAGCACTGAGGGAGTGCTGCGCTTTGAGAGGGTCAGTACTGAGGGGGTGCTCCGCTTTGAGAGGGTCAATACTCAGGATGTGCTGCACTGTCAGAGGGTCAGTACTGAGGGAGTGCTGCCCTGTCAGAGGGTCAGTATTGAGGGAGTGCTGCCCTGTGAGAAGGTCAGTATTGAGGGAGTGCTGTCCTGTGAGAAGGTCAGTACTAAGGGAGTGCTGCACTTTCAGAGGATCAGTACTGAGGGAGTGTTGCACTGTTGGAGGGTCAGTACTAAAGGAGTGTTGCACTGTCGGAGGGTCAGTACTAAAGGAGTGCTGCACTGTCGGAGGGTCAGTACTAAAGGAGTGCTGCACTGTCGGAGGGTCAGTACTAAAGGAGTGCTGTACTAAAGGAGTGCTGCACTGTCGGAGGGTCAGTACTGAGGGAGTGCTGCACTGTCGGAGGGTCAGTACTGAGGGAGTGCTGCACTGTTGGGGGGTCAGTACTGAGGGAGTGCTGCACTGTCGGAGGGTCAGTACTGAGGGAGTGCTGCACTGTCGGAGGGTCAGTATTGAGGGAGTGCTGCACTGTCGGAGGGTCAGTACTGAGGGAGTGCTGCACTGTCGGGGGGTCAGTACTGAGGGAGTGCTGCACTGTCGGAGGGTCAGTACTGAGGGAGTGCTGCACTGTCGGAGGGTCAGTATTGAGGGAGTGCTGCACTGTCGGAGGGTCAGTACTGAGGGAGTGCTGCACTGTCGGGGGGTCAGTACTGAGGGAGTGCTGCACTGTCGGAGGGTCAGTACTGAGGGAGTGCTGCACTGTCGGAGGGTCAGTATTGAGGGAGTGCTGCACTGTCGGAGGGTCAGTACTGAGGGAGTGCTGCACTGTCGGGGGGTCAGTACTGAGGGAGTGCTGCACTGTCGGGGGGTCAGTACTGAGGGAGTGCTGCACTGTCGGAGGGTCAGTATTGAGGGAGTGCTGCCCTGTGTTGGGAACCCATAACTTCAAGAGCTGTGTCTTCTTTTAAAATTTGAAAGGACATTGCATTATTTGGACATTTGGAAGCTGACCTGGATTTTTTTTTTAAAAAGGTCAAAAATTGCTCTTGCACTGGAGCAACCATGTCTTTTCCAAGAAATCACCTGGCCAGTACAGCACTTCAGGTTGGCGGGGCGGGAAGAGGGGGAGCTGTTTGCTTATTTGAACTGCAATCACTAATTGCTGGAAAAAAACCTGTTTCAAAGGGAAAGGCCTGGTGATTTACTGGAAATCACCTGATGGAGGAGTTTTATGTTTTGAACTCGTATTTTTCTAACTTAGTTGGGACTCAACTGAAAAAGTGAAAAGCTGCCCAGCTTGCACTCTCCTTGCCTTGCTGAAATAGAGTGGTTATCAGTATCCAGTTAGGAATCATCAAAGACTTGTCTATCTTTGGAAACTTAAGAGGCTGAGATGAAAAGGATTAATCTGGCTCTATTTTCCTCCATGCTAAAGCTCTGTGGTGAGAACCTCCAGGCATCTACTGGGACTAGCGATCTTCTTCACACGAGGGACCTCCAGATCAGTGGAGTCGAATACCTGTGAGTTATCCTTCTCTTATAAAGTATTTTCTTCAACTGCCCATCTCTGCAGAGACGCTACTTGTTTGTCCTTTGTTTATGTGTGTGTTTGTGTTGGGGAATTTTAAAAGGGATAGACAGTTATACTTCCAGCTTACAAATGTGTGTTAACCAGCACTTGCATCTTGTGTTAAAAAAGCTTTGTTTTGGAAAAAAATCAATCATTCTTAGTTTATTGAAACAAGCATATGAACAAGGAGCAGGAGTAGGCTATTCAGCCGCTAGAGCCTGCTCCACCACTTAATAAGATCATGGCTGATCAGATAGTAACCTCAAATCTGCATCCCACCTACCCCCCGATAACCTATCACCCCATTACTTACCAAGAATCTATCCACCTCTGCCTTAAAAATATTCAAAGACTCTGCTTCCACTGCCTTTTCAGGAAGAGAGTTCCAAAGACTCGTGACCCTGAGTGAAAAAAATTCGCTTCATCTCTGATTTAAATGGGCGACCCCTTATTTTTAAACAGTGATCCCTAGTTCTAGATTCTCCCACAAGAGGAAACATCCTCTCCACATCCACCCTGTCAAGACCCCTCATGATCTTATATGTTTCAATCAAGTCACCTCTTACTCTTCTAAACTCCAGCGGATACAAGCCTAGTCTGTCCAACCTTTCCTCATAAGACAACCCACCCATTCCAGGTTAGTCTGGTAAACCTTCTCTGAACTTCTTTCAATGCATTTACATCTTTCTTTAAATAAGGTGACCAATACTCCAGATGTGGTCTTACTTGTGCCCTGTATAACTAAAGCATAAACTTCCTACTTTTGTATTCAATTCCCCTCACAATAAAGTATACCATTCTATTAGCTTTCCTAATTACTTGCTGTACTTGCATACTCGCCTTTTGTAATTCATGTACTAGGACACCCAGATCCCTCTGCATCTCAGAGCTCTGCAATCTCTCACTATTTAGATAATATGCCTCTCTTTTATTCTTCCTGCCAAAATGGACAATTTCACATTTTCCCACATTATATTCCATTTGCCAGATCTTTGCCCACTCACTTAACCTATCTATATCTGTATGTAGTCTCCTTATGTCCTCTTCACAACTTACTTTCCTACCTATCTTTGTGTCATTAGCAAATTTGGCAACGATCCCTTCAATCCCTTTATCCAAGTCATTTATATAAATTATAGAAAGTTGAGGTCCCAGCACTGATCCCTGTGGCACACCACTCGTTACATCCTGCCAACCTGAAAAAGACCCATTTATGCCTACTCTCTGCTTCCTGTTGGCCAGCCAATCTTCTATCCATGCCAATATGTTACCCCCCCCACCCCCCCCCCACCCCCCCGCCCACCGCCCCCGCCACCCCACCCATACCATGAGCTTTTATTTTCCGCAATAGCCTTTGATGTGGCACTTTATAAAATGCCTTCTGGAAATCTAAGTACAGTACATTCACTGGTTCCCCTTTATCCACAGCACATGTTACTTCCTCAAAGAACTTCAATAAATTGGTTAAACATGATTTCCCTTTCACAAAAACATGTTGACTCTGCCTGATGACCTTGAACTTATCCAAGTGCCCTGCTATAACTTCTTTAATAATAGCTTCTAACATTTTCCCTATGACAGATGTTAAGCTAACTGGCCTGTAATTTCCCACTTTCTGTCTCCCTCCCTTTTTGAATAATGGAGTTACATTTGCTATCTTCCAATCTAATGGGACCGCTCCTGAACCTTGGGAGCTTTGGAAAATTAAAACCAATGCATGACCGATTTCACTAGACACTTCTTTTAAGACCCTAGGATGAAGTCCATCAGGACCCAGGCTCTCATCAGCCCACAGCTCCAACAATTTACTCAGTAAATTTACACAGTAAAGCCTGGTTAAAGTCTCTTTTATTCTGGGTCTAACAGTAGTGAAGGTAAATAATTGGCCATTTTGGTGAGTGAATTAAACTTTTTAACTAATGGCGTGACTGCCTAGATAAACAGTGCACTTCTCCCATCCTGGTTGTAACAGCTGCCAGAGAGTCAGTACTGAGAGAGTGCTGCACTGTCAGAGGGTCAGTACTGAGGGAGTGCTGCACTGTCAGAGGGTCAGTATTGAGGGAGTGCTGCACTGTCAGAGGGTCAGTACTGAGGGAGTGCTGCACTGTCAGAGGGTCAGTACTGAGGGAGTGCTGCACTGTCAGAGGGTCAGTACTGAGGGAGCACTGCACTGTTGGAGATGCTGACTTTTGAATGAGACATTAAAGCAAAGCCTTGTCTGCCCTCTCGGATGCAGCAGGGAGTTCTCCTGATGTCCTGACCAATATTCATTGCACAGCATTTTCTAATTTGGTGCAATAAGAAAACAGGCATTTAGGAGGTAGCAAGTCTTTGAGGTGAAAGTCTGGAGGCTGCATTTAAACAATAGGAGTAACCAAGAGTGAATCATCGCTGGCTCAATGTAAAATAGAGCTTTGTTCAGCATATTTATCCTACACATTTAGGAACATAGGAAGAGGAACAAGCTATTTAGCCTCTCGAGCCTGTTCCACCATTCAATGAGAGGTTGATCTGCAACCAGACTCCATATATATCCTCTTCGGTCCATATCTCTTAATACCTTTGGTTAACAAGAATTTATCAATCCCAGATTTAAATTTAACAACTGATGTAGCAACAATTGTCTTTTGTGGAAGAGGATTCCAAACTTCTACCACTCTGCCTAAAGAAGTATTTCCTAATTTCACTCCTTAAAGACCTGGTTGTCATTTTTAAGCTATGCCCCCTCATCCTAGACTCCCCAACGAACAGAGATAGTTTCTCCCAATCTACCTTATCCATTCCACTCAATATTTCAAAAACATTGATCAAATAAAAATGCTTTATTCTAAATTTTCTGACATTTTTATACTGAAACCTAATCGAACCTGAACATTACGATGAAAACATAACTTGAGTTTTTTGATCATCACCGCAATTGCAACCTGAACTGAAACAAAAGCCCCATCCACCTCACTCAAACTAAGAAGCTAGGCCAAACCTCAACTCAGTAATCCAGCCACTTACGCTCTTTGTATATGACTCCAATAGGCACCTTGGGCTCTGTGCTCACCAGCATGGCAGGCCTATCCTCAGTTGTTTTAGGAAGCAACTTCACCTGCTGAGTCAGCTCCAACTCCAAACGATGCCCCTCATAAATGAACTCTTGGTTCTGAGGGGAGATGTCAGTCTGTTTGAAGATGGCTTCCAACAATACTTTGATTCTGTGAAAAACAAAGGCAAGATTTTGATGCTGAAGTGATGGGCCGGCTGACACTAACCTACCCATTTCTGTCTCAGTTTCTCTTGTCTCTACACATTTTAAATCAAGACTTTCATGATTCTTGAAGACACCAATGGTGCTTTCTAACAACAGTCTCTTGCCTCTGTATCCTTGCTGTATTAAACAGTCATTACAACATCTTCAACTTTAACTCATCCTTTCCCAGGCATGTGGCATTTCGCTCTTCACTTCTTTAATCTCAGAAATGCAAGTTTGGCATCTCCTAATCAATATTTCATCAAATTACCTTATCTCTCCTACTCTTCTCAATCTGTAGCTGGGTCTCGACTCCTCCATTACAAACAGGGACCACATTTCAAAAGTGCTTCATTGGCTGTGAAACTTCTTTGGACTTCCAGAAAGGTGCTATAGAAATGCAACCAATTTCTTTCTTGCTTGGTTTTTCCAGAACAAATTTTGGGAAGTGTTAATATCTCAGAACTCTTGAGTAATTCAAGATGATTTCATGGAAACATAGAAACTAGGAGCAGGAGTAGGCCATTCGGCCCTTCGAGCCTGCTCCGCCATTCATTATGATCATGGCTGATCATCCAACTCAATAGCCTGCTCCCACTTTCTCCCCATATCCTTTCATCCCTTTCGCCCCAAGGGCTATATCTAACTCCTTCTTGAAAACATACAATGTTTTGGCCTCAACTACTTTCTGTGGTAGAATTCCACAGGCTCACCACTCTCTAGGTGAAGAAATTTCTCCTCATCTCAGTCCTAAATGGTCTACCCTGTATCCTCAGACTGTGACCCCTGGTTCAAGACTCCCCCACCATCGGGAACATCCTTCCTGCATCTACCTTGTCTAGTCCTGTTAGAATTTTATAGGTTTCATAGGTCTCTCTGAAACCTATTTCAATAGTAAGCAGAGACTGGGATAAGTCTATAAAGCTAAAAGTTGGGTGGCGTTAATAGGATCCAAGCTGGTTTGTGAAGCTGAAACCAAGACACAGAGCTTTTTTTTATTGAGAGAATTTATTGACTTTGTTCAGTCTCACAGCACTTCTTCCACGCAATCCAGTGTCCCAGCTATCCCCTATTTATACTCTTTTAGTATAGCGAACCAGATGGGTTTTTATGACAATCAATGATAGTTTAATGGTCACCATTACTGAGACTGGCTTTATATTCCAGTTGCCATGGTAGGTTTTTTTTTCTTTTTTTGTGCTCAAGGACAATTAATACCTATCACCTGTTTCTCTTAACCTTAACAATGTAGTTGACATTAACAGGTATGTGGGTAGGTGAGAAAGAGGGGACCACACAAATATGCTAAGCTGTACATCCCGACAATGCTGTGATAGCACTTTTGGTAAATGTTTACGTGCAGGTTGGGTGTATGACCTTCTGACTGACAGGAAGCTTATGGTTTCTGACAACAAGTAATCAAACCTACAACAACAGCAACTTGTATTTACATAATGTCTTTGAAGTAGTAAAACTATACATGACTTTATTAGTTGCACTGCATAATGCAGAGAGAGCAAAGTTACCCAGTTATGGAGAACAGGGAAGCAGCGGCAGCAGAGGGGAGCCATTGAGCAGTGAAATCTGTGATAGGACCAAAGCTATAGTAACAACACCAGGAGCAAGTTCTCCACCGAAAGTCAAATTCATAACCCTAGAAACCATAGTAAACAACCTGCCAAAAGAATGGGTGTTCCCAGCGCAGGGTGAGACACCAGAACCAGAGTGTGAGTCAACTGAGGAAAGAACGTCAGAACCTGGTGCCCCAGCTTTAGTCAAGTCTCTGGACACATCACAGGGTGCTCACCAGTTTCATCTTCACCTTGAGTACGGGCTCTGTTAACTGATGCTCACAATCTTCAATAAGGGAAGAGTGAGATTAGTATCCATAACTGAGATCTCTAAGTATGAAAAGATTTAGAGAGCACCTCGTATTCATTCATTCGTTCATGTGTGCTCTGTTCAAAGGCAGGTCCTTGGTCCATTGTCTGCTGATGCTTCACCCTAAGCTGATTTTCTTGGCAGTTTTTGTCATTGCCTTCGTCTTTCAGGGGCAGGATGAGGATGCCAGTCTCAAGTCTACCTCAGCGGGAATTGAACCCATGCTTTTTGCATTAACCTAAACCACACACCAGCCATCTAGCCTACTGGAGCTAGCTACCCCGCCCCCAACACCACTTACAGGCTTTCGAAATACTGTGAGGACAAGCACTGTTAGAATATCTAAAGGGACTGTGAGCAGAGCTAGAGAATGAGTAGACAGCCATTGATAAGCTTGGGATGAGAAGGATATGCTTGAGTTAATGCTGTGTCCGTTAGCAACTTCACAACCTGGTGAATGGTGATGACTTTCTGAGTAACAACAGGGCTGAGGGTGACAGGATCAGTGGTGAATGAATGCTGTGTGGATTGAGTTGAATGAGAGCCAGAGTCCCTCAGGATCTGTACTGTTAGGTAAGGTGACATATTCTGGAGCTTTGCTTGGATTCATGTTTAATATCAGGAATAAACTTTCACCGGGGGTTTGAAATGTGTTGGGTGGAGATAGTAATGGCAGCAATAACAGTCAGTGGTGGGTGAATGAGCGGCAGTAACAGTAGGACCAAGTTATGGTGAACCTTCATTAAACACTGATTCAATGTCAACTGGAGCATTATGGCCACTTCCGGACATCCACTTTAGGAAGGATGTGAAGGCTTTAGAGAGGGTGCAGCAAAGGTTGACAAGAATGGTTCCAGGGATGAGGGACTTCAGTTATGAGGATAGGCTGAAGAAGCAGGGACTATTCTCATACAAGAAGAGAAGATTAAGAGCAGATTTGATAAAGGTATTCAAATCACGAGGGCTGCTTTCTATGGTTCAAGATTGGGTGAAGCACCAATTCTCTGTCCATCATGCATTCTAACACAGCTTCTCGCTGGGAGTGTGGGATCAGTGAATTTACACTCTTGGGAAAAATTAAAAGGGCATTGGAGATCTACAGAATGAAACAAAGACCCTCTGCTTGAACTTGCTACATATGATCATCAAATCTAAGGACATAAAGACAAACAAGAAGACTCACGTGTTGTAAGAGTGGATGTAAACTTTAAGCACTGTAGCTTGCTGCAATGAGAAGATATGGATCGCTGTTCTGTGGAGGATGTCATTGGCCTCTGCAAAGAATTGGTCAAATCCCCAACATTTGGCCTGATCAGCCTCTAGGATGCTGGCGAGGATGGGAACCAACAGGTCTTTCAACCCCCTGGGGGAAAACAGCAAAGGAAGAAAGGGAACACAGTAGATCAATTATACTGGCCGTTGGTAGATACAGGTTTTATTAACCAAACAGAAGCATGAGAAAGCACAAGAAATAACAGCAGAAGTAGGCCATTCGGTTCCTTGAGCCTGTTACATCATCCAAAAAGATCATGGCTGATCATCTACCTCAACTCCACTTTCCCACCCTATTCCTGGTGCTGAGAGTCAGCACCTTCAGGAACTGTCCCCCAGTGAGAGTCAGCACCTTCAGGAACTGTCCCCCAGTGAGAGTCAGCACCTTCAGGAACTGTCCCCCAGTGAGAGTCAGCACCTTCAGGAACTGTTCCCCAGTGAGAGTCAGCGCCTTCAGGAACTGTCCCCCAGTGAGAGTCAGTTTCTGTGGAACTGTCCCCAGTGAGAGTCAGTTTCTGTGGAACTGTCCCCAGTGAGAGTCAGTTTCTGTGGAACTCTACTCCAGTACCTCTATTGAATTAATCTTAGAAGACAGACTTGCATTTGTGAAGCAACATGTCATGTCTTCAGGACATCACAACTGATGAATTACTTTTGAAATGCACAGCCTGATCCCATAAGCAGCGAATGAGATCATTGCTGTGGTGCTGCTGGAGGGAGGTATGCAGGCCAGGGTGCCACCTTCAGATCATGCAAGGAGGTGTTTACCAACGAAGTTAACAGACACAGGCTTTAATATACCATTAAAAATGATGTTTTCAACATTGCAGCATTCCCTCAGTGCAGTGGCTGCCTGCAACATGTGCTCAAGTCCTAGAGTGTGGTGTGAACCCACAATCTTCTGCATCACTGCCAACTGAGCCTCGCTAAGACATCAGATCATGCTCTTTGATCCTTACATTGCAGGTCACATCCGCCATGATCCAGTCCAACTGGTGAAACAGGCTGAAGGGGCTGAACGGTCTCCTCCTGTTCCCATTGGTCCGGTGCATCTTGTGCATTGCATGTATGAACACGTCTTGCCCCTTTTGCTCATTATGGTCAACTTCAGACTAATTTAACACATTGCAACAACATAACTATGAAAATCCAGCCAGCCATAGATCAGAGACCAAGGTTGACCCTGCCCCATTATGTCCCATCTTTGGAGGACTTACCGAGAAAGCCTGCAACTGACTGGAAGCTCATAAATCCACTCGACTGGAGCAAAATCACTCCACTGCACTCCCGCAATCGCTCCCTCTGGTTTCTCAGTTGTGATTTTATACCTGGAATTAAACCATTTATAGAGTTGATAAAAAGCTGGTCAATCTCCAAGATAGGCGGATGGGATGGTTAGGAGAGAGGAGATGGCGTGGGGAATAAGTAGGATAGAAAGATGAGTAAGGGGTTGAGTGGGATAGAGATAATGGGATTGGATAAAAAAAAAGGATGAGATAGAAGGTTTACAAAATGGCAAGTGGAAAAAGAGAGATAGAAGAGATGGAGCGGAGTGGAGTGAAATGAGACTGAGGTAGTGGGATGGGATTTAAAAATGGATGGAACGGGAAGGGAAGACAACTAAAAATGAACAGATAGATGGGTAGATTTGTGGATGGAAAATTGCACGGATTAATATAAAGAAGTAATTCAAAAGCCTTGCGGAAAGTGACACACATCATCTCCTTGTTCTTCCGGGGTCCTCCGTATGGAATGAAGGGTAGACTGCCAGTAGCTGCTTGGTAGAATGTCACACCAATACTCCACAAATCCACCGTGACACCATACGCCTTTTTCTGAGGTTTCCGAAGTACAGCGCGTTCATACATATCCGGGTGCTGCCGAGGGGAAAAGACAACCCAGTTAATATTGGAGATTGTAAAATTCATTCTGATGCTTCCTCCCACTCCCTGTCCCACTCAACTCCCACCGGTTCCTCTTTCCTTAAGGCACTGACTTTCACTGGGATTTTATTCAGTAAGGGTCTTCGGGTGTCATTCTGGACAAAGAGTGTCAGCAAGCTCTCCAACGTAGGAAAATCGTAGTTAAGACTGACCCAGGCTTTATCCAATCTCCCATCCATCTCTTTCTTCCAGTGGCTGTCAGTTGACATTGGGTAACTCAGCAAAGAAAATGGACAGAATCTAGAACCTTCCTCAACTGCCTAACTCCTTAATGCTCCCGGAGATACATTTAATCCCATTCTTTCTCAATAACATCCTCCCTACCTCCTGCTGGGTCTCCAGCAAGAAGAAATCCAGCGATGAGTGTCATTGTGTTACAGCTACATTTGATTAATTTTGGAAGGGTACTAACCAAATATTCCTCTGTCCCGTACAGTGACATGAATTTCTCATCATCCTCTAGTTCACGTGCTGCTCCGAAATCCGTCAGTTTATAGACTGATTGACCATCATCCCCAACCATTCGCATGATATTCCCTGGCTTAATATCCCGATGGACAACTCCATTCTCTCTCAACTGGTTCATACCACCAACTTGTAATAGAAGAAAGAGCAAATAACGATAGGGGAGGAAATAATTCCAGTGAAATTGTCAGTTTGGGGCCTTTTACTTGTGGCACATGGATCGCAATCCAGCCGTGTCTGATGAAATGACATCTCCCCAGTCTTTATCCCTTAATCAACATCACCAAAAAAAAAAAATCAGATTACGTGGTAACTTGAGGTGTAATACACCTTTAAGAGACTGTGAGCAGGTTGACCACATGACGGTAAGACCCAATAGCTGTGTAGCGCGGGCTACCATGTTAATGTTAGTCTAGAGTAGGGTCTGGTTGGAGAAGCACACATCATGTTAATGCTCTGTTGTTTGTGTAAATAAATAGCATGTGCTTCATTTCACATTGATCACTGTATCTGCCGTATATTGTAATCGACTCACCTGCTGACAGATAAGCGCGCAACCAGTTCACGAGCAAAGCGACCCACAGTCAAAACATAACAGATGATCACATTGCTGTTTGTGGGGGCTTGTTGGACACACATTAGCTGCTGCATTTCCTACATTACAAAAGTGACTGCACCTCAGAATTGTTTCACTGGCGGAAGCGCTTTGGGACATCCTGAGGCCATGAAAGGTAACATATAAACAAAAGCCTTTGTCTCAGTCCTGATTCAAAGGTGCTCTAAATGAAAATGACTTGGGGAAGTTTCACAAGATTCCTTGTGAGTTGAAGCCCCTTGGCACAAAGTCACCACAATTTAGGGAAATTAATGGATCAGAGTTTTCTGTTGGTGAGAATGTTATACGATGTAATTGTTCTGCTGTTAAATCTAAAAGGGTTAAATTATGAAGACTGATTGCACAGAGTAGATTCTGATGAAAGGTCAGAGAACCAAAACATTAACTCTGGTTCTTTCCACAGATGCTGCCAGACCTGAGTATTTCCAGCATTTTCTGTTTTTATTTCAGATTTCCAGCATCTGCAATATTTTGTTATTGCCTAGACTAGTCTTGTATTCCCTCAAGCTTAGAAGATGAAGGGGTGACCAAATCGAGGTGTTTAAGTTAATGAAAGGATTTGATAACGTTGATAGAGAGAAACTATTTCCTTAGGTTTGGAGATCCCAGAACAAGGGGGCATAACCTTAAAATTAGGCAGATCATTCAGGGGTGATGTCAGGAAGCACTTCTTCACACAAAGAGGGGTGGAAATCTGGAACTCTCTTCCAACAAGTTGTTGAGTCTGACGGTCAATAGAAAATGTCAAAACTGAGAATGATAGATTTTTGTTGGGCAAAGATTATTAGGAGTTAGGGAACTAAGGCAGGTAGGTGGAGTTAAGGTACAGATCAGCCATGATCTCAGTGAATGACAGGACAGGCCTGAGGGGCTGAATGGCCTCCTCCAGTTCCTGTGATTTGACTGATTCTTTTAAGGGTACAGGCGGTGGATTAGTTGTATTGTATATTGCACTCCAGATACCCAGGGTAATACTCTGGGGACCTGGCTTTGAATCCCATCACAGCAGATGATGAAATTTGAATTCAATAAAAATCTGGAATTAAAAGTCTAATGATGATCATGAAACTATTGTTGTAAAAATCCATCTAGTTCACTAATATCATTTAGGGAAGGAAATCTGCTATCCTTACCTGGCCAGGCCTGGCCTACATGTGACTCCAGACCCACAGCAATGTGATTGATTCTTAAATGTCCTCTGACCTGAACATAAGAAATAGGAACAGGAGTAGGCCATTCAGCCCCTCAAGCCTGACTCACCATTCAATAAAATCATCGCTGATCTGCCCCAGGCCTCAATTCCTCTTTCGTGTCAGCTCCTCATAGCCCTCAACTCCCCGATATTTCAAAAATCTGTCTACCTCCTCATTAAATACTTTCAGTGATCTAGCCTCCGTAACTCTCTGGGGAAGAGAATTCCAGGCATTCACTATCCTTTGAGAGAAGAATTTCCTTTGCATCTCAGTTTTAAATGAGTGTCCCCTTATTCTGTAACTATATCTCCTAATTCGAGATTCCCCCACTAGTGGAAACATCTTCTCAACATCTATCCTGTCAAGCCCCATCAGAATGTTGTATGTTTCAATAAGATCCCCCTCATTCTTCTAAACTCTAATGAATAAAGGCCTAACCTGTTTAGCTGTTTTTGATAAGTCAACCCCTTCATCCCAGGAATCAGCCTAGTGAGTCTCTTTTGAACTGCCTCCTATGCCAGTATATTCTTTCTTAAATACGGGGACCAAAACTGTACACAATGCTCCAGGTGCGGCCTCACCAACACCCTGTGCAGTTGTAACAAGACTTTCCTATTTTTAAACTCCAACCCCCCCCTAGCAACACAGGCTAAAATCCCATCTGCCTTCTCAATTACTTGCTGCACCTGCATGCTAACCTTTTGTGTTTCATGCACAATTACATCCAGATCCCTCTGTGCTGCACTTTTTTAGAGTCTCTCTCCATTTAAATAATAGTCTGCCTTTTGATTTTTCCTATCAAAATGCATGACCTCACACTTTCCTACATTAAACTCCATCTGCCAAGTTTTTGCCCATTCACTCAACCTGTCTATATCCCCTTGCAGATTCCTTATGTCCTCACCGCCACATGCCCTCCCACCTATTTTTGAATCATCAGCAAATTTGGATACAGTCCACTCTGCCCCCTCCTCCAAGTCATTAATATAGATAGTAAATAATTGAGGCCCTAGGACTGATCCTTGTGGCACTCCACTAGTTGCATCTTTCCAACCTGAAAAAGACCCATTAATCCTGACACTCTGTCTTCTGTGTGTTAACCAATCCTAAATCCATGCTAATACATTACCTCCAATATTGTGAGCTCCTATCTTGTGCAATAACCTTTTATGTGGGGCCTTATCAAATGCCTTCTGGCAATCCAAATACACTACTTCTACCAGCTCCCCTTTATCAACTCTGTTTGTTGTAATCCCAAAGGACTCTAGCAAATTTGTCAAACATGATTTCCCTTTCACAAATCCATGTTGACTCTGTTTGATTGCGTTAAGCTTTTCTAAATGTCCCTCTTTTTCTTCCTTAATAATGGACTCTAGCATTTTCCCAATGACAGATGTTAGGCTGACTGGCCTACGGTTTCCTGCTTTTCGTCTCCCTCCCTTCTTGAACAGATGCGTCACATTAGCGGTTTTCCAATCCGCTGGGACCCTCCCGGAATCCACTGAGTTCTGGAATATTTTGACCAATGCTTCCACTATTTCTGCAACCACTTTCTTTAAAACTCCTGGATGCAGGTCATCAGGTCCTGGTGACTTGTCTGCCTTTATTCCCATTAGTTTGTCAAATACTTTGTCCCTCATGATAGAGACTGTTACAAGATCTTTCCTCCTATACCTCCTTGCTTATCTGATATCTTTGGGATGTTTATAGTGTCCTCCACCATGAAGATTGATGCAAAATATTGGTTTAAATTATCTGCCATTTCCCTGTTCCCCATTATCAATTCTCCAGTCGCATTCTCCAAGGGTCCCACGCTCACTTTAGCTACTCTCTTTCTTTTTATATACCTGTAGGAGCTCTTGCTGTTTGCTTTTATATTTCTTGCCAATTTACTTTCATAATAAATTTTCTCCCTCTTTATTAGCTTTTTAGTCATCTGCTGCTGGTTCCTAAAAAAATTCCTAATCCTCTGGCCTACCACAAGTTCACTGCTTTGTATGTCTTAGTTTTTGATTGGATATTCTCCTTGACCACCTTTGTTAACAAGTGGTTCATTCTTCTCATTGAATCTTTCTTTTTGACTGGGATAAATTTTTGCTGAGCATTAATAGTATTAGCCCTAGCCAGCGACGCCCACACCCCACGAATGAATAAAATCCAAGTGATGTAAAGGAACAAGGTTCAATTGCAGCTAGACATGGGAGATTTTCCGATTGTTTGGCTTAATGCTAGCACTCTCACCTCAGAAGACCCCATTCCTGGACCTGAACATACAAAATAGGAGCAGAAGAGGCCATTTAGCTCCTCCAGCCTTCAATAAGATCATGGCTGATCTGTTTGTATTTCGAATTCCACATTCCAATCTACTTCTGATAACCTTTGGTTCCCTTACCTAACGAGAATCTATCTACCTCTGCCTTAAAAATATTCCGTGACTCCGCCTCCACTGCCTTCTGAGGCAGAGAGTTCCAAAGTCACACAACCCTCTGGGAGAAAAAACTGTCTCCTCCTCTCTGTCCTAAAAGGGCGACCCCTTATTTTAAAACAGTGCCCCCTAGTTCTGGACTCACCCACAAGGGGAAACATTCTTTTCATGTCCACCTTGTCAAGACCATTCAGGATCTCACATACTTCAGTCAAGTCACTCCCTCACTCTTCTAAACTCCAGTGGAAACAAGCCCAGACTGTCCAACCTTTCCTCATAAGGCAACCCACTCATTCCAGGTGTCCATTTAGTAAACCTCCTCTGAACCACCTCCAATGCATTTACATCCTTCCTTAAATGGGGGAGGCCAAAACTGCACACACTATTAAAGATGTGGTCTCATCAATGCCCTGTAATAACTGAAGCATAACGTCCTTATGTTTTGTTAATGTTCAATATCTAACTGTGGCTGACACTGGACGAATGCAGCATTCTTAAAGGTTCCTGTTTGCCCGTTCAGAACAGAGGTACAGCTAGCAAGCTGCTGTTAGGTAAAGAGATAGGTCTGATCTGGCCATAATTTATCCTTCAGCCAACTCCACCTTGTTATGTAATCACAGTTCAAAAGTACTTCATTGGCTGTGAAGTTGTTTTGGAGCACCCGGGAGAATGTGACAAGTGCCATAGAAATGCAAGTTCTTTCTTTGCCAGGTGCTTATGAATGGTGGCTCCAGAACTAACTTCAAACCTCTCTCAGCCAATGACCTGCGAATGACTCTGGCCTAAAATGGTTGCTATTGAAACGTGGTGGGAACGTTACATTCTTAGAGCCAAAGGGTTCCTGATTGGTGACTGGCGTTAGGACATAGCGTTAGGACTGTAAATATCTCACTCCCCGCCCCCACTTCCTCCACTTGCCAACTTCCTCCTGGTAGCACAGATCCGTGAAATAACCTCCTTCAGTGTAATCAGGAGAATGTGGAGATGGCGTGAAACTCACCAACACTTCCCAGCACAATCAGAAACTCAGCTTCCGATAATCCAAATGCATTTTCCGATTCTTCCAGAACATTGAGCAGACTCCCACCAGCGCAGTACTCCATCACCAGGACTTTCTGTTTGGTAACTCCCTAGAGGACAAGCACACTGTGAAACATCACAACTCCACAATACATAGACTGAGGGAGCAGCACACAAGGCAGCAGTGAGCCGGTGGATGTACACGGACACCAAGGGCTCCAAGCATCGACAACAAGGGAGGCCCGTGGTCTGGAAATTCACAGAATCAGTTTGAACTCTTTTGTGATGTTTTGTGGTTCTCAGTGTCAACTGGTGATTCGAAGAACAGGAGGAGGCCATTCAGCCTCTCAAACCTATTCCGTCATTCAGCTAGGTTATGGCCGATCTGTATCTTAGCTCTGTCTATCCAAGGGGAGTCTCTTCTGTAAGATGATTCTTGGGGTCTCTCTGATGTTGCTCTGGGGCTGCCTCTTATATGTGACAGTTCTAGGGGTTGCTTGTTGTTTTGTGGGGGTGTGAGCCAGACCTCCAGCAAGCGAGTTTCTCATGTGTGTGTTGGTTCTGGGGTAATTCTATTGTAGGAACATAAAAATTAAGAGTAGGAGCAGACCAAACAGCCCTTTGAGCCTGCTCCACCACTCAATACGATCATGGCTGATCTTTGGCCTCAACTCCACTTTCCCACCCACTCCCAGTATCCCTTGATTCCCTGAGAGATCAAAGCTTTTTCTATCTCAGCTTTAAATGTATTCAATGATGAAGCATCCACAACCCTCTGGGGTAGAGAATTCCAAAGATCCACAATCCTTTGAATGAAGAAATTTCTCTTCATCTCAGTTCTAAAAAAATTGACCCCTTATCCCAAAACTGAGCCTGTGTACTAGATTCTCCAGCCAAGTAAACAACCTCTCAGCATCTACCATCATATCCTTTATCTAGTATGTTTCATTGAGATCACCTCTTATCCTTCTAAACTCCAGAGAGCATAGGCCCAATTTATTCAGCTTCTCATCACAGAAGAACCTCCTCATCCGAGGAACCAATCTAGCAAACCTTCACTGTATCGCCTCCAATACAAGTATATCCTTCCCTAAATAAGGAGGCCAAAACTGTGCATAGAACTCTAGGTGTGGGTCTCACCAAAGTCCAGTACAAACGTCACCCCCTTATCCTTGTACTCCAATCCCCTTGCAATAAAGGCCAGCATGCTATTTACATTTCCACTGTGCTTGTTCCGAGGGTCAGCCTCTGGATCTGGAGGGGGTGGGGGTGGGAGGGGGAGGAGTCACTGCCTGTTGTTCTGAGGGGTGGGAAGATCTCTCTTCCCCTGCTTCTGGGTGGGGAGGTGGGGGGTGGGGGGAAGATTTCTGCTCCTGGTTTTAGGGTGAGGGAAAGGATTTCTTCCACTGGGTTTGGGGGAGAAGGGTCACTTTGCCATGGTTCTGAAGGGGTGTGGTGGAGTTGAGGGGTGAGTTTGCAGTGACCTGCTAAAGAGGATTAGACACTCACCACTTCCTCCACTGCAAACAGTTTCACAATATTCTTGTGGTTTAATTTCCGTAACATTTCAAACTCTCTCATTTGTACTTCATAAGGTCGCAGGTAACTGACGTGATTAAACACTTTGACAGCATACTGATCACCAGTTTTCTGAAAAGTAGATTTTGAAACTTGTTACAAATCAGGCAAGAACAGGAAAAGACAGTGAGTTTAATAAACTCTTCTCTTTTAATTAGATCAACCTTTTCACCATCTTTGTCTCTCTACAGAAACACATCTAATCAATGACCCCATTCATAATGTTCACCCCAACCTCCTCCCTGGTAACTTATTCCTAGGATTTATTCCTCTAAACTCTGGTCTTATTCTTAAGGTCCTCATTTTAACTGTTCCCTGGGATCTAAACTTCAACTGAGGGAACAGTTTCCATTACATTTATATTTTTATTTAATTTTATTTTTCTCTTTTATCTGCAAAGGTGCTGAGAACGCAGTTCGACAGGGAGACAGATTAGATACCTGTCACAGGCGATTGGGCAGTCGCAGGTGTAAACAGGAAAGCTCTTTTCAAACTACCTGGTTATAAATTATCCAGTCAAAGAGGCAATGTGCTGTATCCTTCTCTCTGCCTCTTTCTCTCTCTGCTCTCTCAGGCGAAAGTAAATGATCCCATGGTATTGTTTGAAAAAGAGCAGGGAGTTCTCTCTGCTGTTCTGGCCAATATCCCTCAAAAACAAGAGAAATTATCTGGCCAACATCACATTGTAATTTGTGGGATCTTGCTATGTGCCATATCCACCCTATTACAATATCCCTCACCACCGCCCTCTCACCATATCCCTTAGCCCTATCTGCATCATAGTCACTCAATCTCTTCCCAAACATATCAATTGTTTCTACACTCCATCTATACATCTATTCCCATATCTTTTTGTTCTTCCATTACCATCTGGGTGAAAAGTTCCCTCAGCTTCACGTCTTTATCCTAACTTCCTAATTTTAACTTGTGTCTCTTGGTGTTTGAGCCCTTCAACCAAGAGGGAAATGTACTTTACCTTGTGACGTGCTTTATACACACTTGCAGTTGCTCCCTGTCCAAGGACATCACTGAGTGACCAGAGGTAATTAGCCGTGCTCTGCATCCCTGGTCTAAGAAGAAATCTTTCTAGACAGGCTGTGGAATCAAGAATAAAGCATATCAGTTGACAGGGTTGGAACTAAGTCCCAAAACTTTCTACTAAATCCCCCACAATAGGTCAGCTGATACACTAAAAGATTGGCATTGAACAACATTGATCAGTAAAGAACCTAGCCTGTGTTGGACAGTGGTAGCAGTACTACAATTAACTCATAAATCTTTGGACTATGTGATGTGAAAACAGCCAAGATTCCATTCAGGTCAGTGTCCATATCCCTCTTCTCTGTACAGCAAGAACTGACTGGGCTCAGTTGGGTGCTGGTCCATTGATCATCAAACACAAGTTCTCTAAGTTCACACATGGACAATGGCCACTTGGCAAGAAGGAGTTCTCCGGAAGCCCAACTGAATCAACCAATCACCACCAAAAAGCAGATTATCTCATTGCTGTTTATGTTACATTTCTATAGCGCTTTTCATGACCTTAGGGTATCCCAAATTGCTTTACAGCCAATGAAATATGGTTACTGTCGTAATGTGGAAAAAGTGGCAGCTACTCTTCAGACAGTCAGGTCCCACAGACAGCAACGTGACAAAATCTAGACAAGCTGTTTTAGTCATGTTAATTAAAGGATAAATATTGCCCAGTCTCACTCCCTCTGCTCTTTCCACATAATCAGGTATTTTTTTCTTTTTCAAGTATTTGTTCAATTCAATTTTGAAAGCCACCCTTGAATCTGCTTCAGGTCAGTTTTATTTGAAGATCTTGGTTCACCATCA
Source organism: Cetorhinus maximus (assembly GCF_964194155.1). NCBI lineage: Eukaryota > Metazoa > Chordata > Chondrichthyes > Lamniformes > Cetorhinidae > Cetorhinus > Cetorhinus maximus. Next base: position 14,579,701 of record NC_135886.1, read on the forward strand.
CTGGTTTATTACAGAGAGACATTAGAAAGTACTGACAACAAAAATAGTTTGATTTGTTTCAGCTGCAGTGGAACAGCCATAATTACAATGCAGAGCTAATTCCAAAGTAAAATACTGACATCAACTGCACAATCATGGCCACATAAACAACAGGGCTGTTAGGTTTATTTTCTAGATAGGGGTCAGAAACGAGAGGTCACAAATGTCATTAGCACATTCTTTTTTTATTCTTTCATGGGCCGTGGGCATCACTGGCTGGGCCAGCTTTTATTGCCCATTCCTAAGTGCCCTTGAGAAGGTGGTGGTGAGCTGCCTTCTTGAACCACTGCAGTCCATGTGGTGGACGGAGTTCCAGGATTCTGACCCAGCGACAGTGAAGAAACTGTGCTAAATTTCCAAGTCAGGATGGTGAGTGACTTGGAGGGGAACTTGCAGGTGGTGGTGTTCCCACCTATCTGCTGCCCTTGTCCTTCTAGATGGTAATGGTTGTGAGTTTGAAAGCTGCTTTCAAGGAATCCTTAATGAGTTACTGCAGTGCATCTTGTAGGTGGTACACACTGCTGCCACTGTGTGTCAGCAGTGGAGGGAGTGAATGTTTAAGGGGGTGGATGGGGTGCCAGTCATGGAGGCCGGATGAAGTCGAGCTTCTTCAGTGTTGTTGGAGCTGCACCCATCCAGGCAAGTGTGGGGAGTATTCCAGCACACTCCTGACTTGTGCCTTGTAGATGGTGGACAGGCTAGGTGAGTCAGGAGGTTAGTTACTCACCGCAGGATTCCTAGCATCTGACCTGCTCTTGTAGCCACAGTATTTATATGGCTAGTCCAGATCAGTTTCTGGTCAATGGTAACCCCCCAGAATATTGATAGTGGGGGATTCAGCAATGATAATGCTATTGAATGTCAAGGGGAGATGGTTAGATTGTCTCTTACTGGAAATGGTCATTGCCTGGCACTCGTGTGGCACAAATGTTACATGTCACTTATTAGCCCAAGCCTGAATGTTGTCCAGGTCTTGCTGCATATGGACACTGAGTGCTTCAGTATCTGAAGAGTTGCGAACGTAACATTTCTCTCCCGTACACAGCACTGGCATAAAGGCATGAGCTGAATATTCGTGGCACAAGCAGGTTGAGTATTAAGCCTGTCTGCAGCAACAACTTGCATTTATTTAGCAATCGTAAAATAGCAAAACATCTTCAGATACTGAAGCAGTCTGTGTCCATATGCAGCAAGACCTGGACAACATTCAAGCTTGTGCCAAGTAACATTCAAGCCACACAAGTGCCAGGCAATGACCATAGTAAAACATCCCAAGGTACTACAGAGGACGAACAAGTAAGGAGGGCACTTGGTTGTGTTAACTCATCACTATTACTGTTGTGTGTGTCATAATGATATAAAGGCACAAACTCATATGGGATTAGGTAAACATGTTGTAGGTTCATTTACTAATTCTAGGCACATGTGAACAGTTATACAGAAGCATAAAGCTTGAAGACATCAAAGGTGCAGAGCTGTGTGTGTGTACACTGCTGAAAGAAAAAATGAAACTAAAACAGAATTGTATGACACATTTCCTTTTAGTGAATAAAGAACAAAGAAAAGTACAGCACAGGAACAGGCCCTTCGGCCCTCCAAGCCTGCGCTGATCATATTGCCTGGCAAACTAAAACATTTTGCACTTCCGGGGTCCGTATCCCTCTATTCCCATCCTATTCATGTATTTGTCAAGCTGCCTCTTAAACACCACTATCATACCTGCTTCCACCACCTCCCCTGGCAGCGAATTCCAGACACTCACTACCCTCTGCGTAAAAAACTTGCCCCGCACATCTCCTCTAAAGTTTTCTCCTCTCACCTTAAATCTATGTCGCCTTGACTCTTCCACCCTGGGAAAAAGCTTCTGACTATCTACTCTGTCCATGCCACTCATAATTTTGTAAACTTCTATCAAGTCGCCCCTCAATCTCTGTCACTCTAGTGAAAACAATCCGAGTTTCTCCAACCTCTCCTCATAGCTAATAACCTCCAGACCAGGCAGCATCCTGGTAAACCTCCTCTGCACCCTCTCCAATGCCTCCATATCCTTCTGGTAATGTGGCGACCAGAATTGCATGCAATATTCCAAGTGTGGCCTAACCAAGGTTCTATACAGCTGCAGCATGACTTCCCAGCTTTTATACTCAATACCCATGCCGATGAAAGCAAGCATGCCATATGCCTTCCTGACTACCTTATCCACCTGCGTTGCCACTTTCAGTGACCTGTGGACCTGTAAACCCAGATCCCTCTGCCCGTCGATGCACTTAAGGGTTCTGCCATTTATTGTATAATTCCTACCTGTATTAGACCTGCATGCTGCTGTCCCTTAAAGGCATATTACAACAATTACAATTACACAGCTCTTCCTTGAGGCTTTTCCCTGCCTGATTGATGCTCGGTAACTACAAGGCTGAGAAAAGAAATCTTTTTATTAAGAGCTTCCATCCCATTGAGGAGGCATCATCCCAATCCACATACAATAACCTGCTTTGAAAAATCTGCTCACATTTTGACAATCGTGTCAAATTCCACCACAGCAGCTGAGACAATCCACAGCATTCAAAATCAAACATCATTCCCAAAAAAAAGAAGTCAATTTGCCCTATCTCCTAATGTTAACAGACCCTTTAAAAAAATTCCAAGATCTGGATCTGGATCCATATTTTTGCCAAAAACTAATCAGTTCTTCCTTGGGTCAAACCCTATCCAAGTACCAAGCTTCATTGAAATCCATCCATTAGTTCTTGAGTTATTTTGTTTCAGGACAAACAGACCAAAAGGAGCGAAAACATTACCTCTGCCCACATTCCACGGTGGAGGTATTTACCAAATAGAAGTTGACAACACAATACATAAGGTGGTGTTTGATCAAAGGTTTGATCAAAGAGGTGGGTTTTATGGAGTATTTTAAAGAAGGAAAGAGAGATCAAGAGGTGGAAAGATTTAGAGAACGAATCCCTGAGTTTCCAGGCTGAGGGCTGGACACAAGGTCACCATCGGTTTAGGAATTACAATCCAGTATGTGAGAGAGGCCAAAGCTCGACACCCAAGGATTAGAGGATTGTGGAGGTTACAGAGATAGGGAATGTGTTACCGGGGGGGGTGGGGGGGTGTGGGAGAGCGGAGAATGGAGTGAGGCCACAGTGAGATTTCAAAACAAGGATGAGAATTTTATAACTGAGATGCAGCCAGACAGGACGCCAGTGCAGATCAGTGAGCACAGGAACAATGGTTAAGTGGGACATGGTGAGAGTTAGGATATGGGCAGCAGAGTTTCGGATGAGCTTAAGTTTTTGGAGGATGAAAGGTGAGGGGCCAGACAGGAGTGAGTTGTTTAAGTCAAACGTTGAGATAACAAAGGCATGAATGAGGCTTTCAGCAGCAGATGAACTGAGGCAGGAACAGAGAAGGACAATGTCAAAAAGGTGCAGGACTGGTTTTGGTGATGCCATCGACATTGCTCATTGCACGGTCAAATGGGATGTCAAGGTTACCAACAGTCTAGCTCAGCCTCAAACAGTGGCTAAGGAGGGAACTTTTTTTTATCCATTCATGGAATGTGGTCGTCACAGACTAGACAAGCCTTTATTGCCCATCCCTAATTGCCTTTGAGAAGGTGGAGGTGAGCTGCCTTCTTGAACCGCTGCAACATACATTGATGTATCTGCTCTGGTTCGGTCACCTCCAGGTAAATTCAAGCTGTGGGCTGCATCAAGTGGGAATAATATCAAAAGCAGATAAAGGCAAAATACTGCCGATGCTGGAAATCTGAAACAAAAACAAAAAAATGCTGGAAAACTCAGCAGGTCTGACAGCATCTGTGGAAAGACAGAGTTAACGTTTCGAATCCGTATGACTCTTCTACAGACTCGAAATGTTAACTTTGTCTTTCTCTCCACAGATGCTGTCAGACCTGCTGGGTTTTTCCAGCATTTTTTGTTACAATAAATAGAGCCAAACCTGACCAGCTACACTTCACGAGTGACACAGAAATACATATAGATGTTACAACACGGAAATAGGCCAATTCCACCCATTCATTCCGTGTCAACATTTGCCCTGCATGCAAGCAAAATGGTCCCAATTACATTTCCCCCACCCTGAGGTGGGTGGGTCGGGCCAGGTACCCCCACCCCCAGCCCCACCCTCCAGTTACTCTGCGCTAGAGGTCGGAACTTGGGGCCCGAAGTCTGTCTTTAGCATCAGCTGTGAGATGTAACAGTGACAACATCGCTGCACTGCCTCTCTCTCACAATCTGTCTGACTCGCCCTCAGCCGCATTAAATAGGAAAAATCTGCAGCCCAGGGAATTAGACTGAAACCTCTCCACAAAACACAATTTCCAGCAATTTCCAGACAGGAGACTCCACTCCCCCTAAAGACATCTCTCGCTGAAAGAAAATTGACTAGGTACTGGAGAGAGACATTTCAAATGGAAACAGAATTGGGAACAGTTTAGCCAGCAACCCTTCAGTTAAAAGTCTGAAGTGATAAGTTCTCCAGGAAAGTGGTCCCCAGTTCTCCAGGTCTAGAAATGTAACTCACCTGCCAACCCTGGCTCTTGATCTCAGGATTTATTCAACTCACTCATCCGGCTGAAGAAAAACTGAAACTAAAACCGAGTCACTTTCGTTTCTTGGCTCTTCCGCGTTGCCGACCCCTCCATGTGTGTCTCCCGGGAACTGCAGTACAGGGCCGGCGCAGAAAGCGGCGTAAAACCGGCGCAGAGAGCCCCCTCCCTCTCTGGCCATCCCTCATGGCCCAGTCCAGCTACACCCACCCCTGGCCAGGGATGAAAGGGTAAATTTCCAGGACTGGTGCAAGCAACTGGGAGAAATGGCATGGGGCATTTAAAAAAGTAAACAATTATTTGACCCCCTGTGTGATGGAGTGTGAGGTATCTGGGTTGGTGGCACTGTTTAGGAAGACTATGATAAAGGCAAAACACTGCGGATGCTGGAAATCTGAAACAAAAACAAAAAAATGCTGGAAAAACTCAGCAGGTCTGACAGCATCTGTGGAGAGGAAGACAAATAGTTAACGTTTCGAGTCCGTATGACTCTTGTTCAGAGCTAAAAGAGCTAATACGGACTAGAAACGTTAACTCTTTGTCTTTCTCTACATAGATGCTGTCAGACCTGCTGAGTTTTCTTAAAGGACCAGTGCTCACAAGGCTATTCCGAAAGCCAACAGGATGTTTAAGATTTCATTGTCAGGACATTGAAATGTGAAATCCTTTCTCTGTACTGGACCTCCGTTGACCCACATTTGGAATGCTAGGTCCGGTTTGACCCCTTGACATGTCAGTCATTTGTTCACCTTCTCACTGCAGGAGGGAGAATTGGGCTGAGACTGAGTGACAGAGTGATTGAGAGCAAGAGGGTGAGATAGAGACAGAGTGGGAGAGGGAAACAGAGAGTGCCAAAAGAGACAGAGCTAGAATGAGGCTGAGACTGAAATTGAGAAAGTGATAGTGACAGTGACCGAGGGACTAAGCCACAGAGAGCAAGAGTTAGGGGCAGGGGGGGAGAGAGAGAAAGAGGAGAGAGGTAATGAGGGGTGAAGACTGAGAGAGAAATAGTGATGGGGGGGGGGGCACAAGAGAGAGAGAGGGAGAGAGAAAAAGAGGGATAATGAGGTATTGAGAGATGGAGACTGAGGCAGAAGTGAGAGTTAGAGAGACGGAGAGAAACAAGGCTGAAGAGAGGCAGAGACTGAGAGTGATAGAGAAAAAGGGCGAGAGAGACAGACAGAAGGTGAGAGAGGGATGGAACATAAAAGGGTGAGATAAGTGAGAGAGAGAGAGACAGATTGGATTACTCTGTGTATCCCTCCTTCAATGTGACACTGTTCCACATTGCAGCGTTTGATCTATTCGAGTTTGGCTCTGATCCTGGGCTCCCCTCAACCTGCCTTTCATCATCTTACAAAAGCAAAGCCTGGAAACCTGAAATAAAAACAGAAAGTGCTGGTGACACTCAGCAGGTCAGGCAACATCTGCTGAGAGAACAGAGGAGTTGACATTTTGGGTGTAGGCCTTTCATCAAAACTGTTTTTCTTTCAGAAGAATTTCATCCAAATACTGAACCCTGAGGCGCCGAGTGTTTTGGGGAAGTTCTGATCTTGTCAGGGTGAAGGGTTTCCAGCCCTGACGATACTAGACTGAAACAGACCATAATATTACCATTCCTTATCCCAAACTGCAAGAGTACTGTATTGGCTGTAAAATTCTTTGGGACGTCTGGAGTTTGTAAAAGACACTATGTAAACGTTAAGTTCTTTCCTTCTTCTTCAGCTGACTTGCTGGCTTAACCCCGAACGCCTGGGACCAGGCCCCGAAAGGCTGGACAATCCTCACTGAGACTGTCCTTCCAGTGCAGTCCTGAGCCAGGGCTGGACAAGAGACGGAGGACCCTTCAGCTGAAGAGTTAAATTGAGGCTCTGCCTGTTCCAGTGTTTCGGCTGGAAGTCGAAGGTCCTCAAAAGGTGTTGGAAGCAGAGTCTTTGAATATTTTTAAGACAGAACTAAAAACGTTCTTGATAAGCAAGGGGGTGAAAGGTTATCGGGGTTAGGTGGGAATGTGGAGTTAAGGATGCAATCAGATCAGCCATGATCTTGTTGAATGGCAGAGCAGACTCGAGGGGCCGAGTGGCCTACTCCTGCTCCTAATTCGTATTCCAAGAATCAGGAATTCTCCTGCTGTCGTTTAAAAAAAGAAAATGAATACGTTTTTGAGAATATAAGGGCCGGGTGCAGGAAGGTGGGATTAGAAAGGGCACCTGGGTGTCCTCAGGCTGGCATGGACAAGATGGGCCGAATGGCCTCCTTCTGTGCTGTAACTTTTCTATGGTTCTATAACAGGATGAGGAAAGTGAAATGAGATGGGTATAGATAGCTCCAGTTGGAAGGCTATCATCGATACGCATGATGAATGGCCTCCTTTTGTGCTGTAAATTCCATAGTTTGTGTTAAACAATGTGATAAAGGTTGGTGAATCTCCAGAGCTATTAAAATTAAATAGAATTAGAGCATTAGCATTTTGATTCTGGGTTCAAAATTAGCCCAGAGGATGGCAGCCTGCCTACTCACGGTAGAAACTGTGTGAAATGAGTTTAGAAAGCTGGACCCACTTTCCAGAGGGAAGAGGCCTAATGGCACATACCCTGACCCTAATATGGGAAAAACTGCTAATCTCACTCCAATGAGGGGCAGGAAGAAGAGTGATGGTTGCTGGATAAAGGTAAGTCCTAGGCTTTAAGGGCAGGGAGAGAGGGGGGGCCAGTTTTGGAGGGCAGGCAGTGAGGAATGGAGGGTTGGGGGGGCGGGGTGGGTGTGACATCAGTGGGGGAGGGGTGACACCCCCGATGCACACAGGACACCTCCCGGAATGAAGTGCCCCTTCCTTCCTTCCTGCCTTTTATCATCTTGATGTCAATAAATGACCTGCCCGTGCCAATCGTGTTATAGCATGGCAGCGCGAAATCCCTGTCGATTGGCTTGGTAACAACTTCAATTAACTTTCTAATCTTTTTATTCAAATATGGTGCATCCAGGTGCCAAAATCAGCAGCTTCCCACCTCATTTTGGGGACAGCCTGGGGGTGGGCAGGGAGCTGTAAAATCCAGCTCATGGTACATACGGCAGCAGGGGAGATGTAGTGAAGGCACACCACCGAGGCTGTGTAGAAGGAGCTTTACTCAGTATCTAATCCTGTATTGTACTTGCCCTGGGAGTGTTTTGATGCCGGGATTAAACAAATGCCTGTGGTTGTTCTGTCTCTTATAACTAATATCCTTTCTCTTGATGAACAGAAATGTCAATGAAAGAAAAATCAAGAAAAAAAAACAAGGATGATTGTTTCCCTGCTTAAAACTTTTCACCTTTCATGTGAAGGAGGTACACTGAAACCACAAAAGAGGTACAAAATGTGCATGTAATTCACAAACCAGCCTTCGGGTGGAAACGTTCTCTTTACCATGCAAAATACATCAATAGTGAAACAAAAAAATGCTGTGACTGAGTGGAGGAGTTCCCACAGCACTTTAGCAGTACACAACACCGCCCCCCCCTCACGCTGTAACAGTACCCCACACCCCCACACTGTAACTGTACCCCATACTATAACATTACCCCACACCCCCACACTGTAACTGTACCCCACACTATAACATTACCTCACACCCCCACACTGTAACTGTACCCCACGCCCCACTAACAGTACCCCATATCCCCACACTGTAACAGTATCCCATGCCCCCACACTGTAACTGTACCTCACTGCAACAGTATCACACCCCAACACTGTAACCATACCCCACATTGTAACTGTATCTCACCCCACACTGTAACAGTACCCCATGCCTCCACTGTAACAGTACCCCACTCCCACACTAACTGTACCCCACACTGTAACAGTACCCCACATCCCCACACTGTAACAGTACCCCATGCCTCCACACTGTAACAGTGCCCCACTGTAACAATACCACACTCCCACACTAACTGTACCCTGCACTGTAACAGTACCACACCCCCACATTAACTGTGCCCCACACTGCAACAGTACCCCACACTGTAACTGTATCCCACACTAACTACCCCACACCCCCAGTGTAACTGCACCCCACACCCCCACAGTGTGACATTACTCCACACCCCCCGCCCCCCCCCAGTGTAACCGTACCTCACGCTCCTACCTCCCACGTGCAAATTGCTTCAGTGGAGGCTGACTTTCCCCATTTCTGCCCAATGCTGCAGTCCCCTCCCGCATGCCCTCCCCTTCCCAATCCCTCGTGGTTCTGTCCCAGAACCAATTTCCCTCCAACACCTTCATGCCTGATTTTAAAGGTTCCTCAAATGTTCCTTTTCAATAGAATCAATTATTTTTCTCGCTCATTATCTACTCATTAAATTCTCGGAAACAGTTCTTTTATGCACGTGGTGTTATATAAATCAAGTTTTTTTTGGTCAGGCAGAATCTGATGGTCAGTCGCTTGGTGACTTAATGGAGCAGAAGCTGCTGCTATTTGAAAAGAGAGAACTCCCTCAGAAAGTGCAGGATCCTCTCTACGTCTTCAACCATCTGTTTCTAAAATATAATTTTTATCTAATGATTTTCCAATCGACCTGTCCTCTCCCAGCCCCCGACACCCATCTGTCACCAACAGGTCACAGAAAGCTGAGATCTTAGTGCTCCGCTCTTTCTCACAGTCCCTAAGACCGCCTCTGTTTACTGCTGATTAAAGGCAGTCTCCACATTCGCTTCTCGAACATCAACATCAGACAAGACATGTCACAAAGAGCATCTTTGTGACGAACAGCTTTCCCAAAGGAAGACCAGGTGTGATGCTGAACTTCAAACACACGCACACACACAGGGATACAGTCCGTGAAGCACCTGCTCACCAGAGCCCCCGGGATCTGCATAGGCCTCGCTGGCAAAGCCACTCCTGGCCCATCAGCCACCTCTCCGGCCCAGCTGTGACCCCCATTGAGACATTCCCACATACTGCGCTCTCATGATTAAAAGTAATTTTCTCCACTTTGGCTTCCTCCTCTTTGCATGCTGGGTAATGAGACATTGTCCAGTCTCATTGTGGTGCTGAGCTCACTCACCTCACAATGACAGTGACCTTGGCAGTAGTACACCTTACCTTCACTTGTAACAAAGATGGACACTTAGCGAGGCGCCCAAGGGTGGATGGGACACGTGGAATGGTAACTGGCCAAGGATCACCACCACCTCCTGACGGTAACTAGGGTTGGTTCATCAACGTTGGCCTTGCTTGCGCCACATACATCCCAAGAACCAATAGACCCAGTGACAGCTGCCATTCTACCTGGGTTTGATGAGAGCTTCCAGGTAGTATAACTCTCACTGTACGTTTAGCTGTGGTTGGAGGAAGGAACTAGCATTAGAGGTTCCAGAGTAAGAGCATCTAAAGATGAGGTTTAAATTAAATGAATTATTGAGGTATTCTCCTTCACCTGCTCACCTTCAAACACTGAACAGAATAAAGCTTTGTAAATCTGAGGCCCGATTTTCCAACTGAGCCCTCACCACAAAATAAGTGTGCCTTTTCCTCATTTTAATAAAAGCAGCTTGTTACTCCACCCCCCACCCCATTCTCTGGCTGAAGGGTCCCTGTTGGTGACACTGATCAGGTAATGAGGGATGGAAGGGAATGAATCACTCGCTGCAGCATTTTGAGATGGATGGATAAGAGGTAACGATTTGCATTTCCATAGCACCATTCATAACCTTAGGATGACCAAAGTGCTTAATGACACCAACGATTACACTTTTGAAGTGTAGTCACTATTGTAATGGAGGAAATGCAGCCGGCAATTCGCACATAGCAAACTCTCAGTCCAAGAATAATTGACTGTAATTCAAGGTGTATGTGGAGACTAGTATGAGATTTATTGTTTTCAGACTAACATCTAATATTCTGCACAATACTGTACCAGAAAATGCTGTACCTTACAGTCACTGTGTAGTTACATATACACAAATACTCTGTACCTTACAGTCACTGTGTAGTTACATATACACAAATATTCTGTACAATTAATTATTACAGCCTTATTTATGCATTGATCTGAACACATAAATACCGTTGGGTATTAACCCATTAGCCACGGTGACCCAGACGCCTGTCAGTGAACGACACTTGCACAGTGCTTCATAAGACGATCGACACCATGCTCCTCCTAACACTTTCTCCTGAAGCTGCTGGCTATTGGATGATCACCAGTCTGGGATCTTGCCCAAGGCCATTCTTCGTGTGCGTGTCCACAGGCTGTTCCACCACAGAAAGCATCACGTAATCACCTCCACGTTGTCCAGCAAGAATCACTGGAGAGCCATCAGCACCGGGTTCAGCCTGATTAGTACAGGGAACTAAGATTAACTCCAATGTTCCTCTCATCCCCTGGCTGAGATTTCCTAATTCAGTAACCAGGGGTTAAAATCCGGGCACCTTCCTAGATTGCAGGGCTCAGCACCATGAGGATGGGGGCTGCAGTTATCCATTGAGGATGGGTGTACTGTATATAACAGGGGTTCAAAGTATCTTGTTGCTTATCCTGCTAGTGCTCCCTCAGAGTGACCCCTCAGTGTGAATGGACCCGAACTGCTGGTTGATGAGAAGTTTGTCCAGGGGGGTGAGTGTTGGCATTGGTGGTGGGGTAGGTGGGGTGGAGAGGGCTTGCGGCTGGTGAGTTTGGTGTTAATGTCTAACAGGAGAACCTTCTAATGTTAAAGCCTTCATTTAACCCACCTCACCCTTGTGCCCAACAGGAATAGGCTGTGCAGGGAATAGGGAGTTGGTTAAAATGGGGGCAGATCCTCGTCTTCCAGGTTCACATCACTTTGTGGTGGTGGATCTTTTAACTTCCAGGTTTCGGGAGGGGCAAAAATATCCCACAGACCCCCAGCCCCAAAGCCAATACACTCCCGGGCCGTATGACCCCCACCGAGTCATAACCCTTGCCGGGAAAAATGGCTGATGATGGATTTCAATGGTTCCGCTGTGCACAAGGGTCGACTGCGATGGTCCCGACTCCCCTGCCAGTGACAGTGACCATTCCCCTCTGGTGCCCAGGCCCCTGGTAATCCCCGTGTTCTACCCACCAGCATCTACTTTCCTCTCCTGGGATCAAACTGGAGTCAGCACTCCGCAACTGTTAAAATCTGGGTTTAAATGTACTCCTTGCTCCGCCGTTCATGGGAGGGGGCCGCTGGTCAGGGGAGGGGGCCGCTGGTCAGGGGAGGGAGGCCGCCTGTCCGCTGGTCAGGGGAGGGGGCCGCTGGTCAGGGGAGGGGGGCGCTGGTCAGGGGAGGGGGGTGCCTGTCCGCTGGTCAGGGGAGGGGGCCGCCTGCCTGCCGGTCAGGGGAGGGGGCCACTGGTCAGGGGAGGGGGCCACCTGCCCGCTGGTCAGGGGAGGGGGCTGCCTGTCCGCCGGTCAGGGGAGGGGGCCGCCTGCCCGCCGGTCAGGGGAGGGGAGCTGCTGGTCAGGGAAGGGGGCCGCAGGTCAGGGGAGGGGGTCGCCTGTCTGCTGGTCAGGGGAGGGGGCTGCTGGTCAGGGGAGGGGGCCACATGTCAGGGGAGGGGGGCTGCCTGTCCGTCGGTCAGGGGAGGGGGCTGCTGGTCAGGGGAGGGGGCCGCAAGTCAGGGGAGGGGGTCGCCTGTCCGCTGGTCAGGGGAGGCGGCTGCTGGTCAGGGGAGGGGGCCGCAGGTCAGGGGAGGGGGGCTGCCTGTCCGCCGGTCATTACTGTCCCCACAGACACCTCGGATATTTTTGATTGGTTAACTCCAATATTCAGCTTTTGTTGATTAAAGCTGTGACTTTAGCAGCTCAGCTATTGGTCAATCAATCAGTGAGCTGGACTGCGAGAGCAAGCGCTAAAATGTATTATCCTATTGGGTAAGGAATGGGATTGGTTTATTTATGGTAATTTTTTATTGGGCGATTTTGAGGGGGGTGAGGGGGAGGAGATAGTTCTTCAGGTTGTTTTCACACACTCATTAAACACCAGGGAGGATACATTGCTGAAACACTCACCTGCACAGCTCGAGTCCCACAAAACAAACATTGTGCCTTCTGTGGCGGGCAGGGGAGAGGCTGGTTTTGGGCTCCAGGCAGTTCCATAACTTGGAACAAGAGGGAATTCCCAGTTCAACAGTGAGCCAGAAGGCAGGTGTTTACCTTGAGCCAGAGATGCTGATATCAGTGAGTGAGGAGGCCGTGGTGTATGGAAGGAGCCAGATGGAGAAACACTCGGCTCAGCTGATTTCATCTCAGTTTGTCTGCGCAGGCAGCAAAATCGATTCAAGCCTCTGACCGTTTCTGGGGGGCGAAATTCCACAGGCCCTCTGCCATTGTAATCAAACGTGGTGCTTGGCCGGTAAGTGTTCAGATGCCTTCTTACCATGGCACAGCCCCAATCCTGCACTCACTCTAGATAACAAAGCTGCATTTCCAGTGGGAACATGGGGGGGTGGGGGAGAAGAGAGGGAATGCTTGTTGACTAGGGAATAAGAGTGGGTTAAGGCTTCTCTTACTTCTCTTCCCCAACCCAGAAGCATTGAGCACAATCACAGCTCCCGGGATCAGGCAACTCAGCGCAGGCCTGGCGGTGGGGGAGAGAGAGGTTCCTGACCTGTTTAAAATCAGTCTAACACTGGGTCATGCCTGAATCTCACAGTAATTGCGACAGTTTAAATGATCCTTCACATTTAGACACTAAAGAGATAACATCACTCACTCCCTTGGACTTTAGCAAAACACCGAGCACACACACACATTTTAAACAGGTTGGAACATTTCATTGACAAAAATGAAAGGAATTATTGAGAATCAAACTTAATTTAAACATTTCTAAGATCACAAATAAATGAATGAGAGATTCAATAATAAAAAGCCAGTTTGTTGATTGTGCTGTGGAACTTTCACAGTACAGCATCAGAGGTTGGCTAGGAATCTATCCCTAAAAATATTATTTTTTTCAGCTAACCCTACAAAACATTTCCAGTTTTCAATACCATGAATCTTTCAAAATATAATTCACCATTTACACTGAACTGTTCACAATAAAAGTCCATTAAAAAAATTAAAAATTAATTGCAGCAATTTTAATTTTTTTTTTTCCTTTGTGCTAAACTCTGAAGCCTTTGCCAAGGCCTCGACTTCCATGGCACACGAATGGGTAAGCATCGTTTTAAGTTTAGTACTACAAATGTACTCAGCTTTCAAAAATAAAATTAAAAAAAATGAGACATAGCAAGTCTTGGATTACAGCTATTTTTTTTTAAAAAGAAAATAACTGATGGTTTCGCATATCCCACATTGATGGACATGACGTTTTGGTGGTGAATTTCTGAGCCAAGGCAAAGGCCCCTAAATACCCGCGTTACCGTAACAGTCATGAGGGTTTAACAAAAACAATAAAATTCCAATTCTTGCTTTCAAGGCAACAAATGATCCCATTACTGTTTTGTTTTTCCTTCAATAACCAAACGCGGATGGTACAGAGAAAGTGACGAATCCAGTGGGTTTGCGGGCAAAGATCTGGGAAGCAATGGATTTTGAAAAGTTGGGAAGACTGATGGAACAAACACCAATGCACAGGTTTATTTGGTTTGCAAGGACTGAATGAAGTCTGCATTAGATTTGTTCCCAGTTTCACCGAGAAGACTGAAATATTACACTGGAACAGGGTTGGGCTCTGCTGGTTTAATGCATCGAGTAACACGGAGGGAAGATCTAGAGTTCATCACGAGTCAGGGCTGATTGGTATTCCGGCTGGACCAAAATCCCATTACAAAGCAAGATCATTCCTCGAGCTCAATGTTGATGGAAGGCACCATTTCAGTCTGCTTTCCCCATTCATGAACAATCAAATAGCACTCATTCAGTCGTCCCTGTGCCCACACTGAGGGTCTCACACGGTGCAAGACTTGTCTGTGGGTTGCTGCGTCGTTGGGGATCCGAGGCTGGGGGCGGTTGGATTGGTCTTTGGAAAAACCACGGGTTTGGGCCTCAGCGCAGGAGGCTTCACCTGGGCCGCTATTTTCACGGACTTCACTGGCCTGAAGGTGCATGGCATGTCCCCGGATGAGCTGGCACTCCTCTGGAGGGAGGACTCCGAGTCCTTCAGGATGCGGGAATGGAGGGGGCTGGAAGGTTCAGAGGTGGGACCCACTGATGGAGATGTCTTCATAGGTTCCAGGGTGTCCAGGACCACATCTGGGGCAGGTTTCACTATGCTTTGACGCTCCAGTTCACGTAACTCGTTAAGGGCTGAATTCATTGTTGCTTCGATATCCTATAAAACAAAATTGTTTGACATGTTAGGAAGTACTAAAGCCAAAGGTGAGGCATTCACTTCAGTCAACAGATAGATTTAAAATAGGGCATAAACCTGAAGGATATTAAGGAGCACCCGGCACATTGAAACCTTATAAAGCCTGGATCTCAAACCCAATCCAGATATCCCTCCCCTTTGTGTGAAGAGCTCATCTTCTGATTTTTCATCCGTGTATGTTTCTCATTTACGGCCCTGCTTTATTTTAAAGCAATATTCAGAGTTTACCTTATCAAAACCATTTAACAGTCTGGATACCAAAGGTCCCCTCCCTGAACAGATTAACTGGTCATTCATTTCATTTAAACTGGATCTTGCTGTGCACAAATTGCCTGCTATCCATGCCGACAGTGAGAATAAAGCATTTTGGAACATGCTGAGGCTGTGAAAAGCATTATATAAATTAGATTATATTATATCATCATATTTGTCATTCCCCTAGCGCTTGGAATTATTTCTTTTGCTCTTCTCAGTACCCAGTGCTTACACATCCCAAGTATACACAGGATTGTGCAGTGTTTAAAATCCCAGGTACACACAGCACTGTGCAGTGTTTACACATCCCGTTATATACAGGACTGTGCAGTGCTTACACATCCCAGTAATACACATGAGTGTGCAGTGTTTACACATCCCAGCTATACACAGGACTGTGCAGCGTTTACACATCCCAGCTATACACAGGACTGTGCAGCGTTTACATGTCCCAGCTATACACAGGACTGTGCAGTGTTTACACAACCCAGTTATACATAGGACTGAGCAGTGTTTACACATCCCAGTTTTATACAGGGCTGTGCAGTGTTTATACATCCCAGTTATACACAGGGCTGTGCAGTGTTTACACATTCCAGTTATACACAGGACAGTACAGTGTTTAAACAGCCCAGTAATATACAGGATTGAACAGTGTTTACACATCCCAGTTATATACAGGGCAGTGCAGTGTTTACACATCCCAGTTATACACAGGACTGTGCAGTGTTTACACATCCCAGTTATACACAGCCTAACATTTGTATTGTAGGCCTAAGCTCCTCTTCCTCACTCTCAGGCACCTCCTGGTGGGTGGACAGGTTTCTTGGTTTTCTGGCTGTGCATGAAATTGCAGAATGAATCGGGGGAGGGGAGATGCGAATAAATCAAAAAGAAAGAAAGACATTCTGAAAAGAATAACAAATACAAGTTAAATAGAAAGGGTCCTTGTGATTCTGTCATAACCTTCAGGGTTTGGAATGCTTTGTTGGAAGCATAAAAATAAACAAAACAATTATTGTAATTTAAAAAGAACTTGTTTAGGGTTTGAGGTAATGGAGGATCACATTGCAATGATCCAAGAGGCCCATAGCAACACAAGGATTTCTAGATACCAGCGATCAGAGTTAAACTCCCAGTGCTCCTGGCCGATTCCTGCTGCTTTAAACTGTTAACAAACCGGATAATCAAACAACAGACACAGCTTCACGGACACATTGCTACTTTTCCTGCTATCTGCATTTTCCACGAAACCCAATTATCCCTTCTCCTTCAGAAACTGTGCGCAAAGAATGGTTTGACATAACTTCAAAAGCTGACAATTCCCAAGGAACAAACCGCAAATCTTTCCCCACCTGCATCACCCCCATCATTGTAAATCATTCAATAGTTACTCAAAGCATCCAGACAGTAACGCTATCCTCAGGATCGTGTTCCTGTACTGAAGACACATCAATAACCGGGACCTTCTGAACACATTTCTTTCTCTTGTATGACAAAGAACTGAGGGATGCAAATCTGCAAAGTTTGGGGCTGGCTTCAGCTCTGCCGTTGTACTGCTTGCAGCATTTTGGCAGGAGGAATAAGGAGTCCCTATTCCTCGATTAAAAAGGGCAGAGCAATGGACCTAGGGGGTACCAGATTCACAAATCATTACAAGCAGCAGGATAAGTTAACAAAATTATCAAAACCGCAAACAAAGCATTGAAGTAAGCTGGGAGGAGGCTTGTGTGGAGCTTTAAAGGCCATTGGGAGAAATAACCTGTTTCTGTGCTGCAATTTATTTGTTAAAAACATAATTTTAATTATTACAAAGCTGCTCAAACAAGCTGGGTTTGAAACGTTTTGACAATTTGAAATGAGGGATGCGATTTCCCACAAAATCCAAAGGTTTTACTTGTTTAAGAGAGTGAGCCAGTGTCTCAGTGGCCATATGGCTGCCGCAGTCAGATATTTCAACACCGCTCCGGATAGTACCCAGCTGTGGAAACAAAAGTTCCGTCTCGGAATTCTGGATTGTGACACCCCACTGCCCAATTGTGTGGCCTGTGGGTGTCCAGGAACCTGTTTAGGACTATCAATCCCGGCACCCCCCACCCCCCCAACCCCACTACCTTCCCACCCCCGGCCCCCACAACCATTGGCTGGCACAGAAATTATTATAGTCACAAAAGGAGTGTTCACTGCAGCTTAGGTAGAATACATTGGCCTTGGAGCGGGTGTAGTGGAGATTCAACAGAATGATACCGGGACCAAAAGGGTTAAACTATAAGGGCAGACTCTATAAGGGCAGATTGTGAAGACTAAAGTCAGAAGGTTATGGGTGATCTAAAACTGATAAAACAATTTGATATGGCAGAGAGAGAGAAATAATTTCATCTGGTGGGGGATCTACAACAAATTGACATTATCCTGGATATTTTTATAAAATATCTATATATTATCCTGGCTAATTTAGAATTTTTAAAAAACTGGACAAAGGCTTTATAATGACTGAAGGCATGACTAGCAGTGACTCAAACAGAAGCAACTTCCTGGCATTCAGAACAGTTTCCACCACGTTATCTCTAAAGAGACACTAATAACCTCTGTGACTGCAGAGATCAAATCCCAGGGAATTGTACAAAGGCCATTTACATTTCTAAAGCCAGGCCTTGGCCAATGGTGACAATCAGTCTGCCAGGACAAAGGACCCTGAAATCTCTGTTGAAATTATTAATGGTTGCAACATTAACCATCTCAAGAATACCGAAAAAGGAATAAACACCCTTTGTCCAAACCAAAGTGGAGAAGTGGGGGGTCATATCACACGATCCCGCCTCCTCTCCCCCAAGCTGCTGGAACCTGTAATATTGTCTTGTGGAGCTGCAAAGCAGACTGCCATTTTCCATCAACCATGCAACAGCTCAGAACAAGGGCTCGGTCCAGGTGAATGTCTGGTCCCCATCTACACTGTTTCTACTGGAACCTCGGTACCAGCACCTATAAGACTAATTCACCTCTGTGTGTCTATCTCATTTTCTTTGTTTACTCAGTTTTCTCTGCTGGAAAAGTGAAATATCTAGCATCAGTCTTCTGCCTGCTGACTCTCTGAAAGAATACACCATTGGACTTTGATTCTGGACTCTAGACTCACTGAAACAATAATTCCTATCTTCTCTTTGGTCTTTACCCTGTACCTCTTTCTTTTCCTTACCCTTCTTTTATTGTGTAAACGTACCAGAGGCTACATAGTCACGCCCCCACCCACCCCACCCCACCATATTTTGAGTGTATATAAAATAAACTAACCCTCTGATTTTACCTGATTTCGGGTTTGCTGTGGAGTGGTTAATAGGAATTGGATCACACCAAAACTGAGAGGTTGGGGAAAATAAGCCTCCACTTATAAAGGAGAAAATAAAAAATTAAAACAACCTTCTGGGACAGGCGGTGAGAGGAGAAATCAGGGCTGTTAAAATTAAACCACCTCCTGTCCGTAACAGATGTGACGTTAAAATGAGCTACGATTGTATCTCACATAAGGTGCAGTAAGAATCAGAAACTTCCCTCCAAATGGATGTAGGTAGTGGAAGTCAATTAGCTCTTTCAAGGCTGAGATTGATATACTTTTAATGGATAAGGAGCAAATGCAGGTAAATCAGGCCGAGGACGCAGATCAGATGTGATCTAATGTTCTGGAGCATAAACACTGGTATAAACACCAGTTTGGCTGACTGGCCTGTTTCTGTGCTGTGCATTCTAATGTAATGAGAATCAGTGAATCATAGAAAGTTTACTGCACAGTAAGTGGCCACTCGACCCATCGTGTCTACTCCAGCTGACAAACTAGCCACCCAGCCTAATCCCACTTTCCAGCATTTAGACCGTAGCCCTGCAGGTGACGGCACTTGAGGTACACATACAGACACCTTTTAAATGAGTTGAGGGTTTCTGCCTCTACTGCCCTTTCAGGCAGAGAGTTCCAGACCCCCATAACCCAATGGGTGAAAATAAAAATTTCCTCATCTCCCCTCTAATCTTTCTACCGATCACTTTAAATCTATGCCCCCTAGTCACTGACCTCTCTGCTAAAATAAATTGGCTCTTCCCATCCACTCTATCTCGGCCCCTCACAGTTTTGTCCATCTTAATAAAATCTCCCCTCAGCCTCCTCTGTTCCAAGAAGAACAACCCTAGCCTTTCCAATCTTTCCTCATCGCTGCAATTTTCTAGTCCTGGCAACATCTTTGTAAATCTCCTCTGTACCCTCCCTAGAGCAATTAATTCCTTTCTGTAATGAGGGGACCAGAATGGCACACAGTTACTCAAGTTGTGGCCTAACTAATTTTTTATATTGTTCCAGCATAACTTCCCTATTCTTGTATTCTATACCTCGGCTAATAAATGAAAGGATTCCATGTGCCTTCCTAACCACCTCATCGGTCTGTCCTGCTACCTTCAGGGGTCTGTGGACATTCACTCCAAGGTCCCTCACTTCCTCTATACCTCTCAGTATCCTCCCATTTATTGTGTAATC
Organism: Cetorhinus maximus; assembly: GCF_964194155.1. Lineage (NCBI taxonomy): Eukaryota > Metazoa > Chordata > Chondrichthyes > Lamniformes > Cetorhinidae > Cetorhinus > Cetorhinus maximus. The sequence goes on from NC_135886.1 coordinate 14,599,387, forward strand.
CTTCGTTTGACCTCCCCAAATGCATTACCTCACAATTCTCTGGGTTGAATTCCATTTGCCACTTTTCTGCCCACCTGACCAGTCCATTGATATCTTCCTGCAGCCTACAGCAACTCTCCTCGCTATCAACCACACGGCCAATTTTTGTGTCATCTGCAAAATTCTTGATATTTCCCCTACATTTACATCCAAATTATTAATATATACCACAAAAAGCAGGGGACCTAGTACTGAGCCCTGCAGAACCCCACTGTAAACAGCCTTTCAATCACAAACACCCATCAAAAATTACCTTTAGTTTCCTGCCACTGAGCCAATTTTCTAACCAGCTTGTTACATTCCCCTAGATCACATGGGCTTTTATTTTTTTACCTAGTCTGCCATGTGGGAACTTGTCAAAAGCCTCGCTAAGATCCATGTACATCGCATCAACTGCACTACCCTCATCAATCCTCCTGGTTACTTCCTCAAAAGATTAAATCAGACACGACCTTTCCTTAACAAATCCATGCTGACTGTCCTTGATTAATCCGTGCCTTTCTAAGTGACAGTTTATCCCGTGTCTCAGAATTGATTCCAATAATTTGCCCACGACCGAGGTCAGACTGACTGGCCTGTAATTATTCGGTCTATCCCTCGCTCCCTTTTTTAAACAAAACTACAATGTTAGCAGACCTCCAATCCTCCGGCACCTCACCTGTATCCAGTGAGGATTGGAAAATGATGGGCAGATCCTCCGCAATTTTCTCCCTGGCTTCTTTTAACAGCCTGGGGTACATTTTATCTGGCTCTGATGATTTGTCCACTTTCAAGGATGCTAAACCCATTAATACTTCCTCTCTTCCTATGTTTATCTCATCTAATACTTCACACTTCTCAACTGCAATGTCTGTATCATCCCCCTCTTTTGCGAAGACAGAAGCAAAGTATCTGTTAAGAACTATACCCATGTCCTCCGCCCTTCACACATAGGTAACCTTTTTGGTCTTTTATGGGCCTTACTCTTTCTTTAGTTATCCTCTTACTCTTAATGTGGGTAGGAGGGTGAGCTGTGAGGAGGGTGCAGAGATGCTTCAGGGTGATTTGGACAAGTTGAGTGAGTGGGCAAATGCATGGCAGATGCAGTATAATGTGGATAAATGTGAGGTTATCCACTTTGGTAGCAAAAACAGGAAGGCCGATTATTATCTGAATGGCTAAAAATTGAGAGATGGGAATGTGCAACGAGACCTGGGTGTCCTCGTACACCAGTCGCTGAAGGTAAGCATGCAGGTGCAGCAGGCGGTAAAGAAGGCAAATTATATGTTGGCCTTCATAGCGAGAGGATTCGAGTACAGGAACAGGGATGTCTTGCTGCAATTATACAGGGCCTTGGTGAGACCACACCTGGAATATTGTGCGCAGTTTTGGTCTCCTTATCTGAGGAAGGATGTTCTTGCTATAGAGGGAGTGCAGTGAAGGTTTATCAGACTGATTCCTGGGATGGTGGGACTGACATATGAGGAGAGATTGAGTCGGTTAGGATTATATTCGCTGGAGTTCAGAAGAATTAGGGGGGATCTCATTGAAACCTATAAAATTCTAACAGGACTAGACAGGGTAAATGCACGAAGGATGTTCCCGATGGTGGGGGAGTCCAGAACCAGGGGTCACAGTCTGAGGATACGGGATAGACCATTTAGGACAGATGAGGAGAAATTTCTTCACCCAGAGACTGATGAGCCTGTGGAATTCTACTGCACAAAGTAGTTGGGGCCAAAACATTGTACGTTTTCAAGAAGGAGTAAGATATAGCTCTTGGGGCGAAAGGGATGAAAGGATATGGGGAGAAAGCTGGAGCAGGCTATTGAGTTGGGTGATCAGCCATGATCATAATGAATGGTGGAACAGGCTCGAAGGGCCGAATGGCCTACTCATGCTCCTATTTTCTATGTTTTTCTAATGTATTAATAAAACATCTTTGGGTTCGCCTTGATTTTGCTTTCCAATATTTTTTCATGCCCTCTCTTTGCTTTCCTAATTTCTTGTTTGATTTCACCCCTCCACTTTCTACACTCCTCTCGGCTTTCAGTAGTATTGAGTTCTCAGTGTATGACATAAGCTTTCCTCTTCTGCCTTATCTTACCGTGTAAGCTCCTTGACAACCGGGGGCTCTAGATTTGGCCTTCCCACCCTTTTCCTTTGTAGGAACATGTTTTATCTGAACCCCTTGACTCTCTCCTTTGAACGCCTCCCACTGCTCTGACACTGATTTATGCTCAAATAGCTGTTTCCAGCCCACTTTTCCTAAACCCTCAGCTTAGTAAAATTGGCCTTGCCCCAATTTAGAACCTTAACTCCTGTTCTACCTTTGTCCTTTTGTATAATTATGTTAAAACTAACTGAATTATGATCAGTACCACCAAAATGCTCTCCCACTATCACTCCTTCCACCAGCTCAGCTTCAATTTCTAAAACTAAGTCCAGAACCATGCCTTCGCTTGTTGGACTTGCTACATCCTGGCCGATAAAGTTCTCCTGAATGTACCTCAAGAATTCTGCTCCCTAAATTCCATTCACACTAAAACTATCCCAGTTAATATCGGGGTGGCTAAAATCCTCTCTATTACTGCCCTATTGCTTTTGCACTTCTCAGAGATTTGCCTACATATTTGCTCTTCTATCTCCCTCTGACTGTTTGGGGATCTATGGTATACTCCCAATAGTGTGACTGCTCCTTTTTTGTTCCTGAGCTCAATGCATATGGCTTCAATTGATGATCCTTCCAATATATCATCCCTCCTCACAGCTGTAATTTCTCTTTTAACTAAAATTGCTACTCCCCTCCCTTTTTATCCTCCTCTTTAACTCATCTGAAAACCTTGTAACCAGGAACATTGAGCTGCCATTCCTGTCCCTCTTCAAGCTGTGTTTCTGTAATAGCTATGATATCATACTGCCAGCCACATTTCTATCTATGCCCTCAGCTCATCTGCTTTATTTGCTATACTCCTTGCATTGAACTATATACCCTTGAGCATTGCCAAACTCTCTTTTATTTTCTATCGTTGTATCCTCTATCTTCCAGGCCCACTAGCTGATTTTCTGCCTTCCATTACCATTTCTGATTTTGCCCCACCTGAGTCAACTCTCAGGCTCCCATCCCCCTGCCAAACTAATTTAAAGCCCCCCCAACAGCACCAGCAAACTTCCCAGCAAGGATATTGGTCCCAGCCCCATTGAGGTTGTACAGGTCCCACACCCCCCCCCCCACCCCCCACCCCTCCCAGACTCGGTCCCAATGCCTCAGGAATCCAAATCCTTCCCTCCTACACCATCTTACCAGCCACACATCCATCAGTTCTCACCTCCTATTTCTATGCTCACTAGCGTGTGGCACTGGTGGTAATACGGAGGTTACTGCCTCTGAGGTCCTGCTTTTTAATGTCTTACCTAGCTCCCCAAAATCTGCCTTCAGGAACTCATCCCTCTTTCTACCTATGTCGTTGGTACCAATGTGAACCATGAGCTCTGGCTGTTCACCCTCCCCCTTAAGGATGCCCTGCAGCCGCACTGTGATATCCTTGACCCTGGCGCCAGGGAGGCAACATACCATCCTGAGTCACGTCTATTCTATGAACAGGCTGGAGGGATTGGATAGCCTGCTCCTATTGCTATGTTCCCAAAATGAACACTGTCGTCCCCAGTAAAGCTCAGAGTGCAGTCAGTTTCCAAAATCTTCAGCAAGTTAGTGCTCCTCATGTGTGAGTTGAGGCACTGAGTGTCAGCAAGATATTCAACTGGGAGGGGCACCATAGCTAAACCCCATCCTTTGCACTTGTGCCTGCTGAAGGGCCAACAGCTAACCTGAGCAGCTCCGTGGGAGACTGCCGAGGGACAGTATTGTACCTGTGCTATAGACTCCGGGTCCAGTGGCTTATGGTTACTGAAGCTCTTGGATCTTCCCGCTGCCATCGCCTTACGAACCTGCGGACTGTCGGCCCGGTTTGCGGACGGCCGACGGGTAACCGAGTTCAGGCTGCCATGGGCCACCGTCGGCCGCTTGTCCACAGTCTCCTTGCCGCTGTTTTGGGTTACTTGAGGAGAGCTCCTGGGACTGGCTGAAGCCTGTGGTACACCGTCTGCGGGCGAGGATGGCAGCCCATGCCCAGCGACACCGTGTCCTTCACCAGATCGGAACGAGCGCCGGATGCTCCCGGACTCAGACTTCTTCTTCTGCCTGGGTCAATAATGCAAAAGGATCAGCTTAAAATCATAGAACAGAGTACAGGAGGCCATTCAGCCCATTAAGCCTGCGTTCATTCTTTCAAAGAGCAACCCAGTTAATCCCACTCACCCATTTTTTCCCTATCGCCCTGCAATTATTTGCTCCTTGTAGTATTTATCCAATTACCTGTCACATCTACAGTTCGATCTGTATATATCACCGCCACACTCAGTGCAAAATCACTCTCCAACTGCAATCCTCTGGGTTCATCATCTCTGAATACAGCCCTGAACTACACTTTGAGAGTCTACCCAGCAACCCTTTAACCACCTATTTCCACTCTGGCTGGGCACAGTTCCAGAGCCACTGGAGTCCCTCACCAGGAGCCAGTGTTGTAGGTGAGCCAGATAAGGGAGCTGTCAGCAAGGCGGTGGTAAGGTGTTCCCTCCATATTCACACCAAGCGTTTGTATTTTCAGACAGCGACTACCTTCTGGGAAGAGACTCTGACCTGTTCAAGTTTGCTAAGTAGATGTCAGCAACATGTCCCGTAGGCGAACTGACGCTGCTCTTGGACAGGGGCTGCTCCACCGGGGGAGGTGCGCTGCTCGGCTCAATGTCATCTTTTGGGCTCAGTCTGTCAGAGAATGTATCATCGCTGAGTGAGGGGATGAGCGAAAGACATGGGGAAGGGGGAAGAAAGAGGGGAGAGAGTCAGGAGGGAGAAAGGGGGAGGGGAGGAAGAAAAAGAGGTGGGGGAGGAATGAGGAAAGGGAAGTGAGAGAAAGTGAGGGTTGAGTATTTGAGGTGAGGGGACATAATGGGTGGTTGGGGAAAGAAAGAGAGAGAGAGAGATAAGCATAAACGTCACTGCACATAATATAAAACCCATCGATTTAAAAATGTTTTAACCATAAAGTATAAAAATAACTGGAGTGATATTTCTAACGACGTATGCTACTAGTTGGGTTAGAGATCTCGGTTTTTAATGCCTTATTCCAGCACAAGGTTACTGACACTCGGTAAAGCCTGAATGAGGAGAAGCTCGAGACTGATTTAGTCAACCCTGGGAATTCCTTTAAGGCTGACACTCAGATGCATTTGAGCAGGTGGAGTGCTGGGGGAGGAGTTTTATGGAGGCAATGGGGGTCTGGTCCGCTGCTGGAGAGCTGGCGAGAGACCGGCATTGGGTCCTTTGGGGGGAAGGTTCCCTGATTACGAGCCAATCGGGCAATTAACTGGCTAATGGCGGACATTCCACGGGATCAGAATCCTGGACGGGTAGTCCCTCCCGCCAAGAGCTGCCAGCCTATCGGAGGCCAGCAGTTCTTTTGCTCCGCAATGCCACCTTGAGGCAGTAGTTGTTGTGGGAAATACACCCACCAGAGGCCCAGGATTGCGGAGTGACCCAGGCCAGAGGTAAGTGCCGAAGGGTGGAAATTCATAGGGTGGGAATTAGGTGGGGGGTGGGGATCACAGGGAGAAGGGAGGTGTAGGCGGTGAGCACAACAGTAGCAGTGTGGCTCTCAGCTGCCCCCTTCTCGATACCTATACACATGGACTGCAGCGGTTCAAGAAGGCAGCTCACCGCCACCTTCTCAAGGGCAAGTAGGGATGGATAATAAATGCTGGCCTAGCCAGTGAAGCCCGCATCCCGTGAATGAATATATTAAAAAATTTTAAACCAAGAAGAGATTTGATAGGGTCAATTGGGAAAGGCTACGTCCTTTGGTAGTGGAGTCAGTGTCAAGGAGTCATTATTTTAAAATTGCCACAGACAGTGAGGGGTTAGGAGATTTTTTTTTTTTTTACAGGGGGTTGTTGGAGTCTGCAATGCTTTGCCACAGGGAGTGGTGGAAGCAGGGACTATAACATCTAAGGGAAAACAGAAGTAACATTGACAGTGGAGGATAACACAGGGCTATGGGGAGAAAACAGGGCTTTGGATTGCTTTAGCAAAGAGCCAGCACAGACAGGATGGGAAATTAACTTCTGTGCTCTTATGTCTCTGTGGTGTAATCGATGGGTTTGGAGCTCTACCTGTCACACATCTATCATGGTTTTAATGAAAACTTACGTGTCTTGAACCACAATGTACTGATGTGGGACAAGTCCATCTATTCCATTGTGTCGACCCTCCCACCAATCTTCTGAAGCTCTGTGATAGAGCAGCAGACTTGCACCCTTCTTAAAGGAGAGCTCCCGGGCTGTGCGTCCAGTGTAATCAAACTTTGCAATGGCTTCTATTGGCTCACCTTCTGCAAGAGGAAGAGAAATAAAAGGTTCATCTCTGTTTAGAACACCTGCCCTTTAGGTCTCTTGCTGGGTACAGTTCCACAGGTACCTTATCCCACATTCCAATTCTTCCGTTATGAGCTTCAACTGAACATTGGCACGATCTGTGCCCTATCATAGCAGCACACACCTGGCCCCAGCTGAGATGAACCAGGGTTTTAGCTGGAGAACTTGTCAGTATTAAGTATTATTTAAATATTAAGTACTGCAGTCGATGGTGCAATCAACAACTGTGCCACCTACTGGGGGAGGGGACCTGTGTAAAACTGGACTGACGCGTGGTCCCACCACTAGGCCCTATAGCCCTTTACCACTGACTCATCTCAGTTGCCTAAAGGGTGCCCAGTAGCAAATTATCACAAACAAAAACAGGAAATGCTGGAAAAACTCAGCAGGTCCGACAGCATCTGCGGAGAGAGAAACAGAGTTGACGTTTCGAGTCCGTATGACCCTTCTTCAGAATCATCACGGTTACTTCGACAGGACACCCGCCCTCTTGCGACTTTATCAACTGAGAAGGAACAAATTTTGAACTAACCCCCCCCGATGTGACACTCCTTCAAACAGATCAGCTGCTGATAATTTTAGTGGAAGATAAAGTAGGGTTGGGGTTTCAATTCTGTCTTGGGAACACCATTAATTCCAAGCCACTCACCACCCTGACTTGGAAATATATCGCCGTTTCTTTACTGTCGCTGGGTCAAAATCCTGGAACTCCCTCCCTAACAGCGCTGTGGGTGTCCCTACGCCACATGGACTACAGCGGTTTAAGAAGGCAGCTCACCACCACCTTCTCAAGGGCAACTAGGGATGGACAATAAAAATGCTGACCCAGCCAGCGACGCCCACATCCTGAGAACAACTTTTGTTTTAAGTTGTTAGCCTTTAAGGTGCTCCATTAAAAGAAACTGTAAGATCCGAAAAAAACTTTTGTTGATGCTGGGCAGGAAAGACAGGTGTCCAGATGAATAGGTGAGGCAATGTTCCCATGGGAATCTGATAGGAGGTGCAGGGCAGGCAGGAATAAGCAGCTGAAGGCTGGTGGCACAAGAGAAAACTAGTGACTTTGTTCTACTGTGTGGGTTGTCAGCTACAAGCGATGGTTTGTTTTGCCAAGTTCAGGAGTCCAGCTCTCAACATTCCTGTACTCAATATTCATTTTGGCACAATGGTTTACATTACAGCATACATCAGCATCTGATGAAGAACTGTGCGCTCAACTCACATTCTTTTTGGCTGCCCTCACTCTCTTGGCTTTGCTCGCGATTGAAGTCAATACAAAGGTGACATCAGACGGGGAAAACTGCACGTGTGTAAAATCTACGTGTGCAGCGAGGTGCTGACAGAGCAGGAGACCGCTTGCTGAAACCCTGGCTCTCAATAGGATTGGTTTCCTGCCAATCCCCAATCTCTCCCCTCCTTTGAGGGGCGGGGGGGCAGCCGTTCCCTGACACCTGGTTTCAGCAACCACTTTCACGCGTGACTCTAAGACTCTTACCCTAGGTCAACATTTATCCATCAACCAACATCAGTGAACAACAGATGATCTGGGGATTTAGTTCCTTTCTCGGTGAATGAGTTACAACTCGGTTCCAATCCTCATTATTTAGCCCATCTGTTAGCCGGGTGGAAATCTGGTGATTTATTGCATTGCTGTTTATGGGATCTTGCTGTGTGAAAATTGGCTGCCACATTTTCTACATTACAAGTGGCTACACTTCCAAAGTGTTTTTGATTAGTTTTGGGGTCGTCCTATACAAACGCAAATTACATTTTTTCTGGAGAGCACGGGGATTCTATATGCATCCAACACAAGAGCCAAAATAAATTTGTTTCTCACCCAACACCTACCTTGTTTTAACAAGCAGGAGGCCCAGGATGGTGAGGTGGGGAGTGGAAATACTGGTTGGTTTCTCCCCTATCTAGCACAAGGGACTGAGATTGGTCTCCGCACCCCTAATGCCACCCATGATGGAACAAGCTAACTCAACAACTGATTACTGGATTGCCTTCCTGTGTGTGACTCAGCCCCTGTCCGAGTTCCTCATCCACAGCCTCTGAATGAGCAGTGACGCGCTGCATTCGCAAAGGGTCACTCAGTAAATATAACCACTGTCCAAAATGTCTAATGATAACTGTGTTTTTTAAGGTATAGCCATAAATGTCTGGGGGTAATTTAAACTCATGTCCCCTGATGGGAAACTGGGGTGATCAGACTGGCTGCCTGATTTAAACATGGCCCCACTTCACATTCATTTACAGTCCGACTAAGTCATTGACAACACCGAAGGAGGCTATTCGGCCCATTCCTATTGAATCAACAGCAGCTGATCCACTTGCATCAGTTTCCCATTGGACATTTTAGGTTAAGTCAATGAGAATATTAGCCACATCCCCATTACTCAGAGCACCAGGGTTAGGGAGTGATCAGGACAGCCCCTGCTGCTGAGCTAACGATTACAGAGTCACAACATGCACACTTCCCCACACACACACACACACACACACACACACACACATCTCCATCCTGCCAACTGACGGGACTGGACAATAAGGGATGGAACAGAGCTGATTACAGTAACTCATTCACCAGCAGAAGAACTAAAGAACACAAACCATGTTGTAGGAAGGTGACCCTTCCCTTCAGGGTAGGTCAATTAGATGAAAAACAGCCTTGTTCACATTGCTAAACGGCACGTCAGAACATCATATGGTTCTTAGCGCAGTGTAACAGAGCAATTTGAGTGACCCAGAGCATCACAGGCACTCACAAGCACACGCACAATCCCATTCACACATGTCTGCTTATGCACGTGATGTACCCACACATAGGTTCCCCTCCCCCCCCTCCCCCCACGCCCGAGACAGAGGGCGCCAAGAGCAGGAAAGATGGAGAAAAGAATTCCAACTATTCCCCAACAGCTTTCACGGAGGATAAATTTATAATTCCGAAGCTCCACGCCTTTATTAAAACAAAAAAAGGAAGCGGCTCTGTAGGATTGGATCCCCCACCTCTTGACTTTTGTGGCAGGACAGCTGCAGAGGAGACCCCTGTGGCTCTGTGATACTGAATAGTCTCAATTCCTCCTGTGACCCTGGGACAGGGCCAACTTATGGAAGAGGCTCTGGGGGATGGGACAGATTGAGCTGTGCAGTAACCCTTCTCATATCTTCAAGTACAACAACAGCCTACATTTATATAGCACCTTTAATGTGATTAGAAAGGCCAAGGGCACATCACAAGAGCATAAATCAAACACAATTTATGCTGAGTTACAAAGCAGATACAAGAACAAGCGACCAAAAGCTCGGGCAAAAAATAAGTTGAAGGAGTGACCTGAAAGGAGGGAAGAAAGAGAGCGAGGTGGAGAGGTTGAGGGAAGGAACTCAAGAGCTTAGGGCTCAGGCAGCTGAAGGCTAGGCCACCCATGGGTGGGGTGGCAAAAATTAGAGATGAATTGGGGGAAGCACAGAGATCTTAGAGGGCTGTGGGAGGACACAGATAGGGAGCAATGAGGTCATGTGGTGATTTGTTACCAAGGATGAGAATTTTAAATTCAAACTGGACCCCGAGACAATATAGGTCAGGCGGCAGAGAAAGTGATGGGTGAACGGGAGGGAGAGTGCGAGTTAAGTGAGCGAGTGATGGGTGAACGGGACAGTGCGAGTTAAATGAGCGAGTGATGGGTGAACAGGACAGTGCGAGTTAGGCGAGGGAGTGATGGGTGAACGGGAGTGCGAATTAGGCGAGGGAGTGATGGGTGAACGGGACAGTGCGAGTTAGGCAAGAGAGTGATGGGTGAACGGGAGGGACAGTGCGAGTTAGGCGAGAGAGTGATGGGTGAATGGGAGGGACAGTGCGAGTTAGGCGAGGGAGTGATGGGTGAACGGGACAGTGCGAATTGGCGAGAGAGTGATGGGTGAACGGGAGGGACAGTGCGAGTTAGGCGAGAGAGTGATGGGTGAACGGGAGGGACAGTGCGAGTTAGGCGAGAGAGTGATGGGTGAACGGGAGGGACAGTGCGAGTTAGGCGAGAGAGTGATGGGTGAACGGGAGGGACAGTGCGAGTTAGGCGAGAGAGTGATGGGTGAACGGGAGGGACAGTGCGAGTTAGGCAAGAGAGTGATGGGTGAACGGGAGGGACAGTGCGAGTTAGGCGAGAGAGTGATGGGTGAATGGGAGGGACAGTGCGAGTTAGGCGAGAGAGTGATGGGTGAATGGGAGGGACAGTGCGAGTTAGGCGAGAGAGTGATGGGTGAATGGGAGGGACAGTGCGAGTTAGGCGAGAGAGTGATGGGTGAATGGGAGGGACAGTGCGAGTTAGGCGAGAGAGTGATGGGTGAACGGGAGGGACAGTGCGAGTTAGGCGAGAGAGTGATGGGTGAATGGGAGGGACAGTGCGAGTTAGGCGAGAGAGTGATGGGTGAACGGGACAGTGCGAGTTAGGCGAGAGAGTGATGGGTGAACGGGACAGTGCGAGTTAGGCGAGAGAGTGATGGGTGAACGGGAGGGACAGTGTGAGTTAGGCGAGAGAGTGATGGGTGAACAGGAGGGACAGTGCGAGTTAGGCGAGAGAGTGATGGGTGAACGGGAGGGACAGTGCGAGTTAGGCGAGAGAGTGATGGGTGAACGGGACAGTGCGAGTTAGGCGAGCGAGTGATGGGTGAACGGGACAGTGCGAGTTAGGCGAGCGAGTGATGGGTGAACGGGACAGTGCGAGTTAGGCGAGAGACAGCAGAATTTTGGATGAAGTTTACAGAGGGTGGAGAGTCTGCCAGGAACACATTGGAATAGTTGAGTATGAAGGTAACAAAAGTATGGATGAGGGTTTCAGTAGATGGAGTGTGGAGGGTCAGAGTCAGGTAATGTTACAGAAGTGGAAACTGGTTGCAATCCATATTCAGTCATCCTGCGTCAAGTCCCAACTCCCTTCTGCTCACCTTAAAACTACGGAAGTCCTCACTTCCCTCAGCCTTCTATTCCTCACCCTCTAACCACCTTCATTATCCTCATCTTCTCTCTGACTCCAGCCTGTTCTGCTTCTGGTGCTACTGGGTATTCAATTGGACATCTCAAAAGTGCTCCTCAGCACCACCCTTTCCCCTTTGCACGCTAACTCATCACCTCTGGAGCTCTCTACAAGCATCACGATGGTGAGGATAAACAACTAAATGATATTGCAGGTGGCATCATGTTGTATAAAGAATCTGCAAGTCCCAGTCTAGTACAAATTGTGTTCCTAAGCGTGGATTTCCCAGAGGTGCGCTCCCCATAGCAGGATCGTACCCATAGCACAATAACACTGAGACATGCTGTAAAGAGATGGCTAGGTCAGAAAGCACTGATAAGCCACAGTGTAGTAACATTACACAGCTACAGGTATGTACAGCCATGGGGTTCCATTGTCATAGTTCAGTCCCATCTCTGCCATTTTCCTTATTACTTACCGACTTCAGTCTAGAACTGATCTGTAATTCTTCCAACTCAATACAGATTCACTTTATTAGCCTATAACCGAGGCTGGGATTTAAAACCTGCAGAGTGAAGGGGTTCTGCCTCATCAGAGGTGCTGCCCTATTGCAGGATCACTCCTAGAAAACTGGATTAAAACTAAAGCACAAACGAAAGCCTTTTCCCCGTGTGTGCGGGAGCCTGAACCCGCAGTCATTTGGATTTTTGCATCAGTTCCACTGAAAGGCTTAATGTGCGATGGTGGCTGATTTGCACACATCCCCACTTAATGCATCAATAAATTCTTCCCGCTGACAGCCTATCTTTGAAGTCTTTCCCTTTTGTTTTTGTCAATTTTTAAAAGATGTCTTTAGTGAGTGAGTGGACTCAAATGAGAAACACATTAAACTCAACTAAGAGGTAAGAAACACTTTTTTTTTAACCCTTCCTCACCTGAATTTGAACTTCCCAAAACAATCAAGAGAATGGGTCAGGGTCACAAGGAACAGGAGGAGGCCATTCAACCCCTCAACCTGCTCTGCTATTTCATCAAATCATGGCTGATCTGTATCTCACCTCCATTTGCCTGACATTGTTGTGTGTCCCTCGAAACCCTTACTCAACAAAAATCTAACATCTCAGTCTTCAAGCTCTAATTGATCCTCAGAAACATGACTTTTGGAGGGGGGGTGGGAGGTGGGGGCTGTGGCAGAGTTCATTTAGCTATTTTAATTCTGCTCCTTTATGCATTTGAGTTTTAACATGAAACCCAATTCGAGAGCTCACAGACTGGGGAAGTCCCTGAGATTATCTCCTGCTCTCCGGACGCGCTTCGGAGTGCAGCGAAGTAGGAGCAGATCCCAGGAATCTCCTGACCACCGTGTCCGGTGTCCTCCCTACTGGCATCCACCAGCCCTCAAAACCCTAATAACCTCCTCACTCCCCACCGTCCAGTTTGAGAACCTCTGCTACAGGGAGGGTGGGGAACAGTGGGACTCGTTCTAGATTGCCAGCAAAGGCACGATGGGCCAAACGCCCTCCTCTTCTGATGTAAACATCTATGGAACTCTGACAAAACAGCTCAAATTGGGTTGTGTGCCATCACAGGATTGGGCCAGAGGACAGTGAACGGCTTGGGGAGTGTGGATAAATCACACATTAAGTTCATGTGCAGAATAAGCAGTTCCTTTATCTCCATCAGGTACAGCAGCTATGTAAATAAACGGATGCTGTGAATCTGACTAGCTCGCCTCTCTGTTGCCAGAAGCTGCAGTTTATTTATGTTTATAAATGGCATGCAGTCTGTTTCCTCAGTTCCAAAGAAGCCAGTGCTATGCAAAGGGAGGGCGAAGCAAATATTGTCGAGCTCAGACATTCACACAGCATCTCTGTTACCCTGTTTATACTGTAGAATTCACTCTGGTCAGGAATGGGTAATTCCGGTTGGTGATCCCACCTCTCCCAAACTCTACAGTCTACACGTGGGAAAAGCCCCTTGTTAAAGAATATGAAACAAGCAGCTAGAGGGAGCAGCACAACTGTAATGCAGACAGAAACGTTCAGGTGCACAGCAGACAGAAGGGGATCAAATAGGAGGAAAGTGGTAACTGGTCATAGTGTCTCAACTTTGGGGATGGCAATGGATAAAATAGCAGCAACAGTGCCCAGCCCAATATCAGCCTCAGAATGGGAAATGAACACATGTGAACAGTGGGGGTGAGCAGGAAGAGGGCAGATTGTGATGGCTAGCACAGTTGAATATGCCGCCGAAACTATTAGATTAATTGTCTGCAAACTTGCCAGTGTGATGAGTCCCTGCAAATACCAACACACTTACTGAACCCCCTCCCCCCACAAATACCAACACACCTACTGAACCCCCTCCCCCAGCAAATACCAACACACCTACTGAACCGCCTCCCCCAGCAAATACCAACACACCTACTGAACCCCCTCCCCCAGCAAATACTAACACACCTACTGAACCCCCTCCCCCCACAAATACCAACACACCTACTGAACCCCCTCCCTGCACAAATACCAACACACCTACTGAACCCCCTCCCCCCCCGCAAATACCAACACATCTACTAAACCCCCTCCCCCGCAAATACCAACACACCTACTGAACCCCCTCCCCCAGCAAATACCAACACACCTACTGAACCCCCTCCTCCAGCAAATACCAACACACCTACTGAACCCCCTCCCCCAGCAAATACCAACACACCTACTGAACCCCCTCCCCCAGCAAATACCAACACACCTACTGAACACCCTCCCCCAGCAAATACCAACACACCTACTGAACCCCCTCCCCCAGCAAATACCAACACACCTACTGAACCCCCTCCCCCAGCAAATACCAACACACCTACTGAACCCCCTCCCCCCGACAAATACCAACACACCTACTGAACCCCCTCCCCCCCACAAATACCAACACACCTACTGAACCCCCTCCCCTCCGCAAATACCAACACACCTATTGAACCCCCTCCCCCCACAAATACCAACACACCTACTGAATCTGCCCCCTCTCCCCCTACAAATGCCATCACACCCAGGGAACCTCCTGTAGGCATTTGCAAGAATCTTCAGCCAGAAGTACTAAGTGGATGATCCATCTAGCCTCCTCCAGAGGACCCCACAATTACAGATGCCAGTCTTCAGCCAGTTCGATTCACTCCATGTGATATCAGGAAACGACTGAACACACTGGATACTGCAAAATCTATGGGCCCTGACAATATTCTGGCAATAGTACTGAAGACTTGTGCTCCAGAACTTACCGTGCCCCTAGCCAAGCTGTTCCAGTACAGTTACAACACTGGCATCGAGCTGGCTATGTGGAAAGTTGCTCAGGTGTGTCCTGTACACAAAAAGCAGGACAAATCCAACTCGGCCAGTTACCGCCCCATCAATCTACCCTTCATCATCAGTAAAGTAATGGAAGGGGTTATCAACAGTGCTATCAAGCGGCACTTGCTTAGTAAAAACCTGCTCACTGATGCCCAGTTTGGGTTCCACCAGAGTCACTTAGCTCTTGACCTCATTACAGTCTTGGTTCAAACATGGACAAAAGAGCTGAACTCCAGAGGTGAGGCGAGTGTGACTCCCTTGACATCAAGGCCACATTTGACCGAGTGTGGCATCAAGGAGCCCGAGCAAAACTGGAGTCAAAGGGAATCAGGGGGAAAACTCTCTGCTGGTTGGAGTCATACCCAGCACAAAGGAAGATAATTGTAGTTGTTGGAGGGCAAAAAGCACAGTGGTGCAGGACATCACTGCAGTAGTTGCTCAGGGTAGTGTCCTAGGCCCAACCATCTTCAGCTGTTTCATCAATGACCTTCCCTCCATCATAAGGTCAGAAGTGGGGATGTTCACTGATGATTGCACAATGTTCAGCACCATTCGCAACTCCTCAGACACAAACGGTCCATGTCCAAATGCAGCAAGGCCTGGACAATATCCAGGCTTGGGCTGACGAGTGGCAAGTAACATTCGCGCCACAGAAGTGTCAGGCAATGACCATCTCCAACAAGCGAGAATCTAACCATCTCTCCTTGACACTCAATGGCATTACCATCACTGAATCCCCCACTATCAACATTCTGGGGAGGGGGTTACCATTGACCAGAAACTGAACTGGACTAGTCATACAAATACTGTGGCTACAAGAGCAGGTCAGAGGCTAGAAATCCTGCGACGAGTAACTCACCTCCTGACTCCCCAAAGCCTGTCCTCCATCTACAAGGCACAAGTCAGGAGTGTGATGGAATACTCCCCACTTGCCTGGATGAGTGCAGCTCTAATAACACTCAAGAAGCTTGACGCCATCCAGGACAAAGCAGCCCGCTTGATTGGCACCCCATCCACAAACATTCACTCCCTCTGCCACCGATGCAGAGTGGCAGCAGCGTGTACCATCTATAAGATGCACTGCAGGAACTCACCAAGGCTCCTTCGACAGCACCTTCCAAACCCACAACCTCTACCATCTAGAAGGACAAGGGCAGCAGATAGATGGGAACATCACCACCTGGAAGTTCCCCTCCAAGCCACTCACCATCCTGACTTGGAAATATATCGCCGTTCCTTCACTGTCACTGGGTCAAAATCCTGGAACTCCCTCCCTAACAGCACTGTGGGTGTACCTACACCACATGGACTGCAGCGGTTCAAGAAGGCAGCTCACCACCACCTTCTCAAGGACAATTAGGGATGGGCAATAAATGCTGGCCCAGCCAGTGACACTCACATCCCGTGGATGCATAAAAATAAACAACACTCCCAGGGAACACCTGACTTGACATATTGGTCTCATTCACCTTAAGGTAATATTCTATGCTCACATCTTCTGTATAATTTAATATACAATAATTGAATCGACAAAACATCTTTATTGTAGAAACCATTGCAAGTTCAGCGCTGGGAGAGTCAGGGGAGGTGAATGAGAGCGTGATTAGTAACTCACATCCTGGAGAGGAAGAAGAGGGGTTTAGAAAGGGAATTCCTAAGATGGGGGATGACTGAAGTCTCCAATGGTGGAGCAGGGAATGGAGGTGGACAGGGGGCCAGCATTGGAGGACAACAGCTGGATGAGATCCCACCCTCGATGCACTCTCTCAGCAATATGTACATTAATCACCTCCTGCTGGACTGTTATTATTCACCAGCTTATTGCTGAGCACAGGACAATGTTACAGATTTACAGAGTCACGCTTGACCGAGTCAGACATGCAAGCAGAAAACTGTCCTCCTGCCCCTGCACGCAAAATAACAAAGTCTCCCAAGACTGACAGACAGTGTTCACAATTATCAAACATTAATCCACTCTGCTGCGTCAGCCCTGCCTAATTCATAACTTCAAGCCAACATTTCTATTCATCTAACAGCAGTATCGTGATTCAAACAGGGATACATTTTTACACACATTACATTTCACAGTTTTTAGTTTGTTCTCGGGATATGGGCAGGCCTGGCATTTAGCATCATCCCTAACTCCCCTTCAGTAGGCGGTGGTGGTGAGCTGCCTTCTTGAACCACTGTAGTGCGTGTGGTGAAGGTACACCCATAATACTGTTAGGAAGGGTATTACAGGATTTCAACCCAGTGATGAAGGAGCGCTGGTGTATTTGCGAATTGGGCTGATGTGTGACTCAGAGAGAATGGTGTTCCGTGCACCTGCTGCCCTTGCCCTTGCAGTGATACGCACTGTTATAAGTGGCACAAAATCAGCAGGTGTCACGGGGGCCCTATCGCCTCCAATTTCCCCATAAAATTATACACCATCCCCAAATGGACATCCATCATCACCTCCTTCACTGTCACTGGGACGATATTCTGAAATTTGTCACCCAGCAACACTGTGTCACCATGGGTTTTTCCTGGTGTAACTTGTGTCAGGCGGTAGGGCAAACTCACTCGGGGCCCCAATATCCATCTCTCTCCACAACAGCTCACTGTCGATTACCCAGGTCACAGCTTTCCCCCGTGCCCTTCCCTGGGGCTTCCACAGGCCTTGCCCTGCCTCTCCCCGCAACCCAGCTCTTCCATTGTGGATCTGTGTTTAAAAAGGACAGTGACAACATACCATCTTCACTGGTGTGAGGCTCTGTCCCAACATCTTGCACAACATCTTCGACGGAGGCAGGGTCCCCATGAGGACTATCACTGAAAAATATGGACCATTCGAAATTAGAGATGAAAACAGAATTCTAATGTACTTTTCACGTGTGCATGTGAGGTGTCTGCATTTGTGGTAGGGGAGGGGGAAGAGGTGCAGTATGTGTGTGGTTGTCTCTATGTGTAGTGACGGGGGTCAGGTGTGTTAGTGGGTTATGTGTGTGGGCGTCTCTATTTGTCAGGGGTTGTAGGATGAGTGCAGCTGTGTGGGTCCTTAACCTCAAGATTGACAGGAGACCGGTGAGACCTTTAGCAGACGAGGAACCCAGCAAGGCCGGGGACGTGCACTGACCCCAAATAATTCCCGACACCCCGGCCTGACAGATAGCCTGGCTGGTGGGAGGGGGTGGAAATTTACCAACGGGACAACAGCCGTGGATCTGTGGGGGCTGTCCCGGGAAGGAGATCAGCGATCCCAGGGAGATCAGGTGACGAGGGTAGAACGGGGAACAGAGGAGAGGGGGCGGAAATCGGGGATGGGGATTCGGGGGTGGGGAGAGGGAGAGGGAGCATTCCTCGCCCACGAGGGGTGTTATAAGGAGCAGATATTTAAAACTTGCTTTGGCCAGTCAGTGCCTCCCTGCCTCGGATCTGTTGCTGGGCAGCCGGCAACGTGGGAAACCCTGACATCTAGTGAATTCTATATCACGACAACATCATCATCAGGTCGTGACTCCTGAATGTTAACTGGGGCCTGACGTGCCTTTTGTAGTCTAAATTGAGACAGTTAAAAACAAATGTCTGAGAAGACAGTGGGTTGGACCTGAGGGTATAAAATGTTTTTAATCTGAACCCTTCCCTCACACCATTCCCACTGGGCAACAGGTTAAAACCACCCGTTGACCATACATTCGCATGTTCCCCGATGATCAGCAGAAGGAAATGGGGAAATTTTCACCACCCTCCCCACCTCACGGGCACTGAGGCTAACTATAGTCACCATAAGAGTGTCGGGCTGTGCAGAGACGTGGTGATCGAGCTTGGAGTATTCCTATCCTCGTACTGCTCAGCTCCACACTGAGTGAGGAACCCAGACAAGGAGATTTTCAAATCTCTGAAGGGCACAAACAGGCTTTGTGGGCCTATGACTCACCAGTAATCCTCTGCTGTCATCCCCCTGTCATACACAGGACCATCCAACTCCTTTGGTCCTGGGAAAATAGTGTCATGGTGGAGGATGATGGACTTGACCAGCTCATTGACGTGGGCCTGACAGGAAACTTGGTCATGGCCTTCTGGAACCGACATCAGGGTGGGCCCGAAGCAGATGGCCAGGTTATATGGGTCCATCATGTTTTCCTCACTGAACTGGGACAAGCTTCACAGGAAAAAAAAACAGAAAATATTCATTCTCTCTTAAAATCAAACCACTGCATCAATAAAGTCAACTGCTGAACATGAAAGGAATTTCTGGCCTGTGATAACTTGGCCCAATACGGATGTGTACTTTCCTGCTAAACCTGTATTCTCTATGCCTGGGAAACCAAAAAGGAACAAGACTTGCATTTATATCACCTTTTATGATCTCAGCATATCCAAAGTGCTTTACAACCAATGAAATGTAGTCTCTGTCAGCCCTACCGATTGTGCAGAGCTCCCTCAGTACTGCCCTACCGACTGTGCACAGCTCCCTCAGTACTGCCCTACCCAGTGTGCACAGCTCCCTCAGTACTGCCCTACCGACTGTGCACAGCTCCCTCAGTACTGCCCTACAAACTGTGCACAGCTCCCTCAGTACGGCCCTACCGACTGTGCACAGCTCCCTCAGTACTGCCCTACCGACTGTGCACAGCTCCCTCAGTACTGCCCTATCGACTGAGCACAGCTCCCTCAGTACTGCCCTACCGACTGTGCACAGCCCCCTCAGTACTGCCCTACCGACTGTGCACAGCTCCCTCAGTACTGCCCTTCTGACCGCGCAGAGCTCTCTCGATACTGTGCTGGGGCGTCAGCCTGCATTATGCTCAAGTGCTCCAAAGCAACTTTTCTGAAAACTTTCTGAGCCAGACCGCGACAAGGTTTTAGACTTAATCCCTGACCTGGCAAACTATAGAATGAAGTTCCCTTTCAATGCAACACAGAGGCTGCTCATTGCAATCAGCACATAGGGTCAGGAAGATCCCAAACCAGAGGCGTGAGTATTCAGAGGAAGGAGGTTGTCCTGGTTAATACCTCATGTGAGACCACAGGCAACAAGACAGGAGCTAAAGACAGGACAGAGGAAGTGCATGCAGGAGGCTCTTCTGACGCTCCCTCGAATACTCACTGGCTGAGGAATGCAAACAGGTAGCGCATCATGATGATGGTGGGCTTTGGCAAACACAGGAGAACTTTGCGGATTTGATGAGCTCGGTTGGCAAGATTTTCAATTGCTGTGAAAAGTGAGAACAAAACATGTCACTGAACTGTAGCTTGTACCTGTTAGATCACAAAAATTCCAATGTGAATATGTTTTCTGCACTCCCCATCCCACGCTCACCCTCCTCTCTTTAATACTGGGAAATTCTCACTGGGAAAACAGCTCAGTGGGGACTGACTACCTCTTCCAAGAAACACCCTTCGTGCCAGAGGCCAAAACTGTGAACATGGACAGGCTATTGGCACATGCAAACTATCGGCACGGAGGTGGATGCCCCTACACGTGGCTGCCATGCTGGTGACCATGCAATCGTGGTCTGGAATCCTGAGTGATTGGCTTCCCTTCCTGTACTGAGAGGACACAGAGGGCACCTGCACTGCCCCAAAACAGAGAGATCAACTAATGGAACTCAGATGGGAGGGATCAAGCCTGAGGCCTTCCAGTCTGTGTGGCTCAGTATCAGAGTGTGTGAGATCAAGCTAAGAATGGGAGAGAGAAGGAGACAGTACTTTGGAGACAGTACTTTGGAGACAGTACTTTGGAGACAGTACTTTGGAGACAGTACTTTGGAGACAGTACTTTGGAGACAGTACTTTGAAGCCAGGCAGCTTCAGACTGCACACTTTATGTACACAGAGCGAACATATCCAGGAAAACAGAAATCTTTCCAATATCTTGGGGCCAGACTTTGAAAGGCACTCTTCCCCTTAACCTTTTACATCCTGTGGAAGGGCCTCTAGTGCCCCCCCTCAAATGTTTTTCACCATCGTCTACGTTTAACCAACCTGTCTGGAATTACCTCATTCGGTTTAACTGGAGAACAGGGTTACATTGACTCTGCCCCAGGACTTTAGGGAATCCTAAGATAAAAGCAAAATACTGCGGATGCTGGAAATCTGAAACAAAAGCAGAAAATGCTGACAAAACCCAGCAGGTCTGGCAGCGTCTATGGAGAGAGAAACAGGGTTAACGTTTCCAGTCTGAATGACTCTTCTTCACTCCAGCATTTTCTGTTTTTGCTTTAGGGAACCCTGGCTGATTGTGGGGGTGTAGAGCCAGGTTCACTGGTGACGTTTTCTGTATTCAACCGTCAAAAAATTAATTTAACACAGCTGCTTTTCCTTCTCTTACCTGACTCCTGCTCAATATTTCCCTTCAATAACTCACTGACTTCATTCACAAGTTAAAGGTTTAACCCTTTCCGAATCTCTCTTCCCACTTTTCACTCTCCTTTCCCAGGAACTGTCAGACATTGTACACATCTCATTATTCCTACTGTTATCTACCAACAGACAGTAGCTGAAACACCACCTCCTTAGTCACTCCCTTCAATCTCACTCTTCCTGCTTTCACTAGGATTCATTTCTATCTTCCTCAAGTCATGTTTGTTTTTAATATTTTTATTTCCTTCGCCCCTCGTGAAGGCAGTGTGAGCTCGAGGCTGACACCAAGACTTGAGGTCATAATGTCCACTGTTACAGAGATACGAGTGATCTGCTGTGCTTGTCGATAATGCTGCAGTGTTGGATGAGATGTTACCTGTCTCCTTGTCCACCTGTTCTGATGAACATTAAAAAACTAGAATGGAGTTTTGCAGCTCCTTGTGTGTGAACTTTGGCAATAAGTATCAGCAGTTTACTACACTGTGGAGGATCACAGCCAAACTACAAATCCCTTCATTGCCTCACCCGCCAACACCCCCACCTCCCTGGCTCTGTAATCTCCTCCAGCCCATAACCCTTCAGGATCACTGCACTCCTCCAATTCCGACCTCTAGTGCATTCTCAATCTTTCATCACTCCACCATTGGCTGTGTCTTCAGCTGCCTGGGACATAAACTCAGGAATTTGCTCCCCACGCCTCCCTACCTCTCTCCTTTAAAGACACTCCTCAAAACCCACCTCTTCGACCAGGCTTTTGTCACCTGCCCTAATATCTTCTTATGCCCTATGTTGTTGGATGACGCTCCAGGAAAACACCATGGCACATTTCACTACATTAAAGGTACTATATAAAAACAATGTGCTGTTACAAATTATTTATACATTTTGACAGGAGTCGAGAGGTGGGATCCTGGTTAATGTTGCACCTTCCTAGCCCAGGAAGCAGTTTATTTATTTATAAATTCGGAAGGTGGTCAAGAATCGGAGTTGAATTAGCTCAGATGTCTGCTGGGGATGCTACAGGTGATCCCTGTCGGAGGGTCTGTACTGCGTGTTGGCTGCGGGACATTCCATGCAGAACTGCCTGACAGCCCTCAGCTGGGCCGGGTTGCCTGGGCGGGGGGAGGGAGAGAAAGAAAGTGGCCAGATTTTTTGGGGGTTGGGGGGGTGCGACAATGATGTGAGCTGGATATTAGCCCTTGGGCTTCATTCCCACGAACCAGACGGGCTGCAGAGAACAACAGGCAGATTGGACCCTGCAACGCTAACAGCAGACACGGTAAGTGAAGAGGGTTCGATGGGCCGTGGGGAGTAGGGCGAGAGGATGGGAAGGGAGGAGAGTTTGCCAGGCCACAGTGAGGAGGAGAGTTTGCTAGGCCACAGTGAGGAGGAGAGTTTGCCAGGCCACAGTGAGGAGGAGAGTTTGCTAGGCCACAGTGAGGAGGAGAGTTTGCTAGGCCACAGTGAGGAGGAGAGTTTTCCAGGGCACAGTGAGGAGGAGATTTTGCTAGGCCACAGTGAGGAGGAGAGTTTGCTAGGCCACAGTGAGGAGGAGAGTTTGCTAGGCCACAGTGAGGAGGAGACTTTGCTAGGCCACAGTGAGGAGGAGAGTTTGCTAGGCCACAGTGAGGAGGAGAGTTTGCTAGGCCACAGTGAGGAGAAGAGTTTGCTAGGCCACAGTGAGGAGGAGAGTTTGCTAGGCCACAGTGAGGAGGAGACTTTGCCAGGCCACAGTGAGGAGGAGAGTTTGCCAGGCCACAGTGAGGAGAAGAGTTTGCTAGGCCACAGTGAGGAGGAGAGTTTGCCAGGCCACAGTGAGGAGAAGAGTTTGCTAGGCCACAGTGAGGAGAAGAGTTTGCTAGGCCACAGTGAGGAGAAGAGTTTGCTAGGCCACAGTGAGGAGGAGATTTTGCCAGGCCACAGTGAGGAGAAGAGTTTGCTAGGCCACAGTGAGGAGAAGAGTTTGCTAGGCCACAGTGAGGAGGAGATTTTGCCAGGCCACAGTGAGGAGGAAAATTTGCTAGCTGGTGGAGATGGTTGTGGGTTGCTTGGGGGAGGTGAAATTGCTGGCAGGAGCAGGGGAGGGCGGGTGATGGCATCATTCATGCAAACCAGGTATGTAGGGGAGGCCAATGTCCCGGGAGCTCTGAGTGAGAGTCAGCTGCTCTCATGGGGGAGGTGAAATGAAATTCCAGCTGCTGCAGATTCTGTGCTGTAACGCTCAACTCTTAAATCCCGTCAGGTTGCATTACTATGGTGGGCCAGCTGTGTCTGCGGTGGGGGTGGGGTCTGGACTCAAGAGACAAACTTGGACTCAATAAGAACAGCCTCTGACCCTGCTACCACTTCAAAAACCCTTTGATAGTCATCAGAATGCCTGGAGAATGCAATCACTGTCTTAGAGTTGGAATTAAACCCACACAGAACAAAACAGACCTTCTTTCATTTAACTGGATCCTAAAAGAATCAATTAGTTTCAATTGTCAACAAGTGGTTTGGAGAGCAGGATAAGCACAGACTGAAAGCGATGATGAGAGAGAGAGAGAGCGGGGGAGGGGGAAGAGAGATTGAGAAAGACAGTAGGGGCGAAGAGAGTGAGATAGACAAAGGGGGTGAGAGAGATAGAGAGAGAGAGAGACAGACAGATGCAGAGTGAGTAGGGTGTGAGATAGAGAGATTGACAGGAATAGAGTTGGGAGATCAAAGAGGAAGTGAGGCGAGAGAAGAAAAGGAGGATGAGAGACATTGGAAATCAATGGAAATAGTTTGAGCAAGAGGTGATGGAGAGAAAGGGAGATGGAGAGAGTGAAAAGCGGGAGAGGTAGAGAGAGAAGCAGAGAAAACCAGGGAGCCGAAGAGGAATGAAATAAAATCTGAGGAAAAGTAAGTAGAGATCGAATGACAGATTATGAAATGAAGTTAGAGGGGGGCCCTGCCCTTCTTTACAATCTCAAGATGAAATTAACAGAAAATTCCAAAGTTTAATTCCAGTACAGGCTGCCTGTGGTATTTGTATAAGGGTTAATGAGCCTCCTAACCTCAGTATTACTGACACAATGGGTTATACTGAACAGAGTTCCCCTTTAAGGGATTTATCTTCCATCACAGCGAGTGGGGTCAGTGCCCTGAGCTCCCAACACAGTCACACCCCCAGTTACCAGATGGCTCCAGTTCTCCATCAGCAATTGACTCCTGTCACTGGGAGATCCTCTGCGCTGACTGAGGAAATGGACTTGAGTCTCGCCAGCTGTTTGGCTTGTACTTATAGCTTCAAAGGCGGGCGAAATTCTTACTCTTCAGCTCAGTTAATCACCTTTCCTGATTCCCAACTCTAGTGCCTCCCGATTGCAGTTCATCAATGTCCATTGGAACAGGCAGGTAAGGCTCTGGCGAAGATGCCAGATCATTCTGTTAAAAGGGAGTTCTAGATACCTTGTCATATTGTAGAACCATACAGCGCAAGAGGTGGCCATTCAGCCCATTCTGCCTATGTCAGCTCTTTGAAAGAGATATCATTTAGTTCCATCCCGCCTCCTCTTTCCCCATCAAGTATATCTTCAATTTCCTTTTGAAAGTTGCTATTGAATCTGCTTCCACTGCCCTCTCAGTCAGCATATTCCAGATCACAACAATTCACGACATAAAAATAATCACCCCCCCCAACCTCCTGTCTCGTTTGTTTGTCAATTATCTTAAATCTGCATCCTCTGTTTACTGATCCTTCTGCCAGTGGAAGTAAGGGAGATTCAGTAGAATGAGCCTATTCTCTGGAGATTAGAAGAATGGAGGGGTGACCTCATTGAAACATATCGATCGTTAGGGGGCTTGACAGGTAGACGCTGAGAGGCTGCTTCCCCCTCGGTGGAGAGTCTAAAGCTAGGGGGCATAATCTCAGGACTGAGATGAGGAAATATTTCTTCACTCAGTGTTGTGAATCTTTGGAATTCTCCACCTCACGGCGCTGTGGATGCTCTGTCGGTGAGTATATAGAAGACTGAGTTAGAAAGATTTCTGGACACTGAAGGAATCAATAGATATGGTGATCGGGCAGGAAAGTGAAGTTAAGGTTAAGGATCAGTGGGCTCGAGGGCCAACTCTTGCTCCTATTTTTTATGCACTTATGCTTTTATTAACTATCACTACCTTTCATAACTTTGAACACGTCTATTAAATCTCCCCTTCTTTGTTTCAAGGAAAACCACTTCAGTTTCTCCTGTCTCTCTATGTAACTGTAGTCTCTAATCCCTAGTTACCATTCTAGTAAACTCCTCCGCACCCTCCCTAAGGGTCAAGAAAGGGTTAGACTATGAGCTCAAGTCTCAGAATGGCCTCAATCCCAAAACCCACTGGCCCAGAGGTGGAGTTAGTGCAATGTTTTAAAAATTTTTATTTTTATTTATTTTTATTTTTCCAATAGGCATAAAGGATGATATTGGGATACAGGTGATTAAGGGGTTAACCCTGCTACAGGAAACCACACTTAATGCAGCGTTGCACTTTGTCCATTTTGACAACCTCCTCTTCAAGTCCTCCGTTCAATTTATCACTTCTTGCTCTTTAATTCTTCCCGTCTGATTAATTCTCAATTCGTAAAACCCACCAGAGTCAGAGACAACTACAAACTGTAAAGTCCGGGCATCTCAGAGAAGGGAAAAATAACACCCTTAATCAGCATAATTCAACTTACTGACGCAGGAAATGAGGTCGTGGAAAATCTCTTTGGGGAAGAGCGGGCTGGCCAATCCTCTGAAGTGTAGTTTCAGTACTCCTGCTATCGAGTCCATATCATGGTCATTTTGATCTCCTGCCAAAGGATCCTCACCTACGTACAATATCACATCAACAAGATGAAGCAAATTGAGAAAGACGGCACGATTTGAACCTGGTTTTTTCCGGGTGTGTGGGAGTTACAATCTCCCAACTTATTTACCCATCTGGAGCCTGCAGGAGACAACCATTCCCAATTTCAGCCTTCTCGACAAGGTATCGGTGGTAGCAGGAAGTGAGGGGAGAGTGCCATTTTTGTGCAAAACTAGAGGCTTCCTCTGAAGCACTAGGCAACGACCATCTCCAACAAGAGAGAATCTAATCATCTCCCCTTGACATTCAATAACATTCCCATTGCTGAAACCCCCACTATCAACATCCTGGGAGTTATCATTGACCAGAAACTGAACTGGACTAGCCAAATATATGCTGTGGCTACAAGAGCAGGTCAGAGGCTGGGAACTCTGTGGTGAGTAACCCACCTCCTGATTCCCAAAGCCTGTCCACCATCCTCAAGAGGAGAATTTTCTCCCCGTTGGGGGAGTTGTGCGGGAGCGGGTGCGCGAGCAGCTGATCGGCTGGGCGCCGCCATTTTATGTGGGCGGGCCAGAAGCGCTGACCGCTCCCTGTGCGTGCGGGGTGGGTTGCCCGAGTCAGGGAGTGTGCCTCAGGAAGATTACTTTCACTTATGGAACATTGAAGAAAGGTAAAATAAAGAAATTTAAGGACAAGTCCCCTCATGTGAAACTGTCACATGAGCTGGGACGTGTTCATTAATTTTATTTAAAATTTTTCAAACACTTTTAAAAAGAAAAGGCCCGCCGAACTGAAAATCTAAATGATGCGTGGTGACGTCGGGAAGCACACCCAACGTCACCGTGTGTCATTTTACACCTCGGCGAGCGGGCCCCGTCCCCACTCGCCGAGCCGAAGATTCTGCCCTAAGGCTCGGGTCAGGAGTGTGATGGAATACTCTCCACTTGCCTGGATGGGTGCAGCTCCAACAACACTCAAGAAGCTCGACACTGTCCAGGACAAAGCAGCCCGCTCGATTGACACCCCATTCACAAATATTCACCCCCTCCACCACCGACGCACAGTAGCAGCAGTGCGTCCCATCTACAAGATGCACTGCAGGAATTCACCAAGGCTCCTTCGACAGCACCTTCCAGACCCATGACCTCTACCACCTAGAAGGACAAGGGCAGCAGCTGCATGGGAACACAGGCTGAAGGGAAAGTGGAATACAGCGGTTGGATAATCAAGGATTCTTTCCTCTGATCCCATCGGCTCCGCACTGAAGCCTACATAAACCCAGGCTCCTCAGTTACCCAGAAGAGCTGTTTAATTTCAAATAAAAACAATGGTTCAGGGAAAAGAGATCACTGACAGTCTCCCTTTTTGACTGAAAATTAAAGCCAAGGGGAGGACTCTGAATGAACACAGCACAGGATTATAGAAGAGAATTAATTCTAGCACATACCTCGCTCAAAGGCGTTTTTGATATCATTAACTTCAATTTGCGATCCTGACACTCGGAAGATTCCTTCATGCTGCAGACCTTTGGGTAACAATATTTAAATAATAAGCATAATCATGAGCTGGCAGCTATCGACCTCCCCCTCCCTGAATAAAGGAATTTCATGTAGCTTATTTCCTATATTATTTTACAAGCTCCACTCCAGAAAGTGCCAGGTTTTGCTGGGATTGATCCTACAGATACCGACTGCTGGAGTGGGATTGACATGCCTATTCATGCTAAACTGACGCCCCCATCACGCTAAGCCTACCCGCCCTGTCACATGACCACCCTGCTTGAGGATGTCAGATGTCACAGGAATTGGCACTGATTTCCATATCACCATTAATGTGCCCCATTCACAGCAACTGGCTGGTGTTATAAATCCTGAAACAGGAAATATAACAAACGTCACACGCCCCCACCACCCCCCTACAACACCCAGCCCTCCTTCCACCTCCCCTCCCCCAACTTCAATACCCAGCAGCTCAATGAACCAGGGGCAGCATTAATCCCACCCGACCCTCCCCTTCCTCATTTTCTTCGGTGGGCCTCCATTCTGGGACTTGTATTTTGCAACAAAACCAACAGTGATGGTCCACACTGTTAACATTCAATGCTCGGGGTTACACCAGGCAGCGGGGACACCTATGACAATTGGAAGGTTCATAATAGCAACAGGAAACCAAGTTGAACATAGGAATTCCAAGGAGATTTTAAACTGTGAGTAAGAGGAGCAATGAGAGAGTATGAGAGGAGATGTATGGCTGACAAAAAAAGGGAAAGCAAAATTCCTTTATAAACCCATAAATATTAAAAGGTCAGTCAGTGGGAGGTTGGGGCTAGTAAGGGACCAAAAGGAGATCTTTTTATGGAAGAGAGGGTATGATGAAGTACTCAATGAGTACTTGCATCTGTCTTCGCCAGATGGCAATGTAGCAGGAAAGGAGGAGGCAGTAGCGCTGTTGGATAGATTAAAAGTAGATAAAAGAATGGGCTTAAAAGGCTACCTGCCCTCAACGTAGAAAAGTCACCCAGTCCATATCAGTTGCATCTCAGGTTACTGAGGGAACTAATGGTGGAAATTGCAGCAGTGCCGGCCACAAGCTACAATCCTTCTAGAACGTGGGGTGGTACCAGAGGGCTGGATGATTGCAAGTGTTAAGGGGAAAGGAATAAACTCAGCAACTTCAGGCCCGTCACCATCATGGTCCCAGGGGTGAGGGAACTTCAGTTAAGTGGATGGACGGTAGAAGTTGGGACTGTATCCTTGGAGGATAGAAGGCTGAGAGGAGATTTGATAGGGGTTTTCAAAATCATGAGGGGTCTGGACAGAGTAGATAGAGAGAAACTGTTTCCATTGGAAGAAGGATCGAGAGCCTTTTACAAATTTAAGGCATTTGGCAATGGGGACATGAGGAGAAGCTCAGGGATAACTGACCATGATCCTCGATGTTTGACCAAGCGTGAATGTTCGTCACATCGGTACTGATGGAGTAGATAGAGAGAAACTGTTTCCATTGGCAGAAGGATCGCGAGCCTTTTACAAATTTAAGGCATTTGGCAAAAGAAGCAATGGAGACATGAGGAGAAACCTCTTCATGCAGTGAGTGGTTAGGATCTGGAATGCACTGCCTGAGTGTGAGGCAGAGGCAGGGTTAATCAAGGCTTTTCCAGGATGGCATCAGGGATGAGGGATGTCAGTTATGTGGGGATATCGGAAAAACTGGGGTTGTTCTCCTCAGCGCAGAAATGACGAAAAGGAGATTTTATAAAGTTGCTATAAATCATAAATAGTTTTGATAGAGTCAATAAAGAGAAACTGTTTCCAGTGGCAGTAGGGTCAATAACCAGAGGGACACAGATGTAAAGCAATGGATGATTAAATTAGAGTTGAGATCAAGAAGCTTTTTTACAAGCAGCAAGTTGTCATAGTCTGAAGGCACGGCCTGAAAGGGCAGTAGAAGCAGATTCAATAATAACTTTCAAAGGAGAATTGAATAAATACTTAAAGGGAAAAAAAAAATACAAGTCAATGGAGCAAGAGCAGGGGAATAGGATTAATTGGGCTGCTCTACTAAAGAACAGGCATGATGGGCTGAATGGTCTCCCTCTGTGCTATATTATTCAATGATCAGGCTCTCCACCTACCGTGTCGGCTGATGAAACGGATGCAGCTTTCCACCACCAGAGGAATGATCTGATTCCCATCCTAGAAACAACGGAATGGAAATAAGCAGCAGCAAGGGAATCTCAGACCTGAGAATTATACAGCTGAATCCCTCCCAAACCCCTTTCGATAAACCCAAAATCCCTCCAAACAGTTAGAGGTGCCAGGAGTGCTACCCACTGGGCCTTTACAAGATATACCAACACCCTTTAAAAAAAAACTATTTTAAATTCATCTTCCCTGAGGCTGATTACCGCCTCCAAATCTGGGGAGGCTCTTTCAGCCTCATTCACACTCTTGGACAAGGTGTAATCGAGAAAACTAATTTTTTGTCTTATAGCCAATTACTTACTCACCTCTACCATCCAACCTCTCTCTCTCTCTCACTACAATGTTTCCTGTCTCTATTGTGATACCATGACAGTATCTCCTTGTCACACACTCATTCTCCTCCCTCCATCCTCACTGTGTGGAGATCAGGACCCATCGGCTCTTGTGCTTATTGCAGCTCATTTGTTCCAGGACCTCATCACCTTCGATCCGCCCTTCCTCCTATAACTAAGGACCAATCTACACTATCTACCACAGCCCTTTCTGATCTTGCTGGAACTTCCACTGCACAGCCTGCAACAGTCCTGCTCAAAAAAAAAAGGCAAAGCAAAATTCCCTCTTCACATACCCCACCCCCTCCCAGGCACATCCTCCCCACCCAGTTATAGATTTCAGCCGATTTACGGCATTACAAAACGTAGCTTTGTGAAGCGAAGTTTGCAATAAATACTAGTGAACGGCACTTGTAGTTCTTTACAAAATAACTGAGTGTACCATCTTGGTAACCAGCTGCCAGCAGTGACTAACAACTCGTTGTCTGGTAATCGTGGAGCACAAATTGGAAAGAGTCCAGGTTTGAGCACACAGAGCTGGCTGAAACAGAAAGGAGGGATGTTTGAGTGAATGCTGGAAGTCTCAGTCTGATGAAGCAGTCTCTCTTAGTCAGAAAGGAACCGCTTCAAAGTCACGAGTCTTCAGAGCAGTCATGTACAAGATCAGACATCCCGAATCACTGGACCCGCGCTAGGGATGGTCCGAGCCAGAGCTGCATTGAGGTGGTGGGGTGGGGGGACTCCACACTGGGCTCCCCAGCAGCTGAGTCCAAAAGCTTCTAGAAACTGTGATCCCGATGACGTAGTCGGTACGAACAAGTTTAATCGAAGAGTACAAAGGGCCCCAGCAGGGTAGTTACCTGTTTTCTCACACTGGAGTTCCGCCGCCCACTGCAAGGGATAGGGTGAGAGAATGGAAATAAAGGGTTAAGCACAGCAGGATAAACACCGAACACTGTCGGCTCAGAGCTAGACTGCACAAACCCAAAGCCATCAGAACAAATTGCATCAAGTCCCCACCACACTGATCACATCAACAAATAACTTGCTCTAATAATCACAATTGCATCAAGCACGGTACTGAGCTAAAATCATTCAAACGAAGCAGACACAGGCAAACCCTGCCCTTAACTGTGCTACTGAGCCAGGCACAACTTCATGGTGTCTAATGTAAGGCAGCTGGCATTCAATGGCATTCCGGTTTCACCTGGGTTCAGGTTCCCAGGAAGAACTGCAGGGGCTTTCCACAAGGGCGGGAGAAGGAGGTGGAGACATCAGGTCACCCAGGGTCATTCTTGTGCACACAGCAGAAAGGGGCACAGCACCCAGCACACAAAGCAGGTCCGCTAGACCCACCCAAACACCAGCCTGGATCCTCCTATTATGGAGCAGGCGAGGGTCCAGCTGGTCCTGCCAATCTTCACCCAGGACTGGGCCTGGATACCACGTGCAAAAAAGATCTGCTCAACTGAAAGGCAGTTTTATTTTTTTCCAATTTTCAGAGGGTAATTGTGTGGGGCATCTAACTGGACAGTACGTGCGGAACAGCCAAAACTACAAATTGTAAAGGCACAGTCAAACCTACCTGGCAAGGGAATAATCTGTCCTCTGGCCTAAAATGGATGGAGGGAGGAAACAAAAGAGAAATGTTAGGAATCTGAAACAAACCAGAAAATGCTGGAACTAAACGACCGGCCAGTCTGCATCAATAAAATACCTGAAACTGGGTTGAGGGCACAGGCCACTTAACCCCTTTTGTCTGGGGTTACTTAGGGATTTAACGTATAAAACATTTAATGTATAAAACAATGGAGTTTAGTGCAATGTATGGGGGCGAGGTACAGGGGGGGTGGGGGGGTGTTGGGGAAGGGGCGGAGAGGGAGCTCCACTCTTGCATCGCAGGAAATTAGAATGAATCCAGGGATGGAAAAAGCTCTGCAATCCATCAGAAGGGCCCCAGGCCCAAACAGCCCTGAATCGCCTACCCGATCAATGACTGACACAATTTTCCTTGAAATGTTCGTGCTGCTTCTTCCTGGACAGTCTATCCCACAACATCACCACCCTCTGTGTAAAGTGGAAATCTAAACAGAGCAACTCCCCATGTCTTAGCTTGAACCCATGAGCCTTGCTCTAGAATCTGTGGCAATTTGAAACTTATTGTCAGGAGTCATTTAGGATCTTGACAGTGCGGATAATATCTGCTCCAGGGAAAGTGGGGAGGAAGTAAGCAAACCCAAGTTTGGAGACTGGTAACAGCTATACCAGTTCATTACCATTGCTCGTCATTCCCTCACTCTGTTTTGCAGGGTGCAATAGTTATTAACTGCCAAGCAAACAACAGTTATGAGAGGGAAGGCTGACAATGGGCCAGTACTCATCACCCACCCACCCAGTCCTGTAACCCGCGCCAACTGTGCTACAAAAAAATTCCCTTTCTGCAGCCCTGATTTCCCATTTCCTGGTGTAGGAAATGGTTTGTTTACGATCAGAGATTCTTTGGGCTGCCCCTTCTGGAAAAGGATTAACTGCAGTGAATAGGAGCACATCAACCTCTTCTCCAAAATCCACCTTTGTGAGTTGCTTCCATCAATCATTTTCTTTTAAGTGTGGGTCTGGTCACCTCACCTCCACACTCACAGGCTGAGTGGAGCCTCAGTTTAGGGAGCTGCCTCGGAATCTGTGCAGGCTCTCGGGGGAGGTAAGAGTCAGCAAGCTGACAGCTGGTAATCTCCCAGTTTCTGCACCATTACCATTCATTGTGGCCACAGCTTGTACTGTACTCATACTCAGACCAGAGTCTGAGCCCACTCAACGTGCAAACACCCCCCACCTCCCCCCAATCATTACTACCCTCGGCTGTAGGACCCCAACTTCTTTTATCAGACAATTCATGGCGTGAGGGGCACTCAAAATGAAAGGTCATTGCTGGCAACAGGTTTAACATGTTGTTGAAAGGGTCATACACATTCTTGCGTATAGACAGCGCCTCCAATAGCGCAGTACTCCCTTGATGTCGGACTTGAATTTTGCACTCGAGCCCTGGCGTGGGGATAACCTGCAACCTTGTGATTCAGAGGCAAGAGTGCTACCAACTGAGCCATGGCTGACACTAGGAAATGGCAAGTTGATCAGGAGAGCGTTGGAATCTTGGAGTAACAAAGGCATGGATGAGAGTTTCGGCGGTAGATAAAAGCCCTCAGAATGCTTGGTACAGAGAGCGATCCGCAAAGGCAGACTTCCTCTTTAACTTGCAACACTCAGTTCAGAGAGTTTGGAATTAGCTTCACAACTTGCCAACATGGCAAACTGTCCATTCACTGACTGTGTACCTCTTGGTCCCTTTAACCTGACATACTAAACATAAACATTTTATTCAAGGCTTACCTATGGAGCAAAATGACGTACCAATGCAGAAGGTGCAAAAACAAGATTCGCAAGAATGATACTAGAACTGACAGGTTATAATTGTCAAGAAAAAGACTGAACATCAGGGCGAGGGTCTCTTTTCTCTAGAAAAGGTAAAGCTAAGGGATGGCCTGATCGAGGTCTTTAAAATTATGAAGGGGTTTGACAGGATATCCAAAAAGATGCTTCTAGAGGCAGGGGGAGAGCAAAACTAGAGGATGTAAATATAAGGTGGTCATTAATAAAGTGCTCAGGAGAAACTTCTGTATCCAGAGAATGGTGAGAATGTGGAAATCTCCACCGCAGGGAGTAGTTGTGGTGAATGATATAGATACATTTAAGGCAAGTTAGATAAACAGACGAGGGAGAAGGGAACAGAAGGATCTGTTGATAGTGTGAGGTGAGGTAGGGTGGATGGAAAGTTGTGCGGAGTATAAACACTGGTTTGACTGAATGGCTTGTTTCACTGTTAAAATTTTATGGTGCATTTTTCATGTGAAAGTGGAACTGGGGAGAGGCCGAGAGGATTGATGGTGGAAAGTCGGCGAAGCAGTTGAATGGGAAGTGAGAATTGCAATCACGGGAAAGCTGAAACAAAAGCAGCAGAAACTGCTGCAAACATACAGCAGGGGGTGTGTGCCACGGTCAGGCAGCTCGTGCAGGCTTCCCGAGCTCACTGCTCAGCAACGGCAGACGGAGCTGTGCTCAGCCCAGCAGGATGGGCCTGGATCGGAAGCAACCAGGCTGGAAAAATCTGGGATGGTTCCGGAAGCCAAACACCATCTCAGCAGATGGCGCATGTCAGCCCCCAGCAGACTGAAAGGAGACCTTTCACAACAGATTTTCCTCCCCTTGCTCTTCCTCACGTCTCTTGGTCTTTTATTTCTGTTTATTATTCCTGGCAGGGAAAGGGTGCATACTTTCTGAAGAAGGATCCTTTATTGCTGCAGGAATGTTAGCTTTGAGGGTCAGTTTGGTGGTACCCCAAATGACAAACTCCCAATGGGACTAGGAGTTAGCTCTGCACTAAAATCAGGCACCAAAAATGGAGCTTCCACAGTATTTGGCTTTTCTACCTGAAATCGAAGCCTTCTAGTCTCCACTGATCAGGTACCCTGCTGGGTAGTACATTCACCTACTACAGCAGGTCACCAAGGAGCTAACTGCTACTTGTTCCAAGAGTACTTCATCCAGGAGAGCAACAATTGTGAAACTACTTCAAGTATAGCATTAACCAGTGAAAAATTCCAATGAAGGTAAACAAACACATTAATTGTTTTCAGGCCTATAATGTTCAGTACCAATACATCAAATAAATCTTCAATCTGGGATCTGTTTACACAACAATTGAAGGTTGGTACGTATTTTCTCTCGGAACTTTGATAAATCTGAGGTTTGTTCTTTTCTGGAATGTTCCAGGATAAGATCCTACACTTCAAGGCTTTAACCTCAGGTTTCTGTCTGTATAATGTCAGAGTGAAAGCAGCTCTATTGGAAGTCAAAACTAAGGGACAAGCTGCTATAGTTTTATGCCAAGTCTCAGGAAGGCTTCGAAGATAGGCCCCCTGGATTTAGACTCCAGTCATCTTTCAATGTGTATAAAAATATTGAAAAAAAATTACACGGGCAAAACTTCTTCCGATGATTGCCGATGCTAAGAATTTTAATGTCCAAGGAGTTTTTACTGGAAGGTTTTTAAAATCAGACAATTTGGGGAAAGGCAGGCTTGAGACAGAAAATCTAGTGGCCTACCTGAACAAGCTGACTTTAATCAGGGGTCAGCAGGAATGTGGGGTTGAGGTTACATTCTGATCTTATTGAAAGGCGGAGCAGGCTCGAGGGGCCGAGTGGCCTACCTGAACAAGCTGACTTCAGGCTGGGCCTAGGTGCATTTTTTTTTTCAATATTCGGTCATGGCAGGTGAACGTTGCTGGTTAGGCCAGCATTTATTGCCTCTCCCCAATTGCCCTTGTTCAGAGGGTATTTAAGAGTCAACCACATTGCCGTGGGTCTGGAGTCACATGTAGGCCAGACCAGGTAAGGACAGCAGATTTCCTTCCCTAAAGGACATTAGCGAACCTGCTTCCCTGTTAAACCTCACTCCAGGCCATTCGAGACAAATGCTGGAGTCATTTAAAATATTTTAGCAGACTTTATAGCTAAGGAGATCAGTTGTATTGATTCTGTCCACCTCCTACAAAGCCGAGGGAGAGAGGGTATTTTGAAATACACGGAAATTGTCAGCTTTTAAACTTGGATAAGCCTATTATTAGGAACTATTGTTCCGGGTGCAAACCTCAAAGTGGTTTAAAATCCTGAATATGTGAATGATCAGAATTGCCCGTATTCTATTTGCCGTTGACTATTCCGGCGGTGATATAACACCAATTGGAGCAGATCACTTGCGTAGAATGGTGTAATATAAAATCTTAAGGCTGACCTTTTAAACTCTGAATTTTGATAAAAGGTGCATTAGCTGAGAGAGGTTAAAGAAGATTTAATCGCATCATGGATTTGCTCAAGGGGGCAGGAATAGCTTTGAAGGGATTTGGACTAAATTATACTGAAAGGATCCCACAATTCACTGATTAGCTAATCGTGAAGAAGATTAAAAGTATTTCCTACTTTCTCCCAGAGTCTTCTGTAGAAGGTCATGTTTCGCCTGCAGTTTGGTGATCAAGTTTCTGCCTTCAAAATACTCCTTCAGTTTCTGTGAAAGAATCAGAAAACAATAGTGAGGTATCACAGAACACCAGAGAGTTTACCAGTCAGGCCGTGTGGCCTGTGTGTTGGAAAGGCCCGCCCCCACTTTCCTGACCTGAAGTTGCATGGGTGCCAGAGATCCTATGGAAACTGAGTGATCAACGTGTTCTATGTTAATAAGCAACACATATTAAAGTGACCCAACCATTCAATTGGGGCACACCGAGCCCCCACCCAGGGGCACGGGCGCCCCCCCACCCCCGCCCCCACCCAGGGGCATGAGTGCCCCCGCCCCCATCCAGGGGTGGGGGTCACACTGCTGGGAAGGGGCACCCGCTGCGGCCACACCCAGGGGAAGGGGCACCCGCTGTGGCAACACCCAGGGGAAGGGGCACCCACTGAGGCCACACCCAGGGGAAGGGGCACCCGCTGAGGCAACACCCACGGGAAGGGACACCCACTGAGGCCACACCCAGGGGAAGGGGCACATGCTGTGGCCACACCCAGGGGAAGCGGCACCCGCTGAGGC
Source organism: Cetorhinus maximus (assembly GCF_964194155.1). NCBI lineage: Eukaryota > Metazoa > Chordata > Chondrichthyes > Lamniformes > Cetorhinidae > Cetorhinus > Cetorhinus maximus. The sequence continues at coordinate 14,636,029 of NC_135886.1, forward strand.
CACACCCAGGGGAAGGGGCACCCGCTGAGGCTACCCTCAGGGGAAGGGGCACCCGCTGAGGCCACCCTCAGGGGAAGGGGCACCTGCTGAGGCCACACCCAGGGGAAGGGGCACACAGTGTTACTAAGGTGACTCTCCTCGATGTAAAATGACTCCAGGGCAGAATCTACCAGACAGAGCATGCTCGAGCATTGCATCATCATACCGTGAAGTAGAATTGCTCGGTCTCCTGTTGATTGGCTCGTCTCTTGGCGATACTGGGCTTACTCATGAAGGTTTCTGAAAGGGTGGATTTGACAGACTCGGTGGAGTTGGTGTACTGGAAGCAGTCAGCCACATCAAAGTCTTCGACGGTAACCATGTCCTGGATTGTCTGTAACGTGGCTTCCATGGTCTTCTTCACCTGTGGTTATTTACAAACAAATGGAATTTATCCAAACAAAGGAAATCAGGAGGAAAACTGCTCCAATTCCCATGTCTGGAGCTGATTAGAAGCCTATGATTGGACAGGGGCCTCTGTAGCTTTCTGAAATGTATTCATTCAGAAACAAGAGCAAATGTTTTTCGATTCTATCACTTTGTAAAGGGGATGACTTGGACAGACTGCAGGAAGACAGATTATACCCCAGGGTCAGAAGCTATTTACCCAAGAGCGTGAGGTTGGACTCAGAATGAAAGCTACAAAATGCTGAAGATTTAAGGAAATGAGGGACCACTGGAGAAGTCCCGCTGGATTGGAAACAAACCAGTATGATTACTTTCTGATGAGAGGTCATCAACCCGAAACCTTAACCCTTTTCTCTCTCTAAGTGCTGCCTGAGCTGAGTATTTCCAGCATTTCCAGGTTTTATTTCAGGTTTCCAGCATCTGCGGTATTTTATTTCTATTTTAATGACTTTCAGCACAGAAATCAAAATAATCACCAATTCCTCTTACATCAGTAAATGGTAAAATAATTCAGAGCAAAATTGAGAAGTGCCTATAATCAAAATAACCTGGCAAGTCACAGCTGAAGACGTCTACTGTCTGACCAAACTCAAGATGTTTTTAACGTCTTAAATGTACATTGGAAAATCCTCCAATATAGAAAACTAATTTTTCCAGAAAACACTTGATAAAATTCCATGTGAAAGGTTGCTTCGCAACCTTAAGGCAGGGGATATCCAGGTAAAACATGGTTGTGATAGCAAACTGGCTAAAAAGACAGGAAGCATTAGAACGATGTCAGGCCGGAGAGGTGTACCGAGGGTGAGTGTTCTGCAGGTCTGTGCTGGGGCTGATGTAGCGAGTTGAGTTGGGTGCCCGAGGGATCGGTGCTGGGAGAGGTTGACTGAGCGCAGCACTCCCTCAGCCGCTCCACTCTGTACGTCCTAACATCTGGAACGCTGCATTCCATTTTAGGCACTGTCTCAAGATGGATGTACTGGGCTTGGGAGGGGAGGGGAGGGGGGTGGAGGCGGTGACAGCGCAGATTCTCCAGAATGATACTGGGACATAATGGGTTAAAATTAAGAGGACAGGTTATATCAGCTTGGTGCATATTCCCTTCAGTAGAGGAGATTGAGGGGTGTTCTGATTGGAGGGGGTTTAAATGCAAAGCAACGATTTCCCTCACCAGCGGCAATAAAGATTGAGGGGACATAATAAAATTAGTGCTCGGCATTTAGGATGAAATCAGGAAGCTGTTTTTTTCACCTTGTGAGTACTATAAATCCAGGATTCCCCTTCCCCAGAAGGTTCAAGCTAGGTTGGGGGTGGGCGGGGCTGTGGTTGTCCATGAAATATTCAAGGCGGAGATTGATATACTTTTGTAGGGTGAGGGTATCGGGGGATGTGGCGCTAGGGTGGGTAGGTACACATCATCAGTGATCTGACTGAATTGTGGAGCAGGCTCGAGGGGCCGAATGGCCTCCGCTTGACCCTGTGTTTCTCATGTCAGTGGAATGAGTCAAAATGAAAAGGTTAGAAAATGATAGACTCTTCATCCTTGAAAGAAGGCGGGTGAACAGGGACCTTTAGCGATGAATAGAAGATACTAAGTGGAATTGAAAAGGTTAATACTGAGTCACTATTTTGTTTATCCAAAACTGCCTGACACAGAGACACTGGTACAAAGTACATCAGGCTGATGTCAGGAACCTTGTTCACACAGAGGGGAAATTTGCAGTGTTCACGGCAGTAAACTAGCATCCATCGGCATTTATAGGACCCGCTCAGAGCGGATTCATTGATTTCAGCTCACACCAGGACTGACCCAGGAGTCTGGGTTGTTTAGTGTGGTGCTAACCCACTGAGACACAGGGAACTGCCTTCAACCTACTGGACTGGAGCTGTTGCAGAAAACACCGCAGCCCCGAGGCAGGTGACCTGCTGCTTGACAGCAGCGACCATGAAGGACTCACCTCCTCATTCTCGATCTTCAGGGTGGCCAGTCTGGACTGGAGTTGCTGGCATCGTAAAACCAATTCTCCCTGCATCGGCTGCTGGACGCACAGGTGTGAGACCTGCAGAAAACAAACAACAGCATTACGCGTTGCTGTGAGGAGCGAAGAGGCAGGGAGGAGGCCCAATCACAACTCCAGAACACAGATAGAGAACAAGAAGCAAATTCCAAATCATTTACAGTCAAAGCTGTGAAGCACATACTCAAGTTCAACACACAAGACTGCGACAGGGACTATATCTGTTAAATAGAGAAAACCTACAAAGCAACGCAATGGTGTAAACACCGTCCTTTCCCCTTGACGTTTGAGACCTAATACAACGGTCAGTGTTCAGATAGAAGTCCTTCTCTCTTAGGTGGTTGGTATGGCTCTAACCCTCAAATAGATTGGGTCAGTTCAAAGCAGTTCCAAGCAGACATAGATAGTACAAAAACTGTCCACAATTCAGCACACAGACAGACTTAGCAGTAGCTCCTTTAAAAAAAAAACTCTTATGATGTAGGTGTTGTTGGCAAGGCTGGCATTTAATGGTTGTCACCAACTGCCCTGAGAAGGTGGTAGTGGACTTCTCCCTGAATGACTGCGGCCCATGTGTACCCACAGTGCTGTTAGGGAGGATAGGGGACCATACGAACATACGAAATAAGAGCAAACGTAGGCTATTTAGCCCCTTGAATAAGATCACACCTGATCGTTTGTGTTTTGAATTCCACATTCCCATCTACCCCGATAACCCTTGATTCCTTGCCTAACAAGAATCGATCTACCTCCGCCTTAAAAATATTCAATGACTCTGCAAAGTGAAGGAATTGCAATGTATTTCCAAGTCAGGATGATCTGTGATTGGGAGAGAAATTTGGGGTTGATTGTGTTCCCATGATATTGCTGCTCTTGTCTTTGTCACTGTTTAACACTGAGGTACAGTACTGGTGGGAACAGGTCTGTCACCGTATAACACTGGGGTATAGTACTGGTGGGGAGAGGCCTGCCATTGTATAACTTTGGGGTACAGTACTGGTGGGGACAGGTCTGTCACTGTATAACACTGGGGTACTGTACTGGTGGGGACGGGTCTGTCACTGTATAACACTGGAGTACAGTACTGGTGGGGACGGGTCTGTCACTGTATAACACTGGGGTACAGTACTGGTGGGGACAGGTCTGTCACTGTATAACACTGGGGTACAGTACTGGTGGGGACAGGTCTGTCACTGTATAACACTGGGGTACAGACTGGCAGGGACAGGTCTGTCACTGTATAACACTGGGGTACAGTACTGGTGGGGACAGGTCTGTCACTGTATAACACTGGGGTACAGTACTGGTGGGGACGGGTCTGTCACTGTATAACACTGGGGTACAGTACTGGTGGGGACAGGTCTGTCACTGTATAACACTGGGGTACAGTACTGGTGGGGACAGGTCTGTCACTGTATAACACTGGGGTACAGTACTGGTGGGGACGGGTCTGTCACTGTATAACACTGGGGTACAGTACTGGTGGGGACGGGTCTGTCACTGTATAACACTGGGGTACAGTACTGGTGGGGACAGGTCTGTCACTGTGTAACACTGGGGTACAGTACTGGTGGGGACAGGTCTGTCACTGTATAACACTGAAGTGCAGGTCTGACAAGGGGAATAAGAGAAATTTGAGAATGTGTATTAACATCACATAATCACATTGTCTTCTAACTGTGCTGGACAACCCTTCAGATATTGGAATTTAAAAGAGAAACACTAACCCCGTCCCCCATGTGTGGCTGGAAGTCGAACTTTGGTGGCAGACAGAACACAGTGTGGTACAACTCCATAAGACGCTGCTTATCATTGCTGGCATCTAGACTGTCGATAGCATTTTCGATGATCTCCAGCCCTTCGTGCTTAGACTGCTCAACATTGATCTCTGCTGATAGAAATGTCCTCATTGCCCGGTTCACACCAGCATGATACCCGAGGTCACAGCACTAAAACCAAAAGCAAAGATTAGAATATTCCCCTTCACATTTTCCCAATTTTAAACTTGTCTTGGAAACAAAACCATCATCTACTCAAAACAAGGGGTTGCACACTCAGAATATCTTCACTTCTGTCACTCTCCTCTCCTTATTTCATTTTCTACCTGCTTCCCCCCATCCCATTAACTCCTCACAGATATTCCCTTCTTCCCTCCATTGTCTCCTACCTCCCAAGCTGATCTCTCCCATCTCACTCTCCTCTTATGACAAGTTGTATTCTTTCATACTAAAGACTCTCCTGTGCTGAAGTCCAAGACATTATATTTAGACAGTCGAATCCTACTGGACTTCACTCTTATCACTAGAAGAATAATGGATACTAAAGAGATTGTGGCAGCTGGTGGAATTTGAATTTAATTATTAAATGTGGAATATAAAGCTAGTCGCAGTAATAGTGACCATGAAATCATTGTCAATTTTTGTTAAACCCCACCTGGTTCACTAATGCCCTTTAGGGAAGGAAATCTGCCATCCTTACCCGGTCTGACCTACGTGTGACTCCAGACCCACAGCAATGTGGTTGACTCTTAACTACCCCCCTGAAATGGCCTCGCAAGCCACTCAGTTCAAGGGCTTCTAGGGATGGGCAACAAACGCTGGTCTTGCCAGCCACACTCACATCCCACGAAAGAATTTTAAAAAAGACCGTTTCTCAGATTGCAGGTGGTGCTCTTTCTGATATGCGCTAATGACCTGACTTGGGAGTACAGAGCAACAGTTTCAATCGCAAACAGTGAGGAGCATAGGAACAAACTTCAGGAGGATGTAGACAAAGTGGGCAGCCACATGGCAGTTGGAACTTAACAGAGGAGTGTGCTGTGATGTGATGCATTTTGATAGGCAGAATGAGGCCAGGCAATATTAACTAAGCGGTATAACTTTAAAAAGGGTACGTGGGTAGACAGAGACCGGGTGGTCTACGTACACAAATCTTTGAAAGTGGCAGGACAAGTTGAGAAGGCTGTTAAAGAGCATCTGGAACCCTTGGCTTTACGAATAAAGAAAGAGCGTACAAACGTAAAGAAGTTGTGCTAAACCTTTACATTCGGCCTCAGCTAGAATAACGTGACATATATTCTGAATGCCACACTTTGGGAAGGATGGCATGGCCATGGGGAGAATGCTGAAGAGATTTACCAGGGATGATGGACTTCAGATACGTGGAGAGATTAGAGAAACTGAGGTTTCTCTTCTTGTTGCATAAAAGGTTAAAAAAATATTTCAGAACGGTGTTCAAAATCAGGAATAGTTTTGAGAGAGTGAATAAGGAGAATCCCCTTTCAGTGGGAGATGAGTCAGTAATCTGAGGACACAGTTTAAGGTGATTGGCAAAAGAAACAGAAGTGAAATGAGGAGATTTTTTTTTTATGCAGCGAGTTGTTGGGATCTGGGACTCACTCACTGAAAGGGTGGAAGGAGCAGATCCAATTGTAATTTCAAAATTATGGGATAAGCATTTGAAGGCAAAACATTTATGGGGAAGCAGCAGGAGAATGGGACTCATTGGATCGCTCTACCAAAGAACCAGCACAAGCATGATGGGCCAAATGACCTCTTTCTGTGCTGCACCTATGATTCCAGTGCAACTCCATCCAAGCAGTCATTATCTAACCATGAGCTGGTTAACAGAAATAGTTCAGACAGGGACTTCAGCCCTTAGATTTTCCACTCTTCTGAAAACATAAAACACAATGACTTTGTTTTTAAAATATGTTTTTAAAATACGAATTATTTCAACATCAGAGTCTTTTGGAAAATAGATACGGGAGGCAGCCATTAGATCTTGGCTGATCTGTACCTTAACTACCTATGTGCCTTGGTACCTTAATCCTTAATACCCTTACCTAATAGCTATCAATCTCCATTTAGAAAAGTTCAATTGACCCCCAGCCTCAACATCTTTTTGAGGGGGAGAGTTCCAGCTTTCCACTCCCCTTTGTGTGAAGAAGTGCTTTCTGACATCACCCCTGAATGGCCTGGCTCGAATTATAAAGGTTCTGCCCCCTTGTTCTGGACTCCCACCCCCTCACCCCACCCCACCCTACCTCACAAGAAGAAATATATTCTCTCTATCTACCCTATCAAATCCTTGCACCATCTTAAACACCTCGATTAGATCACCCCTTGATCTTCTAAATAGCAAGGGAATACAAGCCTATTCTATGTACGTTGACCTCAAAATTTAACCCACTTGGTCCCTTTGAAGAAGTTTAAACAGGAAGGTGACAGGCTGGTTAGGACAGATAATGTGCTCACATCAAGTAGGTCAGACAGATCATGGATGTAGTACTTGAAGACGGAGCTATTGGTGGCCTCCAGTGCCAGAATGTACTCATTTCTCGCCTTTACTGCCTTGAGTTTGTTCTCTGTGTATTTTGCCTGACGCTGGGAAGAAAACAGCAACAAGAAAGAATTAAACTATCTCTAGCGCACATATGGGAGGGGCTAAATACATTTCTTTTTAAATTGAAAAACCTGAACTTAGTGACCAATGATCAACACAGGTGGGGAAATGGCAAGCTGGGATTTTAAAGCCAGGGTTTGCAAAGCTTTAAACAAAACTAGAGAGACGAGATTCAAAAGGGTGTGCCCCACTGTGCAGTCAGTGATTAAGAACTCCAACCTGAAGTGCAGTTCAACAGGTCTTTCACTGTGTGGAATGCAGCATACAGAATAAGCAAGGTCCCCGATCTGGACCGCGTTCTCTCATCTCAGTTACGCTGATGGTTAGGATTGTACAACTAGCTTTAGTTGCTGAGGAGTCAGGGGGCATCAGCCAGGGTTCCTTCAAGTGATGACTCTCCAGTCACCCTGCTGAAAATGCTGAGGAGAGATTGAGGCTTGGAGAGTCTGTTAACACTCTCAGTTGTGGTTCGTGCACAAACAACAGCCATTGGGACAAAACAGAGGGAGAGGGAGAAGAATAGGGGAGAGAGGAATGGGGAAGGAGGAAAAGAGGACAACATTTTAAAATGCCAAACCTTCTCCTTCATTTTCTCGATCTTTCGGACTGAGCTACGTCTCTGGTGCTTCTCCTCAAATCGAATGTTTGCCACTGGATCTGGGGAGCGTCCGACCAGCCGATCCTCCTGCTTCACAGAGCGGCCAATCTGTTTCTCCTCCTGTTTCTCTGCCTCCTTCAGTTTGCCCTCTGCACTAATGCTGTCAGCATTGTACATGTGATAGGTCTTCATAACCTGCAGAACAGGGACACTCAGTCACAACACACATTCCCATTAACAGAGGATTTTTGCCTTCAACAAACGTTAATGTTTGGAAATGGAGCCCTCGACAATTATCATCAAACACTCCCATGACAGGTACAGCACAGGGTTAGATACAGAGTAAAGCTTCCTCTACACTGTCCCCATCAAACACTCCCAGGACAGGTACAGCACAGGGTTAGATACAGAGTAAAGCTCCCTCTACACTGTCCCCATCAAACACTCCCAGGGCAGGTACAGCTCAGGGTTAGATACAGAGTAAAGTTCCCTCTAAACTGTGATAAATAATTGCACAATTTGGTCTCTGTACAAACATGAAATGGGGTGGGTGTAAGTGGATCATGAGACCATTCAGCCCCTTGACTCAGTCCCACCACTCAATTACAACATAACATACGGCGTGACACTAGGAAGTTCTGAGGAACAAAGGGACCTTGCCGTGTGTGTCCATAGATCTCTAAAGGTGGAGGGGCATGTTAGTGGGGTGGTGAAAAAGGCATATGGGACACTTGCCATTATCAATCGAGGCATAGATTACATAAGTAGGGAGATTATGTTGGAGTTGTATAGAACCTTGGTGAGGCCACAGCTGGAGTACTGTGTGCAGTTCTGGTCACCACATTATAGGAAGGATGTGATTGCACTGAACGGGGTGCAGAGGAGATTCACCAGGATGTTGCCTGGGATGAAACATTTAAGTTATGAAGAGAGGTTGGATAGACTTGGGTTGTTTTCGCTGGAGCAGAGAAGACTGAGGGGTGACCTGATCGAGGTGTACAAGATTATGAAGGGCATGGAGAGGGTGGATAGGGAGCAGGTCTGACAGCATCTGCGGAGAGAAATACAGTTAACGTTTCGAGTTCATATGACTCTTCACCAGAACTAAGGAAAATTAGAAAAGAGGTGAAATATAAGCTGGTTTAAGGGGGGTGGAGCTGGAAAGAGGGCCAGTGATAGGTGGAGATTGCCAAATGATGTCTAGACAAAAGGACAAAGGAGGTGTTGACGGTGGTGATTATTAGCTAAGAAATGTGCTAATGGTGATATTAAAGGTAGAAAGCAGGACAAGCAAAGTACAGATAGCCCTAATGGAGTGGGGTGGAGAGGTGAAAGGGATTGAAATAGGCTAAAAGGTAGAGATAAAACAATGGATGGAAATACATTTAAAAATAATGGAAATAGGTGGGAAAAGAAAAATATATATAAATTATTGGAAAAGGGGGGATCGGAAAGGGGGTGGGGATGGAGGAGAGAGTTCATGATCTAAAACTGTTGAACTCAATATTCAGTTTGGAAGGCTGTAAAGTGCCTAGTCGGAAGATGAGGTGCTGTTCCTCCAGTTTGCATTGAGCTTCACTGGAACAATGCAGCAGGCCAAGGACGGACAGGGTGGTGTGTTGAAATGGCAAGTGACAGGGAGGTCTGGGTCATGCTTGCGGACTCTGTATGCAAGCATGACCCAGACCTCCCTGTCGCTTGCCATTTCAACACTCCACCCTGCTCTCATGCCCACATGTCTGTCCTTGGCCTGCTGCTATGTTCCAGTGAAGCTCAATGCAAACTGGAGGAACAGCACCTCATCTTCCGACTAGGCACTTTACAGCCTTCCGGACTGAATATTGAGTTCAACAATTTTAGATCATGAACTCTCTCCTCCATCCCCACCCCCTTTCCGATTCCCCTTTTTCCAATAATTTATATATATTTTTCTTTTCCCACCTATTTCCATTTTAAAAAAATGTATTTCCATCCATTGTTTTATCTCTACCTTTTAGCCTATTTCGATCCCTTCCCCCCATCCCACCCCCACTAGGGCTATCTGTTACTTGCTCGTCCTGCTTTCTACCCTTAATGTCACCATTTGCACATTTCTTAGCTAATATCACCACCGTCAACACCTCTTTGTTCTTTTGTCTATGACATCTTTTGGCAATCTCCACCTATCACTGGCCCTCTATCCAGCTCTACCTGTCCCATTCCCCCTTAAACCAGCTTATATTTCACCTCTTTTCTATTTTTCCTTAGTTCTGGTAAAGAGTCATACGGACTCAAAACGTTAACTGTGCTCCTCTCCGTAGATGCTGTCAGACCTGCTGAGTTTTTCCAGGTATTTTTGTTTTTGTTTCGAATTTCCAGCATCCGCAGTTTTTTGCTTTTATGGATAGGGAGCAGCTGTTCCCCTTAATTGAAGGGTCGGTCACGAGGGGATACAAGTTCAAGGTGAGGGGCAGGAAGTTTAGGGGGGGGGATGTGAGGAAAAACCTTTTTTCCCAGAGGGTGGTGACAGTCTGGAATGCGCTGCCTGGGAGAGTGGTGGAGGCGGGTTGCCTTACATCCTTTAAAAAGTACCTAGATGAGCACTTGGCACGTCATAACATTCAAGGCTATGGGCCAAGTGCTGGTAAATGGGATTAGGTAGGTAGACCAGGTGTTTCTCACGTGTCAGTGCAGACTCGATGGGCCGAAGGGCCTCTTCTGCACTGTGTGATTCTGTACCTGAACTCCACTCACCTTTAATCCTAGCTCCTATACCCTTAAACCTCCTACCCAACAAGGATCTATCGATCTCAGTTTTAAAATTTTTCATTGACCCCTAGCATCCACATCTGTCTTTGGGTAGAGAGTTCCAGATTTCCACTCCCCTCGGTGTGAATAAGTGCTCCCTAACAGCACCCCGGAACAGCCTGGTTCCAATTTTAAGGAGACTCCCCCTTATTCTGGCCTCCCTCAGCAGAGGAAATAGTTTCTCTCTACCTACTCGATCAAATCCTTTAATCGTCCTGAACACCTCTTAAGTGTGTGATTACATGTGCTTACCATGTGTGCTTAATACTGACAAGAGTTTGCGAAAGAAATTCTGACTATAAAGAACATCTGCTCAGTGAGGCATCTTACTTGACTACAACGTAAAAAGCTATTAACAACAGATCCCAGTGTTGCATAACGTTGCTGTTGGTGCAAGTGCTGACAACGATGGAGTTATTTTAATGTCTGCTTTTGGCATGTTTCCAGGGAGACTTTCGTCCACAGACCAGTGCCTGGTGCCATGGAACTGCAGCTGTAGTTTCTGCTGATGAGCAATCCTGCAGTCTCTGCTCTCTCAGCAGTACGAGGGGGAGGCAGTCCCAGCCCTGTAGCTGAGGGACAGGTCAGAATCCGGGTCCACCGTCCATCCTGCTGGGGGACACTAAAACAGATGCTTCCCAGCACCAGTCACACTGCCAACGCTGGTTGAGGCCTGGCAGCAGTTCTTGGACAAAATGGGGAGAGCAGGCCTCAAGGTGCAAAAGAAAAGTAAACTTCTAAATGTATTCTCTGTTTCATTCTGCAATGAGGACAACAGGCAAGGTACCAATTTTGACATCCCATCATACCGTATCTCTGTTGTTCAGTGATTATATCCCCCCCCCACCAAATAACATTGTCAAATGATGCAGTCTACAACAAGCCAAGCAGACAGGACAGGGCAGGGTAGTCAGTTTGAGGAACATTTGAATAACATGGGGATAGGAATACTGTGCATCAAACTCTATTAAACTTTCCTCAAAACAATCCTGTGAGTGGACTGGTTGACCTGTTTCAACACGTCGTTAGAAATCATTTCACGTAAATAGGCTAATGACTGTATTACGATAGACAGAGTCAGGAATTCAACACTGGCTCTGCACTAAATATATCACAACTAAGGGAATTAAACTCCCAAATGTTGAGCAGTTTTAAGGATATTGAGCTGGAATCTCAGTCATGGTGAAAAAAGGTCATGGAAATTGTTTCATTTTTGTGAAATTGCATTGGGACAAACTTTAAATTAAATCTCTGCACAGAGAAACCAGAACAATTTAGGAGATTGAGTAACTGCGTCTTGGCGGAATATCTCGTTAATTAGATGGAAAATTTGTAACAGTGCACAAAATTAGAGCAGTTTAATTTCCATTTTCAAGAGATCACCGACTAGATAGTATCATTAATAATTTGTAATAACTCTGAAAGGGAAACTGAAGTAAAACTACAGCCACCACCAGTTCATGACAGTTTTCTCCCTAAGTGCTCACTGATCCTCTTGCTCCACTTCAGCTCCACAGATCTTCAAACATCCATTGGTGCTTCAACCAGAGGGAATTCCCCATGTAGGCAGCTGGACAGCACAGGACTATCAAACTGCAGGTCATCACAACTAAGACCATGAACACACACTTTCCACCAGGAGGTCACTGGACAACAATCAGGAGAGGAAGTCCTGGCCAGATTCTGAAGTCCCATCTGGTTAAGTCAGCCAGACCCAAGGTTCTCCTGGTCTACATGCCTCAATGACAGATCAGCAGTGGGTTTACCCACAAACTAGCTGAAGATTTGGCTCCCCTTCTGAATCACCCTTCTCCAGAAGCTCAAAGCTGAAACTCTTTACTTCCTTCCAGTGTCCTTTCCACTTAAAAGCTACAGGTTTTAAGCTCCAAGCTCGAACCCATCTAACTACCTCTTCCCAATTCATCTCATCCACTTACAAGGGTCAGCTTGGTTTAAGTGGATAACACTGGTTTTTGAATCAGGAGTTCATGGGTTCAAACCCCACTCCAGAAACCTGAGCACATGACCCAGGCTAACACTTCATCCAATATTAATGGAGTGCTGCACTGTCAAAGGTGCTGTCTTTCAGATGAGATGTTAAAACAAGGTATTGTCTGCCTGATTCAGTCTCTCAGTTTCCTACATTACAACAGTCTCCACCCCTCAGAGATACTTCACTGTCTGTGAAGCATTTTGGGAACACCCTGAGGCGCTATGTAAAAGCACCACTTTACTTTTTGCTGTTGACTAACCAAAGAATTCTCTTGGCCAACATTCCTCCCCTAATCAACACCATGATAAACAAATTTACAACATTCCACCCCCTAATCAACATCATGGTACTGGTCATTTATCTCACATCCATTTGGGGATCTTGCTGTGTAATATCAGCTGCCATGTTTATCTCCCTAACAACAGTGACTGCACTTCAAAACTAATCTTCAGTTGTGAAGGGCTTTGGGGAATCTTGAGGAAATGAAAGGTGCCATGCAAATACAAGCTCCTTTTTGCTTATTTTTGATGTCCTTTGTTGTTGTTGTTGTGGTCTTGCTGGTGTTCTGCACTAGGAGCAACAGCAACTGACATGGGGAACAGTCACGGCAACTCAACAAACAAACCTTAAAACTTCTGGGATTATTTCCACATTGACCTTTTAAACATGCAACACCATTATTCCTTTCCAGTATCTCCTCTCCACTCGTACCTGTCCAGCTATCAACTGGGAAAATCTCCTTAGACAAGGTGAAGGAGTTCATGGAGTCACTCAAAGCCAGAGTGTGAGTTACACATTTATTGGAATGTAGAAGCTCCAAACCCAATCTAATGTTCCCAGGTAAACTGTACTCTCTCAGTAACACGCACAGGCTGTGGGGAATGTGGCATTCATATATTCAATTCCGTTTGACAGACAGAACTCAACAACCAGTGACCCTTCAAGATTATGACTCATGGAATAAATTCTATAACCTCAATGGGGAGCCTATAACCTGTGCCTCCCATCCCCTCAATCAATCTTCAGTGCGTCAATGTATTGATCCTCAGCACAAACAGAACCAAAGATTTTTTTGTAATTGCCTGAATCTAAGCTGTTCGACACATAAAAGCAAGGAGTTAAACTGAGACAGCAGTGGGACAGACTTGACGGATGTACCAGATCAGAGTTTTGAAGATACTATGGGGGAACACATAGGATCAAGAGATAAAATATTTCCAATGGAATCTAGGACTAGGGGGTATAGTCTAAAAATGAGAGCCAGACCGTTCAGGAGTGAAATTAGGGAATACTTCTACACACAAAGGGTGGGAGAGGTTTGGCACTCTCTCCCACAAATGGCAATTGAGGCTGGATCAATTGTTAATTTTAAATCTAAGACTGGCCAGTTTTTGTTGTCCAAAGGTATTAAACGATATGGGCCAAAGGTGGGTATATGAAGTTGGGTCACAAATCAGCCATGATCTCATTGAATGGCAGAACAGGCTTGAGAGGCTGAATGGCCTCCTCCTGTTCCTATGTTCCATGCTGTTACTGAAGGAGGTATAATCTAAAGTACAAAAAGTGCAGCTTGTAACTGTCTGGATTTAGAGATTACTGGGAGTAGTGAAGACTCTGACCTCAGAATACTCTGAATTCAGGCACACTGACCCAGAAATCGGCAGGGCTATGTTCCCGATGCTTGTGCTGCGATTGAGTCTGTCATAGAACACTGCAGCGCCAAGTTTAAGGTCACAGAGTCAGGGGGACTGCTGCTGCCCCCCCACCCACCCCCACGGCAGGTTTTCAGCAATTCAGGGGCACGACGGCAGTGCCCACCACCTACTGAACAAGTGAATGTGTCTGCCCAGCGCTGCCAGCTTCAAACATTCCATTATATACATGGCATAGGTTCACTGATTCAGGGCGAGAGGAATGAAAGGGGAAATGAAGACAAACCAAAGCACAACATGAGAAAAATAGAATGTTTTAATCTGTGCCAATGCTACTTGTTGTGGTCCAGAGGCCCCTTTCTTTTGTTAAGAGAGGGCGGCTGAATTTTCCAGTTATTCTCGTTCCCAAGAGTCAACCATAAAAAAAAATAATTAAAACATCACAAACAAGGTGGAACTGCACTCAAAATAGCACAGCGCGGGACACTCGGACCGTGATTTCAGACTTATAGAAAAAGAATTATGATCTCAGCAGTTATTTAGTTCCCTTTTTAGATTAGCCCCAGTGAGACCAAGATCAAGGGGCAGTCTAGTCACTGGTTTACATAATCACACATTTGTGCTATGAAATCTGGCTACCTTATTGCAGAGCCATTACAATAGAGGCTGATGCGGGGGAGCACACACACAAGGCCATGCCAGATGTTATTAGAAGATGCATTCAGGCTTTAAATCCTCAGAAGCTATCACTGCTGTGCAGTGTCTAGGTCTTTCAAAGAGAGACAGGAGGAATGTGTTTGAAGGCTTCAGGAAAAGGATGTAATAACAGAAACATACTTATACGTGGCATTTTCCGAAAAGCCCAGGTGAAAGTTAAATCTTACTGGTTACAACTCTTCATCCTATCATTCAATAGGCTTTTGACCCTTCCACTTCTCCTTCCACTGCCCATGTACACTCTCCCTTCATAGGCTCTATTCATTCAGTTAAGCCCCTGATCAAAAGCTCTCGAGAAATGCTTTGATTCCCAAAGTTAACTGAGCAAAACTTCAGGAATTTCAGCCATCCTCACATCTCAATTATTCATTGACCAGCCTGTATTCTGTGCACTCAATTGTCCTTACCTAGTCAAACCAAAAAACCTATTCAGAGAACTAGACTGCTACCCAGGGAGCTCTGGAGATGCCAATCCATACAGGGAAAGGTGATTCTGTATTTGGCCTTTCTCTGGTGAAACCTCAGTGGTCTAAATAACATCACGATCTTAATGTAGATTTTGTTTTGACCACCTTCAGCCAGCAATGGGTGGACTATAACAACGGCACGAATTGCACAAACATGAGAGTGCATCAATTCCCCTCCCTCGAGCTTCTGACAACCTAAAGGTCATCATGGAAAGAACCCTCAGCAAACACTTTGTTTGGGAAGCCCGGACAGGCGAGCACCTTTCTCCTCATAAAACCTCCAACATGCTCTACAATGACTTGCCTTTCACATGCACAATGACGTCTCAGAACAAGTTACAATAAGGAGAACAGAGATACAGTGATTGCCAAAGTATGGGGTTAGGGGGAAGGGGACTGGACAGAGTAGGATAGGCAAAGGGAAAGAGGATTGAAAAGATGGATTGGGGAAAGGAGAGGGATTGGAGAGGGCGGGATGGAGAGCCGAGACACAATCTAAGATGGGGGGCTTTGAGGGGAGGCACCGTGGAGGGAAGGAAATAAAGAATCTGAGAGGGCAGCTGTGGAGTGATTGGGCAAACAACTGCTGAAGGTTAAGGGAAGGGAGTGGGGAGCAAAGTCTGGTGTTATTGGGACTGAATTAGGGCTGTTTTTATTAGAAGAGAGCAGATTAAGGGGCAGCCTGAGAGAGGTGTTTAAAATTATAACAGAATTGATAGAAACAGACTGATGTAGTGACTGAGGATCTAGAACAAGAGAATTTGGCTATGAAATTAAATACAAGATTTAGGACAGAGAAAAATTTGTGAAAAGCACAGCCGGAGTTAGTGATTCTAACAAAACCTTTAAAAATGGGTTTGACAGGCTTCGAAGGAAGGAAGAATAAATGAAGGAGGCACAAGGGGTTAAGACAACTTCAACAATGGAGAATTAATATCCAGGTGGACTGATTGGACCAAATGGCCTGTTTGTGTTAAAGCCCTGCCCTCAATGGTCCACTGGAGGGTTGCATTACCAAAGGCCTGTGATGCTAGGAGTTATCACATCAACATGACTCTAACAGACACTGCACAGCATTAAACTGGATCCACTGTTCTTCTGCCTTCATGTCAAGTCCGGAATCATCTTTTCACAGCAGTCATTAATTACATGGCCATGGAAAGCAACCTCAAAGTCATCGCCTTGAGGGTGATGTGGACTCTTGTGTATCTCATCACCAAACCCCTTTCAGCTGCCGCAAAACACATCATTAAAGAGTTAAGCCTCAACATTACAACCTTTTCCTTCAAACTTCAAACACATCCCGTCTGCCTTTCTTTTGAAAGGCTTAGACACTGCACAACACTTTTAGCTTTGAAGGATATAAAGCCTTGATGGATTCTGTGAAAACATCTGGAACTGGATCCTGTTTGTCACCTCACATCTGCTTTTATTGTAATAACATGCAAGACCAAGCAGTCTTGAGGTTAGCAAAGCACAAGGACTCCCCCCTTCCAGCCCCTTCCTGTACACCACTACCTGGTTACGGCAGGATTAGAAACTGATTCCTAGGCCTCAGTCCAAACCACTTCTGAAACAACTGCTGAAGCTGGGGTTCTCAAAATGTCTGACCCTCTTTCCTGTTTAAGTGCCGTGCCTCAGCGCTCCTTAAGAATGAAAATTTCCCAAGGTGGGGAACGGGAGAACCTTCATTTTCAGGTGACGCGAAGCCCCTTCCAGGTCACGTACGGGGGATTTATAAATGGGAGAAAATTACAGCTCTTCATCCTGTTGCACTCGGAATTTCAAATCAATAATTCCAAAATAACGCAGTTGATCGGTTGATTTCTCAACCAGGATTTTGCGAATGCCATCTTAGTTAATACTTTGTGTGAATGGGATTGAGGATTTGCAGCTATGCATTGCATAAAGATCAGGGAATGATGGTGCAAAATGTGGACAGCTCCTGACCAACAGGAAATGTATATCTGTTTTTTTAAAAAAACTTTTCCATCAGTCTCAATACATCATGTTGAATGTCTGCCATGTATTTATATTGGCAGTGCAGCTATCTCTACTTTATATCCATTCCAAGCTTGCAATGTGAATCCGGAGTTAAGGCTCAGCCAAAGTGAAGCAAAGTCAGGTTGCTTGCAAAGGTTCCTCTCAGCATGTTGGTTAGTGCCAAATACCAGGGGGTTTAACTGGAACATTCCAGGCACTTTTGAAGAACCCACCTGACAAGTTAAATGTTTGGGGCAGGTAGAGGATTTTCCTCTCCATGTTCTTTGAATATTTAAAGCTCTGTTGGGATACCGTGCTTCCCCTGGGCACACGGGTCTGAGGAACTCTTTCTTGAATCAGTGGTTCAAATTCCAGCCAGAGAGGTGCTACAACGTGGAACCAGACCGGAACCTGGACTCCGGCTGTTGCTCTCAGACCCGTCAGTACAATATAAACAGACTCCCAACACATTTCCCAGTAAGGCAGATTTTGCATTAACTCACAAAGGAGTGCACGTGATTATATCCCATTTTCCTGAATTCAGGCGATTGAAACATGCAAGGAGGAATACAGCTGAACCCAGTCGGCCCTTAACTGAATGTCCACAAGTGCGTACCTTTCAGGAAGAGCCACCTGCAAGCGGGCAGCAGCAGTGAGCCTGGCGGATCATCCTGCTGAGGCCTGAGGAAATTAGGTCAATTATATCCCTAAAATTGGAGCCAGGCCATTCAGAGGTGATGTCAGGAAGCACTTCTTCTCACGAGGGGGAGTGGAAATCTGGAACTCTCTCCCCCAAAAATCTGGCTGGGGGTCAATCGAAACTGAGGTTGATAGATTTTTGTTGGGTTAAGGGTAGTAAGGGTTATGAACCAAGGCGGATAAATGGAGTTAAGATACAAGTTAGCCAAGATATAGCTGAACGGTAAAACAGGCTCGAGGGGATGAATGGCCTCCTCCTGTTCCTTGGTTCCCGTACCTCGATTAGCATTGTGGTTAGTGAACTCAGCAAATGAGGACTGAACTTGGGGGCTTTGGTAGGCACTGAATGACACAGTTAGCCACGGAGTTACGATGGGAGCAGAAGCAGTGATGCTTTGGTGTCACTGAATAGGCGCAAAGAGATAAATCACACTCACCGTGTACAACTCGTTCAAAACCTTCATCAGATCTTCGTGCAGCTGCCCACCAACCTCCTTGCTCTGTAATCAGGAAGAAAGCTGGGTTAAAGCAAAGTACAGACTGCCCGCTCTTCCTGTAAATGTTAAGCCACTGTCACCAAAAGCTAGCCCCCACAGGAAGCCAACACTGACAATGTTGTGCAAGGTCAAATGGCCTCTGCTGTGCAGAAATATCTATAAGCGAGGTCTGGCGCTGATGTCATCTCATAAGCAGTAACTCAACCAGGGCACTCTTTTAAGTTTCTACCCACTGAAAAGACTAATAAACCCCAAGCTGATTTCCGGGGATTTCACAATGCCGTGTCCTGCTCTAGGAACTGGGGGACCTGGTTTGAATTCAGCTCAGGTGAATGGGATAAAACTCACCTCCCTCTACTGGTCATAAGCTTGTGCCTAGTTTGGGGAGTCTCAGCGTACACCCCATGCACACTGTCACATCACACCAATTCTAAAATGTTACAGCATAAATCTGGGATTGGGCCAAACTGCATGGAATCTCCAAAGTGGAGTGGATCTGGATTCAGACATCAAAATAAAGAACAAAATACTGCAGATGGAAATCTAAAATAAAACATAGAGAATGCTGTAAACACACAGCAGGTCGGGCTGTTCTGTGGAGAATGAAGCACAATTAATAACATATATATATATATTTAGGATTTATAGGGTAAGTGCAGGGTACAAGAGAGTCTGACTTCATTTATGTGAGTGAGACAGTGAAACATATAGCGAGAGGGAGAGATCAGACAGAGAGAAAGAGCGAGAGAGAGAAACAGGTTTAAAAATGTATCTAAAATTAGAGGATTAAGGACTAAGGCCAAACCAATCTCTCCAAAATGTGTTGTTACTTAATAGTAAAACAGAAACCAACCACTGAGCCCTGTTTCCTTATGCTGAAGGATGTCACAAATTGTGGTTTAGTGTTTAAAATAATGATGGAAATGCCACTTGCTCTTCACACTGATTTCCTCAGAGCAGATAAATTGTGCACTAAATTAGTGCAGGTGAACAGGGGGAGGAGGATTCTAGGATGTTGGAGGATGAATTAGGCACTGGTACAATAATTTCAGCATTCCCTATCTGTACCCAGCAACAGGAGAGAGCACACGTATGCGAGATGCTGCACGTGGGAGGGGGGCCTATGCAAGACTGAAGGAGAATTCGAAATGTGTCATGTGCAGCAGGGTGTTGTGCACGAGACCACAATTCTGCTCAAGTGACACTATTTTATATGAAGTTTTGCACCACATTTTGTGCTTGAGGTGGGGTATATTCGTGCTGGAGAGTGCAATCACATTATTTCAGCCCTCCCGTACCTGGTGAAGTACAGCAAAAGAAAATGCAGAGTACAGTTCCCTCAACCTTGCCCCAAAAGCAGTCATATGCACCCCTGCTCTAATGTGAACCACAGCTTCCTTGTGCTCTCTCTCTCTCTCTCTCTCTCTCAGTGGGAGCGCCGAATGATCAGCAGTTCTTCCCCAGAGGACAAGGGCAAAACTGCCCCAAACCCATTACGTAGAAGCTTCCAGCAAACAAAGACTTCCAACGCCATCAGTCTGGGTAGGGTTCAAACCAGAGGTGAAAGGACAGTGCAATGACCCATTGCACAACCCAGTCCCAACGGCCCACAGCTCTATGTTCACACAGGCCTCTGTGTTTCACCTATCCCAACATTGCCAGGTTTTAAAACGGAGAAAGTTTCCTAAGAAAAACAAGGACTACGTTTGCGCAAAACAACAACAGGAGCCGGGAGCTCGGCCTGATACCCGGAATCAGCAATTCCTTGTTCTCAACTTCCCCTTTTACGACTGGAAGCCTGAGTAACTTCTCCTTTCTGCCTGCAATGTTTTTGTGAATAACCGATGCACCCAGTTTGCACAAAATTACTGTCTCGCAGAAAAATCACTGCAGCTTTGAGTGGGACAAGGGTGAGGGGCGGTTTACCGCACAGGCCCACAGGCTCAGCTACTGGCCCATGCAGACATGGGGCCTCCGGTCAAATGAAGCAGACTCCTTTCAGTGTCGTATACTGTGATACAATTTGCTTCATTACTAATGCAGTTTGTAAACGCTCCACCCCAACACCTAAAATCGGATTTTCTGGTTACCAAAAGGTCGCTGTTTGTGGATCATCCTGTGCACAAAATGGCTTCAATGTAATTAATTAAGATATTTCAACAGCATAAGGACTTCTAAATACAAGATTTTTTTTTTTTAAAAAGAGGTGAAGGGTTGTTTAACAAATCAAAGCCTCAGGTCTCAATGCTCATGATTTGAAGCTCCCAGGGTAATATGTGGACTTGAGATTTACTTTCTGGAAATTATTGCTTCCCAGTATGTAGCCTCCATTTATTTCATACACCAGTGTATAGCCTGGCAGGTGGCAGCTATCGAGCTGCCTGTGGGAGGGGGTACCTAGTGCAGAGTCACAGATTATCTGCAGAACACAAATTATCAACTGATAAGGAGGACTATTTGCCAAGGTCAAAACTTGGTCAACATTACAATTTATTTGTTTTCTTAGTGAGTATTGACTGCAGAGTCACTGACTTGGGGTTGGGCAAGTGGGCAGAGGCTAAATTACACATTTCAAGCAGATTTTTCAACTGTCTGAAAAACCAGGTGAAGGATGAAGGCGATTGCTGATGGTTTGCTGACGATTATGTTCTTGCTTTTTCAAAAAAAAAATCAACTACTTCGGAATTATGCTGCGCGGTATTCTTGAGGGGCCACTGAATCTTCCCTCTCCTCCTCCTCCCAGTAACACTGAAGTTCATCCTTGCATCCTTCCTGTCACCAGGGCTGATGTCAAGTACCTCAGCACAGACTGGCTACCATTCAAATCAACCAACATCACGAAGAACAGATTATCTGGTCATTGCCACGTTGTGTTTTGAGAGAGTTTGCTGTGTGAAAATTGGCTGCCACATTTCCTACATTACATCAGAGACTCATTCTTCACAGAACTACAAGCTCCTTCTTTTATCTTTACTTTTCGATGTCACAGGGCTCCGGATTCAAGTCCCACTCTAAGCGCCCGAGTACAAAAAATCCAGGCTGGCACACCCAATGCAGTACTGAGGGAGCCGCCACATTTCAGACGAGACATTAAGCCAAAGCCCCATCCGCCTGTTCTCGAGGATATAAAAGATCCTACGACACTTTCTGAGAGCAGCGGAGTTATTCCCGGTGCCCTGGCCAATTTTTATCCAATTAATATCACTAAAACAAATTATCCAGTCATTATCACACTGCTGTTTGTAGGAGCTTGCTGCGCACAAATTGGTGGCCATGTTTTCTAAGTTACGACAATGACTACACTCAAAGGAACTTCATTAGCTGCAAAGTGCGTTGAGGCATCCAGTGGTCGTGAAAAGCTCTATATAAATGAAGCCTTTCTTTTCTTTCATTTGTAGAATCTGTTTCACTCAGGAAAAGTTAAATGGATGTTGAATTCCCATTGCTGGACACTAGTTCTGGTGGAAGTAAATCAGTCTATGCTCGTTACTATAATGTGTAATACCATGGAGGACATTCAATAGCAGAGCCTCTCACTCTGAGCCAGCACTTTCATTTCCCATGAGGGGTTTACCGTGATCCTAAACCGATAAGAATGCTGCATTTTGTGGTTGTCTCTAACCCACCATACAATCCTTCCTATTGAGCTATTGATTTCTGCCCCACTCCGCTTTTAGATGAATGTGACTTGCATTTTCTAAGTTTGTCCTGGGGTAAACCAGGTGACAAGTTCACAAAGGAAATGTTAGATTACAATCAGAATGTTGTGTTTGAGTATTAAACACAGTTATAAAGAAGAACGGCAGTGAAGGAGAAGTTTCCCTCACTTGGATTCTATGCAATGGGAGTCAGTTTAGCCGACAGGGATCCTGCAACATGCAGGAACTGACATGGATGAGTAGGGGTTCAAAGCTGTAATGGGAAATGACAACTCCTAAAGGCAGAATGAAGCATTAACATTTCAGATGCCCTCAATGGTCATCATTCTCTCTGCTGTACTTGCCTAGAGGAAGGACTGCCTGTGTGAAAAATATTAGTGTTTCATACTGCTTGTAGGAGTAGCCACATTTTTAAAATTCTTTCATGGGATGTGGGTGTTGCTGGGAAAACCAGCATTTTTTTTTGAGGAGGTAACAGAGAAGGTTGATAAGGGCAATGCTGTTGATGTGGTGTATATGGATTTTCAAAAGGCATTTGATACAGTGCCACACAACAGACTTGTGAGCAAAATTCTAGCTCATAGAATAAAAGGGAAAGTAAGCACTTGGATAAGAAATTGGCTGAGTGATAGGAAAGAAAATAGTGATAAATGGTTGCTTTTCAGATTTGAGGAAGGTTTATAGTGGAGTTCACTAGGAGTCAGTGTTGGGGCCCTTGCACTTCCTAATATATATTAATGACCTAGATTGTGATATTCAGGGCTTGATTTCAAAATTTGCGCATGTTACAGAGATTGGAAGCATTGTCAACTGTGATGAGGATAGTCTTGAACTTCAAAAGGACATAGACATGTTGGTGGATTGGGCAGACAAATGGCAGATGAGGTTCAATGCAGAGAAGTGTGAGGTGATTCATTTTAGCAGGGAGAATGTGGAGACATAGTATCAAATAAAGTTAGAAACTCTAAAGGAGGTGCAGGGACAGAGGGACCTCGGTGTATAATTATATGAGTCATTGAAGATGGCAGGGCATGTTGAGAGAGCAGTTAACAAAGCATATGGTATCCTAGGTTTTATTAATAGGGGCATTGAGTACAAGAGCAAGGAGGTCATGTTAAACTTGTACAACAACACTAGTTAGGCCTTATCTGGAGTACTGCATCCAGTACTGGGCACCATACTTCAAGAAGGATGTGAAGGCATTGGACAGAGTACAGAGGAGATTCACAAGAATGATTCCCGTGATGAAGAACCGTAGCTATGAGAATAGATTGGAGAGGTTGGGTCTGGTTTCCTTGGAGAAAAGGCAGCTGAGAGGAGACTTGACAGAGGCATTCAAGAACCTGAGGGGTATGGATAGGGTAAATAGTGAGAAACTGTTCTGCTCAAGAGTACATCAGGAACTAGAGGGCACAGATTCAAAATAATGGGCAAAAGGAGAAGAAGCGATGTGAGGAAAAATATTTTCACCCAGAGGGTGGTTGGAGTCTGGAACGAATTTCCTGAAAGGGTGGTGGAGGCAGGTTCGATCGAGGTATTCAAAAGGGAATTAGATTGCTATCCAAAAAGAGAGAACGTGCAAGGTTACTGGGATAAGGCAAGGGGAGTGGGATTCGGTAGATTGCTCTTTTAGCGAGCCAGTGCAGACTCGATAGGCTGAATGGCCTCCTTCTGCACTATAAAGGTTCTGTGATTTGTTGCCCATCCTTAATTGCTCTTGAACTGAGTGGCTTGCTAGGCCATTTCAGAGGGCAGTTAAGAGTCAACCACATTGCTATAGATCTGGAGTCAAATGTAGGTCAGACCAGGTAAGGATGGCAGATTTTCTTCCCTAAAGGACCAGATGGGTTTTTACAAAAATATAGTTGTCATGGTCACTATTACCGAGGCTAACTTTTAATTCCAGATTTATTAATTGAATTTAAATTCCATCAGCTGCCATAGTGGGATTTGAACCCATGTCCCCAGAGCATTAGCCTGGGTCTCTGGATTACTAGTCAAATTACATTATACATACACCACCATCTCCCCCACCCCTTCCCCATTGCAACCCCGAACTCCAACCAGCCCATTTCGAATGACGAATATTTAGTCCTGTAGCTCCTGGACATTTACATCATTAGGATGAAGTCAGTGAATTACAGGCCAGGTTTTTAATTCTGGCTGAGCTAGATATTCCGCCCACCCCCAGATGCCAAAGGAACTCACAACAGTTGAAAGTCTTTCAGGCCTTTTAAACGCCAAAGTCTTCTGCTGGAGTAGGGTGATCAATGGCTGACAGGATTGCCTTCTCTTGCTGGGACTGAAGAATTTGAGAGAGAAAACTTCAGCCTATTTGAGCTTTGGCAGCTCTCTATTAGAAGGTCTTGTGCTGCAGTGGGTGGTGTCCCTGCCTCCGAGCCAGAAGTCCCACTCCTGGACTTGATGGCAAAGGAAGGTGAGTTCACAATATGGCCAAACAGGTTGAGTATCAACCTGTAAATCCTTCCAGCATAAGCCAATGACAGACAGTAAGAGTTGGAAAGATTCCCGGTCAGTCACGTGGTGGATAAAAAATTGAAGCCACTCCCATCACCATTAACAGCCCCAGGCTACAACATGCATGTAAAAGTGTATGTTGCCACAGCAACTCTGACTCCCTGGGGCTGGTTGGTTCTGTTGGCTGGACGGCCAGTGTGGATCAGATTGGTGCCAACAGCACGGGGTTTGAGAAATTGGCGACCCATTTCACTGTTGAATGTGGACTATAAGATTCTGTCCAAGGTCATCGCCAATCGGGTCAAATCCGCTCTGGAATTGGTGATTCACCCTGACCAGACCTGCTCTGTGCCAGGCAGGAAGATCTCTGACAGCCTGGCGCTGCTCAGGGATACGATTGCCTATGTACAGGACAGGGGTGTGGATACCTGCCTCATCAGCTTGGATCAGGAGAAGGCCTTTGACAGAATATCGCACACCTACATGGGGGATGTGCTCTCCAAAATGGGGTTTGGGGAGGGAATTCGAAATTGGATCCAACTGCTCTACACTAACATCAGTAGCGCAGTCTCAATCAATGGGTGGGAAACAGATAGCTTTCCGATTAAATCTGGAGTCAGGCAGGGCTGTCCTCTCTCGCCTGTCCTTTTCGTGTGTTGCATAGAACCCTTTGCCGAGTCCATCAGGAAGGATCCGGGCATAAGAGGAGTGACGATCCCAGGCAGTGGAGGCACTCAGGTAAAAGCCTCCCTGTACATGGACGACGTCGCCGTCTTCTGCTCGGATCCGCTGTCGGTGCGCAGACTGATGCACATCTGCGACCAGTTCGAACTGGCCTCGGGAGCCAAGGTAAATCGTGGGAAGAGCGAGGCCATGTTCTTTGGGAACTGGGCTGACCGATCCTTTGTCCCCTTCACTGTCAGGGCTGACGGCCTGAAGGTGCTGGGGATATGGTTCGGAGGGACCGGGGCATGCGTTAGAAACTGGAAGGAGCGAGTGGCTATGGTGAAAAGGAAACTGGGCATGTGGGAGCGACGCTCCCTCTCCATTGCGGGTAAGAACCTGGTCATCAGGTGTGAGGTACTCTCGCTGTTGCTGTACGTGGCGCAGGTCTGGCCCATTCCAGACTCCTGCGCGATGGCGATCACTCGAGCCATCTTCCGCTTTATCTGGAGGTCGAAAATGGATCGTGTCCGCAGGGACGCGATGTACAAGCCTCTAGATAAAGGGGGAAAAAACGTGCCCAACATCGCCCTCATACTGATGGCCACCTTTGTGTGTGGCTGCATCAAGCGGTGTGTAGACCCTCAGTACGCAAACACCAAGTGTCACTACGTGCTGAGGTTCTACCTGTCCCCGGTGTTGCGAAGGATGGGTCTGGCCACGCTGCCGCGGAACGCTCCAAGTAGTTGGACCGTGCTGTACCACCTGTCCCTGGTGGAAAAATTTATGCAGAAAAACACCTTTGACCACAAGTCCATCAGGCAGTGGTCAGCACGTAACGTCCTAGAGGCCCTGAGGGAAAAGGAGAGGGTGGACCCTGTGGGATGGTTCCCCGAGCAGACTGTCAAAGTCATTTGGCAGAATGCCTCATCGCCAGAACTTTCCAACAAGCACCAAGACGTAGCTTGGCTGGTGGTGAGAAAGGCCCTCCCCGTCAGATCCTTCCTACACGCCAGGAGGCTCACCCCCTCTGCACGTTGCCCTCGAGGTGGCTGTGGTGGGGAAGAGACCGTTGTTCACCTCCTTGTGGATTGTGCCTTTGCAAAGAAAGTCTGGAGAGAGATGCAGTGGTTGCTGTCGAGGTTCATCCCGAGCAGT
Source organism: Cetorhinus maximus (assembly GCF_964194155.1). Taxonomy (NCBI): domain Eukaryota; kingdom Metazoa; phylum Chordata; class Chondrichthyes; order Lamniformes; family Cetorhinidae; genus Cetorhinus; species Cetorhinus maximus. Next base: position 14,662,246 of record NC_135886.1, read on the forward strand.
TCTGTGACACAGGACTCTGTGCTCTACGGGCTGTTCCCAGGGACACACACCGAGACAAACATCGACTGCAGCTGGAGGATCATCAACTCGGTGAAAGACGCGCTTTGGTCTGCCCGAAACTTGTTGGTCTTCCAGCACAAAGAGTTGTCCCCGACCGATTGTTGCGGACTGGCACAATCCAAAGTCCAGGACTACGTGCTGAGGGACGCACTAAAGCTTGGGGCAGCTGCCGCAAAGGCGCAATAGGGAAGGGTCGCTGTCTAAGACCTTTCTACCACAGCGCACCGAGAGACTGGGAACTGTTTAGAGCCCCTCGGGCTGTACAGATCAAAATGAAAGGCTGTAAATGATTGTAATATTGTTTGTACTGATGCACCTGGTGATACATTTTGTAAAAGTTTAACCTGGATTGTACCCTTGTAATGTTGTTTTTGAAATGGTTTGGAATGTGATTGAAGATATTTTATGAATAAAGTATATTTTTACAAAAAAAAAGCCAACAGCACGGGGTTTGATCCCTGGTCTGGTTGGGCTGGATCCAGGACCTCCTGCCTCCTTGCCCTGCCCATGGTGAAGGCCAGGGCACTGTGGGTCAGACCTGCCTTAGGGCAGAAAACTGAAGAAGCAGCAGCAGCTCTCGACTCTGACTTACAACGGCAGATTAGTCACAGTAATGCAAATAACCTCTTGCTGGGAACAAGGTTACCTCAGTTACGTAGGTGAAGCAGGGCCTCCACCTGGATGTTTTCGGGTATGAATGGGCTGTATGTAGGGTGTGCAGTGAAGGAACCTCTTACAGTTCCAATTCAGATCCAATCTATTGCCCATCAAACGATGAGCTTGTTCCCATTTTTATTCATAGCATGGTCAACAATTCCGCTCCTCAAACCACTTTCAGATGATTACAGTCCTGCTTTGCCAGGCGCACAGCCCCACCAGTCCCCGCCTGCCATCAGCAGATCCATGAAGTCACTTCCAATTTAGGGCCAATCCCTGGAGCAGAAACATGTGTCCACCACAAACATTTAATCTAAGGAGCATCAGCGTAGTGACTCAGAGGAATCTGCTGGCATCGCCAGTGACCACATGTAAAAGCCGTGCTGATAATGTGCTGCTTTCCCTGCTGGTTTCTGTGTGGATGGATACTAAAGCTCCGACAAATCATCTCTCACAAATAAAAGACATGGGCCCCACACAATAGCTCAGTGGATGCATGCACTTTACAGTGTGGCATTCAGCCATACATAGTGAAGAATATCCAACCTACGGCTTGCGCTCAGTTATCTGATCTCACTAAGACTAGGGGTGGTCAGATGAAGGGAGTTGCCTTTGGCTGCAGTATTGTTGGTCTAGGGAAATGAGGAATAGAATATCAACTCAAGTTCCCATTCCCAATCACTCTGCAGTGACCCCTTCCTGAGAAGCAGAGGTCAGATGAAGGACTGGATCTGATTTGGAATGTGAACTCGCAGATTCTTACTGCTCAGGGTTACGCGTGAAGAATAATTGACTGGGTGGGGGCGTGGAGAGATGCCAGAACCTTTGAACCCTAACCCAGAGGAGGAAGGGAAAAAATTGCAAAGGCCTCTCTGTGTATTCTCTACATCTGTTAAACACAGCTGGAAAACTCAGTCACACTTAATCCACCCTCTCCCATTTATACTCTCACTCTCAAGCAGCAGGAAACAGAGTGATAGAATTAAAAAAACTGTTACGGGCAGCATAATGGAGTCTCAAGGGCAATTAGGGATGGGCAATAAATGCCAGCCTAGCCAGGGATACTCAGATCCCAAGAATAAATAATAAGAAAAGAAATTCCACCAATAATCTAATTTAAACAGAAACTTCAATCCTTGAAACAGATGATGCACCAGAGAGGAGGTGAATGCAAGAATTTCTCGAATGATGTGTCCATTGTTGCAGACCGAATGGTAACACAACCAACTTCAGCTTCTCTTAGCCTCGAGATCCACAGAGTCAGTGGATTAAGAATCCTCTGAAGAGGATTAGACTGGATAAACCATCAAACTCGTTAAACACCGGTAAACGTCATCAATTTAAGATTCATTTTCTTAAATCACTTCAATAATTTTCTCAACCCTTTCAGGAGGGAAGCTAATTTTTGGATTTCAAGGGATATTTTAAAAATGGATTAATTTTCCCCAGCTCAGCTTCGTTGGTCATTTCTTCCTTCAGTTTTAACCTTCTGAAAATAACAATGTATCCTACAAAGATGGTATGAAATCATTTTAACTCAAAATTCTTTTCATTTTTACTCCTTCTCGCTACAACTTCGACTTCACCTTTGACCTGTTCTTTTCTGCTCCACCCCCCTCGCCTCGGTTTTTGGCCTTAGTGGGTTAAGATGATGTTTCCCACTCTTCTATAATGCACTGCTAGTACGGCCTGCCAGGAAGAAAAGGACCCTGCAGATTTTCTAGTCTGTTCTGGTCAATTGTGAAAACAAGGGGATGGGATAATGTCCCATTTCAGACACTAAGGCCTACATTTTCATCCTCGAGATGGGTAATGGGGGTCTGGAAAATTCCAGGCTTGGCCCACTTCCTAGGAAGAAAGTTCCGCAAGGACTGGGTTTTCGTTGTGGGAGGTGGGGTGGGGGGGTGGGCTGGAGTCAGGCCAGAGGACCCAGGAAAAAGCTCAGAGGCAGCCACAGGGTCTGCTGGGTGCTGAGACAGGCGGTTTAAAAGGCCCACCTCGGTGTTGTGGGACTTACCCCCCCCCCCAGTTATAATAAAAACAGAAAGGCCCTCTTAGCCCTCACCCCTCTCACCAACACCCCCACCCCCATACACTCCTTATGCCTCATTCATGCCATCTAATGCCACCCCACCCATTCTGCATGGTCCCTCATGATTTCATGCCAAGCTATGCCCCTCCCAAACAACCCCTATGGCCACTCATTCCCCCAAGCCAAGCTCTGCCCCCCACCCACTCCCTATGACCCTCATTCCCCCTTGCCAAGTTGTGGCACCTCCATTCCCATTGACCCACTATACACTGTATAGAACCAATGAACCCTATCCATGACCATTGGTTCCATACAGTGTATAGTGGGTCAATGAACCCTAAAGTGACAATAGGATGTGTTAAAAAAAGGTTTAAAAAGTCATTCATTCATAACTTTCCTCTATGCTAAAAAAAATCATTTTACTACAGTCAATAAAAGTGTCAATCATCCAGACCATTTGAGGGTTCAATAGCAGAAACTGCAGGCATGTGAAACCTCTAAACCTTGTGTTAATAAAGACTGTGCAATTGACAGCAGAGATCAGAGAGCCAGATCTGTCAATCAAGTAATGTTTTCTCTGGGAATCAGGTGATTTCGCACTCTAATGGATGTCTGGCCTATCAACCCAGAATACATAATGCGGCTTAGAAACAACATTAACACTGGTTTGACTGTGATTCACTTTCTAATGAGATGGCTTGTGGGCACTTCTTGACTTGGACATGAAGAATTGCTACTGGGGCAAAGGACTGCAGGGAAGGAGTGGTGCAGGAGGTGGCGAGAGATAAGCCCCTGTGGAAGCCTAACCCAGCAAGTGTCATTACCCAGGGCGGCAAAACATGGTGGAAATGCCCTGGAATAAAGAACTGCACCAAAATGGGATGGGATGGGGACGGGGGGTAGAAACTGAATGATACCACTTGCATTCCATGGAATATCAGTGTCAAAAGGAAGCTCCTCACCTTCTTGAAGAGGCGGACAGAGTCATCACTGACTTGAGTGAAACGTGGGATGATGTTGTTCAGATAGATATCACTCAGCGTGGTGTGGTCCTTGCTCTCCCTCCTGACCTGGTTCAGCAGCAAATACCAGCAGTTCACAGGAGACAGGATGTTCTGGTCCTTTCTGCAAAACAAAATGTGTCAGAGGAAACATTAAAGGAAAAGGATAAATAGCTTTCATCTGTTCACTGCCTCAGCAACACCCCTCCCCCCACACCCCTCAGCAACACCCCTCCCCCCCACTTCCCCCACACCCCTCAGCAACACCCCTCCCCCCACTCCCCTCAACAACACCCCTCCCCCCACACCCATCAGCAACACCCCTCCCCCCCACTTCCCCCACACCCCTCAGCAACACCCCTCCCCCCACTCCCCTCAACAACACCCCTCCCCCCACACCCATCAGCAACACTCGCCCCCCCATCCTCTCATCTGTTCACTGCCTCAGCAACACCCCTCCCCTGGCTTCCCTCAGCAACACCCCTCCCCCCACACCCCTCAGCAACACCCCTCCCCTGGCTTCCCTCAGCAACACCCCTCCCCCCACACCCCTCAGCAACACCCCTCCCCTGGCTTCCCTCAGCAACACCCCTCCCCCCACTCCCTTCAACAACACCCCTTCCCTGGCTTCCCTCAGCAACACCCCTCCCCCCACACCCCTCAGCAACACCCCTCCCCCCACACCCCTCAGCAACACCCCTCCCCTGGCTTCTGTCAGCAACATCCCTCCCCCCACACCCCTCAGCAACACCTCTCCCCCCACACCCCTCAGCAACACCCCTCCCCCCACACCCCTCAGCAACACCCCTCCCCCCACACCCCTCAGCAACACCCCTCCCCCCACACCCCTCAGCAACACCCCTCCCCCCACACCCCTCAGCAACACCCCTCCCCTGGCTTCCCTCAGCAACACCCGTCCCCCATCCCCTCATCCACCGCACTCCTCAGCAACACCCCTCCCCCCACACCCCTCCCCCCACACCCCTCAGCAACACCCGTCCCCCACCCCCTCATCTGCCACCCCCTTCAGCAACACCCCTCCCCTGGCTTCCCTCAGCAACACCCCTCCCCCCACTCCCCTCAACAACACCCCTCCCCCCCACTTCCCCCACACCCCTCAGCAACACCCCTCCCCCCCACTTCCCCCACACCCCTCAGCAACACCCCTCCCCCCACTCCCCTCAACAACACCCCTCCCCCCACACCCCTCAGCAACACCCCTCCCCCCACTCCCCTCAGCAACACCCCTGCCCCCACACCCATCAGCAACACCCCTCCCCCCACTTCCCCCACACCCCTCAGCAACACCCCTCCCCCCCACTTCCCCCACACCCCTCAGCAACACCCCTCCCCCCACTCCCCTCAACAACACCCCTGCCCCCATTCCCCTCAACAACACCTCTCCCCCCACTCCCCTCAACAACACCCCTCCCCCCACACCCCTCAGCAACACCCCTCCCCCCACACCCCTCAGCAACACCCCTCCCCCCACACCCCTCAGCAACACCCCTCCCCCCACACCCCTCAGCAACACCCCTCCCCTGGCTTCCCTCAGCAACACCCGTCCCCCATCCCCTCATCCACCGCACTCCTCAGCAACACCCCTCCCCCCACTCTCCTCATTAACACCCCTCCCCCCACTCCCCTCAGTAACACCCCTCACCCCACTCCCCTCAGTAACACCCCTCCCCCCACTCCCCGCCGCAACATCCCAAAGAGCTGCACATGTGCTAAATTACTTTGATGTGCAATGATATTGCAGACCAGCATGACCACCATTTTAAAGAACAAGATCCTAAAAACAAGTAGGTTTGAAGGAGCATCTTAAAAGAGCAGAAAGAGGTAGGTTGGTGCAGAGGGTTTGGGAGGGAATTTCAGTCCTTATGGTCTAGACAGATAAAGGCCCACTGCCAGTAGGTGCTACACTGAGCCTTCAGCATTGCCGGGCTGGCAAGAGGTAAAGTAACTGAGCATAGACTGTTACTCTCGAAAACTGCCCACTGGCTCTAACCTGGAAAACACAAGCCAGGATAAGATCAGGTTCAGCTGGGAAACCATGAGCAGGTACCCCACCAATATAGCCTGGGCTAAGCTCGTTCTTGCGTAATGGCCTCATAGGCAAGGTACCAGCAGGTTGTCAGCCGAGGCCTAAGGAGTTGGACAGCAGCCTGGAATCAACATCTTCAGGACTGGAGGGAATCAAAACTGAAAAAGATCCAAATTCTCGAGCTCGATAAGACTCAGCTCAATGGGCTGCCAACCCTCCAGGATTGGCCTGGAGTTTCCAGGGATTGAAGGTGAAACTCAGTGACGTTACTGAGATGCTTGCGATTGGCCTCAGGAAGGTAAGACACTGTGAGAATGGATGTGCTGGATGACTAATTTTGGGGGGGGCGTGGAAATGGGGACAGAGCAGTTGGCGGCAAGAGATGAAATTCCCAGGAATAAATTTGGAGTTGGCAACCCTACGTCAGTGCCAAAAGGGTTAACACGCTGGCCTGAAGCCAGCAGGTGCTAGAACAGAAATGCGCTGGAATATGTGGGACAGATGGGTTCTCAGACCACGTATACTAAATATAAACTCAGCCACAAGGAGAGAATCTGAACCTTCACATACTGTTGAGATCACCAAAATCCAGCCCAGCAGCTGAGGAGACCAAGGTCACTGACTCTCCACAGTCAGCAACTTCAACAACCTGCAAGGCTGTGACAAAGCTGTGACACTGTCTTTTCAGGTGTCACCCATGTTTCAGTGGGGTAGTTAATCTCACTCCTGTGTCACAGCATAAAAGTCCAGGCTGACGCTTCCAGTGCAGTGCTGAGGGAGTGCTGCACCATCGGAGGTGGCAACTTTCAGGTGAGACAGTAAACCAAGGCCCCATCTGCCTGCTCGGGTGGGTGTAAAAGATCGCACAGCACTATTTGGAACAGAGCAGAGTAGTTTTCCCCAGAGTCCTAACCCTCAGCTAACATAAAAAAAAACCAGATTGTCTGGTCCTTATCGCATTGCTGTTTGTGAGATCTTGCTGTGCACAAATTGGCTGCCGTGTTTCCTACATTAGAACAGAGACTACACTTTAATAACTTTGTTGGTTGTAAAGCCCTTTGCGATGCCCTGAGTTGTTGAAAGGGTGAGCAAGTCTGTTACTGACAGCAATCTGTGGGGGTAAATTATAGTGTCTCACACAAAATAAAGTGCATTAATGCAAGCGTGGCTTCCTATGGTATACATAAAACAGATCCAGCGGCAGCCTGTGATCTACCAGCTTCTGTAGTTGGGAATTGCTCAGACTGAAAACAATTTGCAATGAGGTTCTTCTGTGAAAAAATGTCACCACGTTTCCACAGACCAGGAGCACGTAGGTTGTTTGCTATTTAAATAAGGACTATGAACTCCAGGTTCATAGAGTTTCCAGGCACCGATTCCAGAGTAAGGCCAGCAGAGCTCTGCGTGGACATGTAAGAACATAAGAAATAATAGTAGGAGAAGATCATATGACCCACCAAGCCTGCTCCGCCATTCAATATGATCATGGCTGATCTTGGGTTTAGCTCCCACCCACTCCCCATATTCCTCGATTCCCTGAGACACCAAAAATCTGTCTATTCCAGCCTTAAATGTATTCAACGATGGAGCATCCACAACTCCCTAGGACAGAGAATTCCAAAGATTCACAATCCCTTGAGTGAAGAAATTTCTACTCATCTCAGCTCTAAATGATCAGCCCCTTTTCCTGAAACTTTGCCCCCTCGTTCTAGATTCCCCAGTCAGGGGGAAACAACCTCTCAGTATCTACCCTGTCAAGCCCTTTCATAACCTCGAATGTTTCTATGAGATCGCCTCTCATTCTTCTAAACTCCAGAGGACATAGACCCAATTTACTCATAGGACAACCCCTCATCCCAGAGCCCAATCTAGTGAACCTTCGCTGTACCGCTTCTTAAATGTGGAAACCAAAACTGCGCACAGTATTCCAGGTGTGGGTCTCACCAAAACCCCATACTGACCTGCTGAGTATTTCCAGAATTTAAAGTTTTTTTTTTACTAATTAGCTCATCACTTGAAAATCTAGTGTAGTGTTTTGATGATGTGAGAACTTCCTGAAATTCAGTCTATATAAAACAAAGAGCTTACATTTAGATATCACTTTCACCACCTCAGGGCTTCCCAAGGTGCTTTACAGCCAGTGAAGTACAGCCATCTCTCGTTTAACACTCCCAAGGTGTTCCTAAAAATAAAGTGTGCTAAATGGAAATTAGTTTCCCATAAGAAACCATGTAATAAGGCTGGGTTACGTTCCTGGCCTGTAATTTTTACACCGAAAACCTATTGGCTGCCTTGAACCAAACTGGCCCAAAAATCCTCTTATTATGTCTTAATAACTTGACTCCTGTTCGCCGCTTCCCATCTCCCGACTCGCTGCTTCTCCTGACTCCCTCCTGAACCATCCCACTCGCTGCCTCTCCTGAACACAGCTGCCTCTGTAAATCCGGTGTTCCCATTCCACACTGGATCTTTACCACCAACGTGAGCAGCCATATCTCTGCTGGGATAACATCAGTCAAACCCGAAATTGCGGCTCAGGAATAAATATTTGTGCCCAGAGAGTTCACAGCCCCTCAGAATCTATTCGCCGGTTCACAGCGAGTCAGATAAGCTCCTCAAACGGCGGTTTCTTTTTTTTAACCATTTCCCACTTCCAAAGCTCACTCTCTCTCCCCGCACTATCATTGGGTGAGCTGCCAGCCAATCAGCTGTTGCCATGTGACCTGGCTGGCTGCATTGAGCAGGATCGAGCTCCAATGGAAATCTGGCCATGTGTGGCGTCACACTTCACGAAGTATCGACTGACGGAGCAGCAGAATACTCTATACAGGGGAGCGGCATTGATAATCAAGTGCACGGCACTTGTTGGGACAGGTGCGCGGCCACGCAGCTTACAGGGAAACTTAAGACTATGACCATATTTGCTGGTGCACTCTTAAGTTTATACGGCCTGTCCCTTCCTGTCACACTCTGGTTGCTAATATCCGTGTCATTACCCTGCCCTTTCTCCTTTACTTTCCAAATCTCCCCTCACATGAATTCTCCCCCTTCACCATTTAGTTTAAGGCCCTCTCTACAGCCCTAGTCATACAATTCGCCAGAACATTGGCCAGTCCCAGCACAGTTCAGGTGTAGACTGTCCCAATGGTGCTGCTCCCACTTTCCCCAGTACTGGTGTCAGCGCCCCACGAATCAAAACCCATTTCTCCCACACCAATCTTTGAGCCACACATTCAACTCCCTGATCTTATTTACCCGATGCTAATTTGCTTGTGACTCGGGTAGCAATCTAGAGATTATTACCTCTGCGGTCCTGTTTTTTTAAGTTTAGCCCCTAGCTGCTCGTACTCCCTCGGCAGAACCTCTTTCTTAGTCCTACCCATGTCGTTCGTATCCTCATGGACCATGACAACCGGATCCTTCCCTTCCCATTCCAAGTTCCTCTCCAGCCCCTGGCACCGGCAGGCAACACAGCCTTCAGGCCTCTCACAGTCAGCTGCAGAGAACTGTATCTATCCCCCTCACTGTACTGTCCCCTATTACAACTACATTCGTTTTTCCTCCCTCTGCTTAATTGGCTCCCAGCAGCAGGGTGCCCTGGTCAGTTTGCTCATCCACCCTGGAGTCACTGCTCTCATCACATAAGCTGCGAGAGTCTTGAACCTGTCGGACATTCAGAGATCCATTCAGCCCCACCACACCACTGCACAGAGCTCCCCGGGCAAATGATCCACACTCCTCCCTGCTGAGTGAACATGGCAGTATAACAGATCGTGAGTACAACAAAGGCAAAAAAGAGAGAAACCAGATTACGGAGTAAAAGATTCTCTCAAGACCTTGTGCAGTCGACTGATTGGAATGTGGAATGGCACAGAAACTGTGCACAGATTAAAAGAATTAAGCAGTGGGGAATATCTATATTACACACATTATATCCATAAGTATTCCTAAATGAAATCATGGCACAGGTCCCCCAGCAATTAAAAACCTTACACTAGCATATGCCTATAACTACTAATGGGGAAACACAAGGAGTGGAGAGGGTCTTGCTAAACTCAAGGGAGGTCTCACTGCCCTCCAGGGGTATAGAATTTAAATTGACCTTTTGATCAAATTTTAATAAAGCTCTTTGACACTTGTTTCAGAACCCTCCATTAACCCTTAACCTGCATGCTTTCTCAACGAACCCCCAATTGATATTACTCGTTTTTGTTAAGGGATTGAGATTAAGGGCTGGTGAAGGAATGGAGAATGTCAATATATCTTTGGGGCCGTAACTAAAGCCTTGGTTGCTTCTAATCTTCTTATGAACACATTTATGTCTCTATTCTCTAGTATGGCTGGAAAAAAAGAGACACGTCTAAGTTTTTCTTTCTTGCATTTATCAGGACACTCACAAGAATATCAATATAAAAGGGGAAACAACAATTCGTACTGCATTGAAGAGTGCGCTGATTGGTTGGCAAGTGACATTGTCATGGAGAATACACCACTGATGGTGACTGACCGTTAACTGCCAAGCATTGTTTGAAATTTAAACCAGGCAGCTTGACCCTGATTGGTCATTAGCATTTTCTTCACGTACAGTATAAATTGTTGTTTTCCCCTTATATTGATATTGTTGCGAGTGCCCTGATGAGTGTAAGACAAAAAGCTTAGATATGTCTCTTTTTTCAGCGATACTCAAGTTCTGTATTACCAAACAACTATCTCTATAGTTTACTGTACACGTAAATAGGTGCAGTGTTTGTGGGGTGGGATGAAGCCTTTTCAAGTCTTAGCGTGCCGAACCGATAACATCCAATGCCAAACCACGGGTGAAGGTCAGGGACAAGATGATCCAATGACCTTTTAGTTGAGTTTACAAACTCGGAGCAGTGTAGGGAAGACAGAAGATGAAATGGATCAGGAACGTGAGCTTAACTGGGATGTGGAATCTTCAGCAGCATTTTATCCAATGCTGCCCAGACGGGTCATCAGACAACATCTCTTTTAATCTCCCAGTGTGGTTGTGTGTTCGTTTGGGCATTTAACCACTAGTAAGTCTACAAGTGTTTAATTCCGTCTCAAGCTCGCTCTTGATACATAGGTACAGGACATCAGCCTCTGTCTATAGCACCACAAAAGTCACATAGCCGAAATTTTCACAGCCTACCTTACTGAGAATAACATGATTTTAAACACACGGGGCAGAAAGTTACATGGGTGGAGGGGGGAAAAGGGGGGTTGGGGAGAGAGTGTGCCGGGCGCATGGCTCACCCCCCACCCCACCCCCAAGAAGAAAAGTCAGCAGGGAGCCGACCCATTCAAGCCAGCTGCCCTTTAGCCATAATGTGCTGTGGGCAGGCTACACAGCGGCAGTGTGGGACTTCCGCCCCTCACTGGAGAGGAATTCCAACCCTTGGGAGCTGACTGGCCAATCCAACAGTTCTGGCAGAGTGTATTAGTGGGCGCTACCAGGTCTGCTAGCAGGCCCAAGGCCGCCCATGGATCCCGGAGCCAGGTAAGTCCGAGGTCTTAGGCGGGGAGGGTTTGCTCAGTTTATGAAGTGGGGGGGGTGTTTTAAAGAACTGGCGGGTAGGAAGAATTGGGTGTTGCCTCCCAAAGTGTAACAGGCACTCTCCCCCACCCCCCCCGAAGATGGTAACCCAGCCCTTTGAAAAAGTTTTTTAAAAAAATAAGTGGCCTGTCCATGCCAACTGTTTTATGGCGTTGTCTGCGTACTATCAGGGTCAATTGGCTTGCTAATAAACTCAATTGGTTATCTATTTATATATGGCGGTGGGCGGGAGGTGGTGGGATGGACACCCGCCCTAATTTACATGACCCCCCCCCCTAAACCCACCCCACTCCCCCAGCCGCCAAAAACAAGCCCAACAGGGCATGCAAAATGCAGCCCATGGCCTGAAGTATCTAACCAAGGGGTTTTGGGGGCGGTGGTTATATATAATAAAACATGCCAGGAGTAAACTGGCTGGAATCTAACTGAAGGGCTTTTACTCGGAGTCCCTAGATTGAAACTAGGTCCCACTTACTTGAACTGCGGGTGGTCTTTGGTGCTCCTGGTCTTGGCCATGAAACGCTCGGCCAGCTTCTCCAGGTTCCTCGAGTAGTCCATCTCGATCTCGGATTTTTTCCGGAAGAAGTCCTGCAGGTCCTGAAGGAGCTGCACCCTGGCCTCAGACTGCTGGTCTAAACATTTCAGCTGTTCCAGGAGTTGGGCTCGAATCTCTGCAGCAAGCCAAAGGGAAACAAAACAGGCCCGGTCAGTCAGGCAACGATCAGCTCAGCGTTCTCTCATTACCACAACTTCTCATAATCGGGTCACTTTCCCTTAAAAGTGAATACAGTAGGCCAGCCCTCTGGGTCCTGACGAAATCCTGTGCCACGTCTGCCCTACCATACTGAGGAAGGACATGCAGCTCAGGTCTCCAGTGTTAGCACGAACGACAGACTGGCTGGACAACACACCACTCCTGTCCCCAGACCCGCACCATCTGAAGCATGTGATTTGAACAGTGAGATACAGAATGATCGTAAAGGGTCTGATTGAAGTGCTGACCCACGGAGTCAGACACTATTATCTATTTATGACCTTTAAGCATGTTTTATGTTGGATCCCTGGGGCCTGTTGCAGTGGGAGAGTGAAAGAAATCAACTGAGCAACCATCAGAAATTGACAGTCGCGTAAAGCTAAGCAGCAAAATAAAAGTCCCCGAATACAAAAAAATCCTGTTTTTCTTCCACAGAAATCAACCATTTTCCATCATCTCAGCACAAGTTTAATGTACTATGTTCTCAAAGGCCAGTTGGGAAGTTTCAACAATGATCTCTCATTTCTCCGGATGACTTTACTTAAGGACATCTTGTAGATTACATCTTTGAGATAACAATAATATCTAATTATTTTCTTCCCATCAAGTCTTTGAACTACGATCTCCTGGGGCCTACAGACTAGGCAAGCAGCCTGCAGCTTTCAGGCCTCTGTTAGGGTTTGTGTAGAAAACCGATTAACTCTTTCTCCGATTTTCTTTTTCTCTCTGAGGATGTTGCCTGTGCAACGAAGGCCAGAATTTCAGTAGTGGGATTGGAGCAAGTGGTTTATTGCGCGCCACTTCCCCCTCTCTCCACACACATTTAGTCAGTCTTCTGATTCACTTTCGAAACCCAGACTAGAAAACTTCATAAATACAGAAGACTGGACACAAGAGATTTCCAAATGGGCATCAGCTTAATGCCCAGTCTTCTGTCATTAGGCAACAAGCACATATCTACTGCCTTTATAACGTTCTTGAAATAAAGGAAAACATAATGTTGTGGGGAAATTCAGGAGTCAGAGTGGGATTTTGCAGAGTATCTTCCTAATTGACCCATGGCATTTTCTTTGTTTTTCCTCCCTCTGACAATAGTTGATTGGTAGGTGGGCTAATGGGACCATGCCTGGGTCAGAGAGGGATTCAGCAATAAATTCAGCAATTCTCTAGATGGAACTGGCAAGAAATCTGCAGCGTCAGAAGGGAGAATCTAGTTTGGGAAAGGGGCGGCAGTTTGCGAGGGAAATGTGTCTCAGAAGATTCGGTGATGGAAATTGACATGGAAGCAAAACAATGAGAAAAGTGTAGAGCTGAGGAGCTGATTTCTCTTGTGAATCAGTGACTCACCAGGTGCTGAGTTATAACTATAGCTGGCAATGACAGAATTCTAAAAATAAGTGGAAAGGTTAAGAAAAGAGAAGCGAAATCAGGAGAAGCAATGGTTATTTATTTGTAAGATGTTTGTGTCTGTTTGCCAGTAGGGGAGATTGATTTGGATGCCTTGTGTGTCTATATAACCCAAATGATGAATGCTTTGGATCGATGTGATGTGAACAACACCACTTTCCTAGGACAACTAGAGATGGGAAATAAATGGGGTGTCACCCACAATCTATGAACAAACAAAAAGAACAGTGATTAACTGGAGTTAGAAAAGTACCCTAGGAGATCCGGAGGTGTGTTGTTAAACATATGTGCTTCCTTTATAATTTACTGCTCAGAATCTTACAGCTTGGAAGGAAGCCATTCAGCCCATCCTGCCCGTGCCAGCTCACTGCAAAAGCTGTAAATTTAGTCCCACACTCCAGACTTCTCCCCATAACCCTGCCAATTAGTTCTGATGTCCTACACATACCTTAATGCCTTTCTGAAAAGTTCCTATGGAATCGGATTGCACCACCCTTTCAGTAGTGTGTTCCGGGTCACAACAATCTTCCTACCTCAGTTTGCCTAATTTGAACAATTAATCTCTCCTCCAATAACGAAAAACCCCACAAGGCGCATAGACGCTGTTATGACCGATAATTAAAGCAGAGGAACAACAGACTGAGTTAATACGAGCAAACTGTCCAAGGCTGCAATTTACACAGAAACATGTTCAAAAGCTAAGATTAGCCCCATCAGGAAATTCTAATTTTGAGTTCTACACAGATTTGGTTGACTTTCCTTCAGGCCAATTCCAGCTAATGTTTGGACATGTTTGTTGCTGTTGTTGTTGTAATCAGACACTGTTCACAGCTTCGTGGGACATGCCCTAGGTAACAATTGGGAAGCGGACAGGCAACCACAAGTCTTTCTGGAAATGTAGAGCCGACAGCTGGCAGTGTGGAGGGGTGGGTGGGTCGGGGGGTGGAAATATTGTGGACACCTGGAGGTATTTCCCTGACAGTGGACAGAACAGTTATTCTTGGCAGCCTCAGCAATGAAGGGATGTTTCTGCATCAGGTATTTCATCACAAGCACATCTCTATATTATGCATCCTTGACATAAGTTTGAGCAAGTCCCAAACTAGTTCCTAAAAGCCTGAACTTATGGCAAATAAAAAAAAACCCTTCCATTTGGCACAATTTGGCAGTTTCACTGAAAGATGTGCAACGATCCTGTGGGGAACAGAAAAGTATTCGACTGCCAAAGAAGCGAGCTGTCTTCTGAGAGATGAGCTACTGCATTGCAGCTGTGTGGAATGCACTTTGCATCAAAGCCGCAATGTACCTGGGAGTGTTTGATGGGGACAGTGTAGAGGGAGTTTTACTCTGTATCTAACCCCGTGCTGTACCTGTCCTGGGACAATGTCTAAGTCTTATCCAAAATATCCTCTACAACTGACAAATATTCTCTTTTCTAGCTTTAACATCTCTCAATCTGACGAGCATAAAATTCACAAAAACATGTCTGCCCACTTCCCCAATGCCAACCATTTGGTCATGATCAGCTGGGCAGGGCAATCTGAAGTCAGGATATTCTGGGAGGTGGAAGCAGCAATGATTAAGAAAAGTCAGTAGTATCATCGCCCCTTCCAACACTATTGTCAATCCCATAATGACTGATTGCACAGCTCTGGGGCAGCTCACTACCCCGTCCTCATCACCAGGATTGAGTCACAATGACTCCCAGCTCCCAGGAAGACCAAATACCTTGAAAAGGGATCAGTCCCAACTTCAGCTAAAAGTTGCAAGAATCGCTAACACAAACAACTCACCCCATCCAATCACTGTGAAACAGACAGCAAATCTCTCAGCAAATCCAATTTAATCAGGAAACAAGACCCTAAAGCCCAAACTTGGTTAACTTACTGATTCCACACAAGACTTAGTTCACTTCACACATCAACCCAGATTCCACTCTTTAACACAAGGACAACAAAGTCCTTGTGAATTGCAGTGACTGTTATGGTGTTGAGAATTGAAAGCAAAATTGCCTTTTCACAGTGTCATAGAAACTGCACAGCACAGGGGGAGACCAATTGGCCTATCGTACCTGGACTGACTCTTTGAGGGGGCTATCCAATTAGCTGCACTTCCCCCATACTCTTTCCACAGATCCCTAAAATTTTGTCCCTTTTAAGTATTTATCCAATT
Source organism: Cetorhinus maximus (assembly GCF_964194155.1). Lineage (NCBI taxonomy): Eukaryota > Metazoa > Chordata > Chondrichthyes > Lamniformes > Cetorhinidae > Cetorhinus > Cetorhinus maximus. The sequence continues at coordinate 14,677,936 of NC_135886.1, forward strand.
CCGTTTTGAAAGTTACTGTTGAATTTGCTTCCATCGCCCTTTTAAGATGTTGTCCATTTCATTAAATAAGTAGTATCAAGTTTTAAATACCTTTACAAAGACGTATGTACACAGTCTTTATTGTCGAATGTTTCATTCTCTCATTGATCTTCAGAAAAATCAAATTGCTCTCAACCCACTGCGGACACACATCTAAAGAAGACAGACTGATGTAATGCAGCCCAACAGAGAGACAGTCCCTCCCCCGGCCCATTCCGATTACCATTATTACAGCTTTCAGTTTCAGCTTCACTGAAAGATAACTTCCTCAATCAGACAACTAGTGAGTAAAGAGTGAAATTTACAAAGTGAGAGAGAAACCAAATCTGTACAGTTAGCACATCTAAACTCAGCCACAAACATCAGCGCTCAGCTGACTTCTCTTCAGGATCAGGGCAGACAGTAAAAAAACCCATTCAATTTCCCCTATTTTCAAAAATCATCAGGAAAAATCCCAAGGTCACATGAGGAAATTAAAAAATCTCCCCACTCTTAAGGAATCTCCCCACTCGAACTGAAGTGAGTGGTTGAACATGCAGCTATTCACTATTACCAAGTGAATAAAGCCTCAAATAATCTTGTGAATGAATAGAGGAATGCCGAACTAAAAATTGACACTTTGCAAATCAGCTCTGCTCCTTCCTTAGTCTATGTTCACTCCCCCTTATCATTAGATTCTATCTACCTATGTAATCTCCTTTCACAGTTCAGGTACACTCCCCCTTATCATAGATTCTATCCATCTTTTCTGCATGTTTTAGGCAAATTAGAAACTGGACTAGAGAAATTTGAACAGAGAATTGGGAAAGATGTACATAAAGATTGATAGCGATGACCCATTCAAAGACCTGGTCGTGTGAAAAGAGGATTCAACACTGAAAGATAGTTTGCGATATTGGAGGTGTTAAGGCTTGTCTTTTCGAACAGGGAAGGAAACTGAGAAGATGAATTGTGGACAGAGAATTTAACTAATTTACAAAGAGGGTCGTAAACATGGAGGCTGGTAAATCAGCAAACTCATGTGGTAGCTTGATAGATTATTTAGCAGAGGTGGTGGTGATTAATGGGCTATTGATCAAGTTGTGAATGGGATTTCACCATCCTTGAGACCGGCCAGAGAGTCTGAAATGGACTATCCAATCCTGTACATTCCCACTTTTCCCTGGCTTTGAAGTTCCAGCACAACCCTCTAGCCTCTATCTGTTCATTCGTCGTTGACCAGTTCCCTTTCTTGGCTTTACATTTCAATGATCCAGCAACTCAGGTAGCAACATGCTTAACACAAAATGGCTTTCTCAAAAAAAAAACCCAGGATCGTCAAGTTTATGTTGGACTTTTCAACAAGGTGGTAAGAGTCAAAAATTTGCTAAATCAGAGTAATGAACAATTCAAAGCACAGCCAGCCCAGCATTCATTATCTGGCGATGTGTACAAGATAATACTGATGCAAAAGGACTTGTTACAGTTCAAGGGCAGGACAGGGAGAATGAAGGAACTTCCATTTATACACAACACTATCAGACCCTCGAGGTGTCCCAAAGCATTTCACTGGTAATGAAGTAGTTTTGAAGTGGAGATAGTGAGAAACAAGGCAGTCAATCTCAGACAGGCAAAACCCCATAAACAGTAGATGAGATAAATGAAGATCGTTGTCAGAGGCAATTTGGCTGGGGGAGGGGCAGGGAGTGGATTAAAAGGCCAGGAGCAGAGCAAATCCTGGGAAAATAAACGGATAGATTAGGTTTTCGAAAACTGCGTCATAAAAAAAAGATAACCTCAGCAAGGATAGGGTAAGACACAAAACAAAAACAGTAAAAGCTGAAAGGGGCAACCTCCTTAATAATTAATTATTTGATAATCTCTATCTATGCTAGATCATCTCAATCTCTGCAATCTCCAATCCTATTCCCAGTGAGGTACTTATCCTCGGCTTTTGTAAATCAGTTAATCGTCACAGCACTAGCCGGATGTTTGTTCCGCAGGTTGACCAATCTGCAGACAAGCTTCACTTTAAAAAATTTCTTTTCATTTCCAGCCTTGTTTGAATGAATTTCACTCGTTTCCTCACTTTCTACAATATTAGCTCAAGTTAAAAGGCCTATAAATGATTCCAATTACACTGACTGCCCTTAACTTAGGGAGAGGGGGCAGGGGAGAAGAGGAATATAACATGTCAACAAAAACTGCATGTAATCTTTCTCCTCCACGTACCCAACCCCCACCCCCCTTCCCCCCAGTATTTTGTCTATGGCTGTAGGGGTAAGTGGGTGGGGTGAAGTGTTGACCATTTGAGCCAAGTGTTGACCATCAAGGACAAAGCAGCCCACTTGATTGGCACCCCATCCACCAGCTCCAACATTCACTCCCTCCACCGCCGACACACAGTGGCAGCAGTGTGTACCATCTACAGTATCAACTCACCAAGGTTCCTTTGACAACACCTACCAAATACGTGACCTCTACCACCTAGAAAGACAAGGGCAGCTGACACATGGGAATACCACCTCCCGGAAGTTCCCCTCCAAGTTACAAACCATCCTGACTTGGAAATATATCTCCATTCCTTCACTGTCACTGGGTCAAAATCCTGGAACTCCCTTCTCTAACAGCATTGTGTGTGGTTCAAAGAGGTGGCTCACCACCACCTTCAAGGGCAATTAGGGGTGGGCAACAAATGCTAGCCTACTCAACGATGCCCACATCCTGCACAAAAATAAGAAAAAAAATTGGACAAGGTCTTTGGAATTTAGAAGAAAGAGAGGTGATCTCATTGAAACATACAAGATTCTGAAGGAGATTGACAGGGTAGACAGAGAAGTTATTTCCCCTAGCTGGGAAATCTAGAACGCAAGGCACAGCCTCAGAATAAGGGGATGGTCATTTAGGACTGAGATAAGGAGAAATTTCTTCACTCAAAGGGCTGTGAATCTTTGGAATTCTCTACCCCAGAGGATTGTGGATATATTCAAAGCTGAGTTAGACAGATTTTTGATCTCTCAGTGAATCAAAGGATTATGAGCAGTGGGCAGGAAAGTGCAGATGAGGCAGTAGATCAGCCATGATCGTATTAAACAGCAGAGCAGGCTCAAGGGACCCGATGGTCTTCTCTTGCTCTTACCGTTTATGTTCTTATGAAGTGCGGTTACTGTTTTACAAGCAAATTAAGCAGTCAGTTGGTGCAAAAGGTGCCACAAGTGGCAAATGAAATGGGTGCTTGGTTAGTTGAATCCTGCCAGTTGCACTCATATCCTATGAACCAATAAATTGATAATAGAAAGTAGGAAGATGGCGGATGAATTAAACGGGTATTTTGCTTCATTCTTCATGACAGAGGACACAAGTAACAACCTAGAAATAGCTGTAAATCAGGAAATGGAGGGAGGGAGGAACTCAGGGACATTACAATCACCAGAGAAGTGATATTGAGCAAATTGTTGGGGCTGCGGGCTGACAAATCCCCAGGTCCAGATGGACTTCACCCTAAGGTCAAAGGAGTGTCTAGTGAGAGAGTTGATGCACTGGTTTTAAATTTCCAAAATTCCCTAGATGCGGAGAAGGTTCCATTAGATTGGAAAATAGCCAATATAACTCCTTTATTCAAAAAGGGAGGGAGACAGAAAGCAGGAAACTATAGGCCAGTTAGCCTAACATCTGTCATAGGGAAAATGTTAGAAGGTATTATTAACGATATTACAGCAGGGCACTTAGAAAAATTCAAGGCAATCAGGCAGAGTCAACATGGTTGTGTGAAAGGGAAATCATGTTTAACCAATTATTGGAATTCTTTGAAAGACTTACATATGCTGTGGATAAAGGGGAACTGGTGGATGTGCTGTACTTAGATTTCCAGAAGGCATTTGATAAAGTGCCACAACAAAGGTTATTGTGGAAAGTAAAAGCTCATGGTGTAGGGGGTAATATATTGGCATGGATAGGAGATTGGCTAGCTAACAGGAAGCAGACAGTTGGTCTTTTTCTAGCTGGCAGGAGGTGACGAGTTGTGTGCCACAGGGATCAGTGTTGGAGCCTAAACTTTTTAGTTTATATAAATGGCTTGGATGAAGGGACCGAAGGGATGGTGGCTAAATTTGCCGACGACACAAAGATAGGTAGGAAAGTAAATTGTGAAGAGGACGTAAGGAGGCTACAAAGTGACATAGATAGGTTAAGTGAGTGGGCAAAAATCTGGCAAATAGAGTATAATGTGGGCAAATGTGATATTGTTCATTTTGGCAGGAAGAATAAAAAAGCATATTATCTAAATGGTGAGAGATTGCAGAGCTCTTAGATTCAGAGGGATCTGAGTGTCCTGGTGCGTGAATCACAAAAGGTTAGTATACAGATACATCAGGTAATTAGAGAAGGTAATAGATTAAGCTAATAACTTGTGAGGGAAATTGATGACAAAAGTAGGGAGGCTATGCTTTAGTTGTACAGGGCATTGGTGAGACCACATCTGGAGTATTGTGTGCAGTATTGGTCTCCTTATTTAAAGAAAGATGTAAATGCGTTAGAAGCAGTTCAGAGAAGGTTTACTAGATTTATACCTGGAATGGGCGGGTTGTCTGATGAGGAAAGGCTGGACAGGTTAGGCTTGTATCCACTGGAATTTAGAAGAGCAAGAGGCAACTTGACTGAAACCTTTAAGATCCTCAGGGGTCTTGACAGGGTGGATGTGAAGAGGATGTTTCCTCTTGTGGGAGAATCTAGAACTAGGGAACACTGTTTAAAAATAGAGGTCACTCATTTAAGACAGAGATGAGGAGAATTTTTTTTCTCTGAGGGTTGAGTGTCTTTGGAACTCTTCCACAAAAAGCGGTGGAAGCAGAGTCTTTTTTAAGGTAGAGCTAGATAGATTCTTGATTAACAAAGAGGTGAAAGGTTATCGGGGGCAGGCAGGGATGTGGGGTTGAGGTTACACTTAGATCAGCCATGATCTTATTGAATAGCAAAGCAGGCTTGAGGGGCCGAGTGGCCTACTCCTGCTCCTAATTCATATGTTTGTATGTATGTAAAAAAATAATTTTTTTAGGCTGTATTGTTAGCTTGGACTTTGAATGAAATTCTACCATATTTCAACTAATCATGTCCTCCTGAACAGGCAGGCACAGCTTTGGTTCTCATCTGATAGCATTCCCTCAGTGCTGGATTAATGTGAGTGTTAGCCTAGATTATGGGGCTTGAACCCACAACCTTCTGACTCAGAGGTCAATGAGTTACCACAGAGCCACAAATGAAAAATCTTCAGCGGAAGCGCAGAGAAAATTCAAAGAGAAACAAGTGCTTTGAAATTCTGGTGCACAAAGGTAACCTTTGAGCAGAAGTGTGCAGTGGTCATTTATAAAAAGACCCGAGTAGGAGTGGGGTTAAGATACAGAAATACACATAGACAGAGAATTTGTAAAAACTGCTCGAACTTCACTCTTGCAGCTCATGGCTCCCTGGGCTCTGGTTGAGCAACCCCACCTGTTATATAAACTCTGCATTCAGATGGAAGTCAGAAAAGAATTATGCATCGGAAAAAACACACACACACCCAAAGTGTTACAAATTGTGCTAATAACAACGGTCAGAGGGGATGGCTCTATGGCCCAGTCCTCTGATCTCTTAAGTAATCCAGGCTGACATTTCAGTGCAGAACGGAGGGATGAGCTGAATAAGCAAGGCACCGTGTGTCTGTTCAGATCGATGGAAGAGATCCTGTATTGAAATTGGAGGAACTCTCCAGATAGAAGACAGAGGAGGAACACCTAGGAAAAGCAGTAACACACACATTCAAGGAGACAATGTGACATGACATGCATTCACTTGATGTGCAAACCGGCAGGATTGAGGCCCCTGGAACCAGAATGTACATTCATAGAGTGAAGAGATGGTGAGGAGTGGAGGGGAAGAAGAGAAGAGGGGAGAGCAGTCAGGTGAGTGACATAATTAAAGGCAGAGGAGAGGATGGAGAGTAAAGAGGAGAAGACAGGGTGGGTGAGGAAGGAGGAGATGAAGTGTAGCCAATTAGTGCACAGCAAGATCCCACAAACAGCATAATGACCAGATATCTTGTTGATTGAGAGATAAATATTGGTCAGGACACTAGGGGAATTCACCCACTTGTCTTCAAATAGAATCATGGGATCTTTTACATCCACCTGAGAGGGCAAACAGGGCCTTAGTTTAATTGAAAAAACATCTCATTTTAACGTCTATAGCATTCCCTCAGTACTGCACTGGGAATATCAACCTGGATTTCTGCACTCAAGTCTCTGGAATGAGACTTGAACCCACAACCCTCTGACTGAGAGGTGTGCTACCCACTGAGCCACAGCTGATACCAGTTAACAATGCCAGCAGACAGAAGCTGTGTGTACCTGTATAAGCAGAGCTGTCTTTGTAGAATGAGGGCAGTGGTTGAAAGGTATTCCATTAGCTGGTGTACAGCTACTACAGATAGGGGTGGGGTCATGGGAGTCTTTTTAAGCTTTGGATGCGATATCTTTTAGTGGCAAGTTGGTTATCTTACTGAGTCACTTTCTGAGAGTTGCATGCTATCTGTTCTTAGGTGCCTCCTCAGTAAAATAACCATGAGGGCCCCAGGACCTCAGTGGTGAAGGAGCACGGGCATGTGACAGGCTACACCTGCTGTCAACAACATGAAAGTGCAGCCGATCTTGTAATGACAGACAGGAGGGTGAGAATGCTGGCCCTCAACACAACCACATTCTTGCCGGGAAGTGGAAACTAATCCCTTAATTGACTGGTGGGTACAAATATTAATGACTGGCTTTGAGCTGCAAGGAAATCCTGTCACTAGATGATAAAAACTAACAATCCCTCTTCCGAAACAGCCATTTTGAACTTTACTGCACCTGGTGAAAAGCCAAAACGATTGCGGATAAATAAAAACTCAATGTGCATCTGTTTTTATGGCCACAGTTTTATATGATAGAAAAATCAAACGGGAAATTTAACATTCTGGAGTTCAATTTGTATCCAGAGCTGTCCTTGTGTTTTAAACCTCCTGAATGGAGTGACCAAAGACTCAATGAAGATAATTCTCTCTCTCTCTCGGGCCCCACTGTTTGCTACTGAGCCAGGAAGGTCCCAGGATTGATTCCTGATGTGTACAAAGTTTAGCTGAACTCAGGCAGAGCAGGGGTAGAGGTCCTAGAGTGAAACTCAGTATCCTTAAATTAGGGGTAGTGAGCTGGGGCGATGGTGTGGGGGGGGTGGGGGAAGAGATCAGACAGCGTTCCTGATTCAGGAGATTACACAATGTCGCTACATCCACTTCCCAGCAGGTGCCAATGAGTGAGAACAGGCAAAATTAAACACACAAACTAAGTCTGTCCTGGAACTCAAGTTTTGAAGTAGTCGCAAGGGAACAAGATAGGAAAATAGCAACAACCAGCAGCCCAGGGAGGGTGAAACACCAAGCCTTTTGCCAGCTTGTCAGCAACATCCAAGGGTGTACTTTCTGTCCTTTCATCGATTCCTTCTCCATTTTGCGGCAGCTCAGTGTCTGCTACAATTCCTTCCTACTGCATTCCTCAGCTTTAGCAACCCAAAAAGTAGAGGGGGGGGGGGGTGGAGGAGGAGGAAGAGGTGTTCACTTGTTTGGATTGAAGTATAAATGCACTGCATGTGCATTTCATGTTTTTCACATGTTCCTGACTGTGCCCTGAGAAATGTTAATTCTGTTTCTCTCTCCGCGGATGCCGCCAGATCTGCTGAATATTTCCAGCATTTTCTGTTTTCATTTCAGAAATACCAGAGCCTAGAAATAACAAAAGCCCGGATGGAGGTTTGAGCAGCAGATGAGTTGAGCCAAGAGCACAGACGAAGCAATTGTGGAGGTGAAAGCAGGCGCTCTTGGTGATGGGGATGGCATCCAGTTGGAAATACAGCTCAGGGTCAAATAGCACACCAAGGTTGTGAATAGCCCGTTTCAGTCTTCCCAATGTTTAATTGGAGGAAAGTTCTGCTCTGTGCCAATTTTTGTTTTGAGATGTCTGACTATGTTAAATGTGCAGGATAAGTGCTGCTTTTAACCTAGGTGCCACCACAATTTAAATAGAAACACTTTTTACGGACGGGAACATGTGCATAATATGAAATGTATATTCTACATATTTAGACTTCAATCCGAGGAAGTGAACCCTAAAACAATCACCCCTTCTCCTACCCCTGACCATGTGGGTTGTTTAAGATTCTTCCAAGACCAGATGTCAGTATGACAATACAGCAGCAGGTTGGGGGAGGGGGAAATGGAGGCGTAGTTTGAGAGGGATGATGTTGAGGTAGAGTGCATAAGTTTTCTACTGTGAAATGCTGCAAACTATAGACAAAAATAGAGGCTACGTTTTTTTGCTGTAAAATTAAATTAGGTGCAACTGAAAACCACCAGTCTCAAAACAGTCAATAGCAACTTTGGCAGCTATATAAGCAGCACAGCCAGTTACTGGTGAGACAGGAGACTCCCAAAGGAAGTTTGCCCAAGAACCAGCTGTTTGCACTTGTTACCAGGTAATGTCACTGGAACGAGACTGGAAAATTCCATTAATGAGAAGCAGGGGGACGGGAATCTCCCTGGAAATACGTCACAGATTCCTTCCTTCCTTATCAAAAGGCACCCCAACTCCATAGCAACATTAGGACCGACAAACGGGTCTTGTGCCATCCCACCCAAGCTGAACTGGAACCAACCTTTCCCGGTGTCCAGTCTGTAACAGTCCAGCATAGCCAGGCCAAAGAGCCTTCGAGTTAATCAAACCTATATCTGAATTAACAGAGAGGAGGACTGAATAGAGAACAGGAATGAGTCAAGAGCAGTGATTAGGACCTGTGTGCTGGAAGATGTGTGAGGAAGATATGGCGACACCAGTGAGTCTCCACATGGTTCTCCGAAGCAAGCCATGCCAGCATTAGGAAATGCAAATAACAGACCAAAGTACATCAGTGTCAAACATTCCCTGAGGGCTTGGTATAAATACGCAGGCAGGAGTCAGAAAGCTGGCTGACCATCTGGCCTGTCCACAGGGGAGGATGCATCACATGGGAACAGTCAAAGAGGTAAATGGGAAAATATAAATAGGGTGGCAATTCTGTAGGTAACAGTAACAGGAGGAGGCCATTCAGCTCTCTCTCATCATTCAATTAGATCACAGTTGATTTGTTTCCCAACTCCATTTACCTATCTTGGTTCCATAACCTTCCATACCCTTGCTTAATAAAAATTAATCTCAGTTTTGACATTTTCACTTGACCCCCAACTTCAACCACCGTTCAGGGGAGAGAGTTACAGATTTCCACTAGTCTTTGTTGGAGGATGTGCTTCTGACATCATGATGAATCACTTAGCTCTCATTTTAAGATTATGTCACCTTGTTGTATCTTTCTGATACAGGGAATGTTTTGATTTATCCATGACTAAACGTCCTTCAGACAGTCTGACAGCAAGCACACGAGGCATTTGTGGAGTCAAGGGTAAAGTGGCAAAATAAAGTCAATCGTCACCAGCTAAGATACAAAAGCTGACTCCTGCCTGGAGGCTGACATGAGAGAGGCAGAATGTAGATGAGGAATGGAGGGGTGGGGGGTCCAAAGGAAGATCCTTGGCAGTATTCCTTGGCAAGTGTAGAGACAGGAACAAATGCCATTTTTGGGGATGTGCCAATTCTGCCGAGATTGGCACCAGTCAAAGGCAGTCTCTGTCGAGCTACACAACGTAGAAGCAGCATTGATCAACCATATAAAATGAAACAGAGGCTGAGGAAGGTTAGAGCACCACAGTCAGTCATAGAGGATGGCTCTGTTTCATCTCTGAGTCATCATCTCAGCTGAGTCAGCATTGTGGCACTACAATTCTAACTCACTGGGCTAGGGAGGTGTTGGCCCATTGTACCATCCATTCTTTGTAAAGCTTTTAAAACAATTGCCCCACATCTACAAAATACAAGATCACTGAACAGTGCTGGGCAATTCCATATACAGTAAACACACACCTAGGCACAGGTTAAGTCCTTGACAGAGAAAATTAATCTCTAACCACCATCTTTCCTAACTATAAAGGGGTAAGGACCTCACCATCCTGCAGAATATTAAATGGTAGGGATTTAAAAAAAGCCCAATTATTACCTCAAAGCAAGCAAAGATGTGTAAACCACATTTAGAACAAATACCAGGAAATTGTCTTAAGAGTGAGAAATAAAAACAGAAAATGCTGGAAAGGCTCAGCAGGTCTGGCAGCATCAATGGTGAGAGAAACAGAGTTAATGTTCCGAGTCTCCGTATGACTCTTCTTCTGAGCTAAAGAGAAGTAGAAATGCGATGGAATTTATACTGTTCAGGAGGGGGTGCAGCAGGAGAAAGGAGCTAGGTCAGGGACAGGTGACAGCTGAGCAGAGATTGACAAAGATGTCATGGACACAAGACAAAGGGAGAGTTATGGTAGTGGTAAAGAGTAAAGAAGGTGATGCTAGTATCACAAAGGTAAGAAAGGAGAAGGTGTTAATAACAGAACAAATGGTCTGTGAATGCAAAACATAAAGACAAGTGACAGATAGCCCTGTGGAGGGGGGGTTGGCAGTTGGGAAAAAGGATTTAAAAAATGAATAAATAGATAAAAATTGATTAAAAAGGGGGCAAGAGGGAGGAGAGAGTTCACGGTCTGAAGTTGTTGGACTCAATGTTAAGTCCAGAAGGCTGTCAAGTGCCTAATCCTCCAATTTGTGTTGGGCTTAAAGTGAAAAGTGCTTGGAATTATCTTTCAGACAGAGGCAATCATCAAAATACAATTGGAAAGACACAATTGGGAATGTGGTTAATGTACCAGAGATAAGGATTTTGACGGGAGGGTTTGTGCAACAAGGGTGAGCTTCAATGGGACAGAGAGTTAATGTACCAGAGGGAGGTGCTTTGATGAGAGAGTTAATGTAGAAGCAGAATCAACTTCAATTGGACAAATAGTTTTTGCTCAGACCTGTCGGTTGGTTTGTTTTAACAATACAAATTCATTCTACACATCAACCCCACAACACTGTGAATCTGAAAGGCTGGTGTTAGCATTAGATGTAAGGAGAGATTGATAAATGAAGCAAGTGTCAAATCTGAAATCTCATTTCCACAAAGGAGCCAATATTTTCGATAGGTCAGCAGCAATTGCAGCTATTTTCAGTTTTAACAGCTTCAAATAGGTAATTACTTCAGGACATTTGTCTTTGATGGAAGATTGAAACTTCAGACTCAAACATCCCAGAATAATTACAGCTCATTTCAATAACACACTGAGGGCCAGGAAGGGGAAAATGAAATCACAGAGGCCTTAGGTTCAAAAGAAAACACTCATACCATGTGGCTGAAATTAATCATTACCCGCTCTTGAAGAACATAGGCAGAGTTTAAGTTACATGCAACACCAAATGTGGCATGGGCTTAGCAACAGAAAGAGCACGGCAAACAAACACCAATGCAGAAGAAAAAACACGGGTGCAAGACCAAGGCTTGTCAATCAAGGGATCGACTGTAAACACTCCGGAATTCAATTAAATCCAGCTTGGCACTGATTTGATCGCTTAGCTGGCTCTGGACCCTTAGGAACAGGCCAAGACTACCCTGTCACACTGGAGCGTTAACCCTTTTAACTGCTGATAAAAAGACTGAGACAAAATCCAAGTGTAAACACCCAAAGGTGTTCTGTCTGGACATGGAGGACCAGACTTCATTTCTAGCATCACCTTGTCCTCAATTTTATATGAAGGGCACTCCTTTGAGGATGATTTTCTTTCTGCCATCTTTGAGCTTCCATGGTAACAGTGTAGTGGAGGAGGTGAATGACACCTCAGTTAGTGTTTCTTGAAGCAACTCTATAGCTAAGGCTGTGCATGAATCAGACCGGCCATTGTTCTGAAAACTGGGAATGGAAGTTTTCAAACACAACAAATTAAATTTTCATTTAAGAAAAGCTGGTGCTTTAGGTAGGTGTATTTCTGAGGCACATAGGTAGGACAATTGTACAGAGGGAGCTTTACTCTGTATCTAACCCTGTACTCTACCTATCCTGGGAGTGTTTGATGGGGACAGTGTAGAGGGAGTGATACTCTGTCTCTTATCTCCATTGCAAGCTTAATTCTGACACCAAGTGCATAAAATGTTCCATTCCGTCATCCTAGGAAGAGAATAGGACAATGCAATTTAACACTTATTACATCCTCAGGGTGTCCAAAATGTTTTGCAGCCAGTGAATTCTTTTTGAACTGCAGTCATTATTGTTATGTAGGGAAGTGCAACAGTCAATTTGCGCACTGCAAAATTACCATCAACAGCAATGAAACAAAAGACCAATTCAATTTGTTGCTTGTTGGATAAATGTTGGCCAAGGCACAGGGGCATTCCCTTACTCTAATTCAAATAGTCTGTTTATGCCCACCTGAGAGGGCCTAACTTTAACATCTCCATCGAGCAGGTTTTCCTCAGTATGGCAGTGAGGTGGTAGCAGTATCGTTAGTTTGTGCTCTTCAATCCACAATTCTCTGACTCAGAAGTGAGACTGCTGCCATTCAACATAGCTTTGCATTTCTCTATCAAAGTGGGAGCACAGATATGACAGGCTGAATGGCCTCCAAGTTGTAAATGTCAATGAATCTCGTGCTTCACCTGGCCTCATGCATCTTTCGTCAACCAAAATCCGCAGATGGCAATTTTTGGTACAATAGGCAAAAATTGATTATGTTCGTATGATTCATTCTGGAAAGCTGGGTAGTTACTCTGAGGATCAAGAGCATTCATGAAGAATTGCCCTACAAGCGGTTAAATGAATGGAGTTATCTATTTGATCCCAGACTCTACCCCACCTAATTAATCTTTGCATTGTGTGGAAGGTGGAAGGTTTGGCGGGCTGAATGACCTCTTGTTCTGTGCTTTGTGTCCTCACAAGACAGTTCTCAAAACTGGTTGAGATGAGTGCTTTCAGGCACTGAGCTGAGGCTATCACTGCAATTAGTGGGGATGGCTTTTGCTTTTGCCTTTGCCACCGTGTGTATCACACCCTGCACCAGGTAATGCCATATGCTGCACTGCACACCACCACACCCTGAAAGAAGGGGCCTTTTTTTTTATACGCACAGACGCGCACGATAAACATCCGATACCCAACATGCCCCGCCCCCTCGAGACAGAACAGTCTGCTCCACCGATGTTCCCAATACTTAGATGAGAGGATAGAAAAAGCCTAGGAATGTGAAATGAATTACTAACCACAATCCACAGATGCTTGGTATGCTGACTGATCCCATTCCAAAGGAAAATCAAATCTTTTTTTGTGTACAGTAATCATACACCACTCCCTATGTCTGCCTAACAACAGCCGACAATTTATTTTGGAACACATTGCACGATTCTTGTCATTAGTAAGTTTGACAGCCCCAAAAGATAAACCAAAAACCACTTATGTTTTAGACTTGAACTAACTTATAAAGTTTGGACAACTCCTCTCTGAATAGTAGGGCAAAGCCAACCTCATCCAGTCACTAGTCAAGCAGCATGGTACAAGACACCCCAGCTTTCAAGTCAAGACTGTGCAAGCTGCAGGCAGGTTTAGAGTTGGCCTCAGCATTTGGGACTGTGGTGAGGGTGGGGGAGGGGAGGTGGTGGTGGAGACAATGAATGGTGGAAAGAGTGGGGGGGGGGTAGCGAAAGACAGGGTCTTTACTGCAGAAACCTGGGCTCACGTGTGAACCTTGGGTGACAATATGTTTAAGCTCGGCTCTGCTTCCATCCCTCCCTTTCTGAGTCGATCAGCCTAACATTTACCATCTACGCCCTTGTATGGAAAGCAAGCAACTTGCTGGCAATGCCAGAGGACAGTCTCCAACTGAATTGTACTCCAGTGAATCAGCAACGTCTTGTAGGGGGGAGATAAAACATTGGATGGGCCAAACGAAGACACTGCACTGGTGAAAGAGGTGTTTGTCATGAGCTGTGTCTAATCAACCTGCTGTACACCTCAATATGGAAATTACTGCATCATAGGTACAGAGAAAACTCATCTTTACCCACACTGTTTGCATGAGAGGCTTGAACTTGCCTCAGATTCAACAACAATTGTACAGACTCATTGTCTGCATTGTACACGTTTCAGTACGAGCAGCTGACTGGACACTGTTTCAGCTCAAGTCAGGAGTCCCACAGACCAGCAAAGTCTAAGACTGAGGCTGCATCAATCAGTAAATCTCAGTCAACATGCCGCAATTTGCCTCAGTGCCCTGCAGTTGCAAGGGGGTAGGGCATAAATCAACCAGGATTAATGCTCCAGATTGTTATCCAGTGATTCATGCAAAAAGAGCTCACCAGTGTGGATGCTGGGAAGGATGGGCTCTGGTTTGGTTGTGATGCCCCTTTCCTTTGTCCAAATAGGTTACCAGCGCCATTGTCTAGACTTACCCATGAAGAACAGTCGCTTGGGCAGTGAGGACACCCAGTTCATGTGGAAGAGATGCCCAATGCAAAGTCAATGCCTCAAGGAGATGTGAAAAGAAAATTTGCCCCTCTGGTGAGCATCATAGTGGCTTCCTGCAGGATTCTGGATGCTGGAAGTGTTATCCCATCCCACGAGGTCACACAGGCCTCTTAATAATTACAACAAAACCTGCTTACGCTGATGACACCCAACTCTACCTCACCAACACCTTTCTTGACCACTCCATTATCTCTAATTGTCACACTGTTGGTCCAACATCCAGTACCGGATGAGCAGGAGTTTCCTCCAACTAAATACGATGAAGACCAAAGGCACTGTCTTCGGTCCCTGTCACAAACTCCATTCCCTAACAACCGAATCCCATCCTTTCTCTGGCAACTGTTTGAATCTGAACCAGACTTCTTGTAACCTTGGTATCATATTTGACCCTGAGATGAGCTACTGGCCACACATCAAGACTGCCCATCAATAACGTCACCCAAATCTGCCCCTGAAATCCTCACCCATTACTTTATCATCCCCAGGGTTGACTATTCCAACATCTCCTGATTTGGTCCAGTGCCAAATTTTATTTGATAACGTTCCTGTGAAACAGGAACTTGAAAACATCCTTGGGATGTTTTTCTACATTAAAAGGCACAATATGAATATAAGTTGTTATTGCATATACAGGAATAGACTTTGGAACAGTATTACTGCTCTAATATTTAGTGGAAAAGAATTAAACGAAGCACAGTCATTACTGAAAGAGGAAGTAATGCAGTATTCTGGATACACCCAGTAAAGTCCAGGTTAGAAGGCCTGTGAAGGACCCCTGAGACCTTGCACAGGAAGCGGCAACACAGTTCAACAGTTCGACTCTTTTTGATTTATATTTGGAATGTTGGCATCTCTGGCAAGACTATCATTTATTGCCCATTCCCAATTGCCTTAAGGTGGTGGTGAGCTGCCTTCTTGAACCGCTGCAGTCCACATGATGTATATATACCCACAGTGCTGTAAGGAAGGGAGTCCCAGGGTTTTGACTCAGCGACAGTGAAGAATGGCGATATATTTCCAGGTCAGGATGGTGTGTGACTTGGAGGGGACCTTGCAGGTGGTGGTGCCCCATGCATCTGCTGTCCTTGTCCTTCTAGGTGGTAGAGGTCACAGCTTTGGAAGGTGTTGGTGAAGGAGCCTTGGTGAGTTAATGCAGTAAACACTGATGCCACTGTGCGTCGGCGGTGGAGAGAGTGAATGCTGAAGGTGGTGGGTGGGGTGCCAATCAAGCGGGTTTCTTTGTCCTGGATGGTGTCAAGCTTCTTGCGTGTTGTTGAGCTGCACTCATCCAGGCAAGTGGGGAGTATTCCATCACACTCCTGACTTGTGCCTTGTAGATGGTGGACAGGCTTTGGTGAGTCAGGTGAGTTACTCGGTGTAGAATTTCCAGCTTCTGACCTGCTCTTGTAGTCACAGCATTATCGAACTCCACTGCACACAGCCCAGTGTCAGAATCAGAGCTTCAGGACCCATGGGCTTAACTCCCTGGAACGGGAAAGCATGCAGGCAAAGTCCTGCTTTGCTGCGCTCCTGGTCTTAGCTGCACCAAGCAGGTGAATGTAGCATCTTGCAACAGAGGGAAAGTTGGGAGGGGGCTAGATACCCTCGTGGTGCAGCTCCATCTATGTTCCTGAGGGTAATAGCGTAGTTCCCATGAGCACAGCCTGCTCTTGATACCTCAACCAAAACATTTCATATAATGAATCTTTGTTTGCTAATTTTCCATGGGAGCATACCAGAGCCTAACCCTGATCTCCCCCAGTGCACACACTCCGTGTGCGCACATTCCGTGCATTTTCCAGCTAAAGGGAGATCCAGGCGAAGTTGGTTAACGGATTGAATTTCGGAACAGTAAATCTGGGTGCAGTTACCTCTCCTTAACCCAACAGTATGCTGCTGGCTCTCTGGCCGGGAGTGACCAGTACTCCGTCCAGGTACAGATGAAAATTGCAGGATAAATATTGAACAAATCGCAGGGCAAACATCTGCCAAGAAAACTGAGAGATCCCAGTCTTGAATCAACTGTACTCTAGGTTATTGCCTTATATGGAGTTCAGTGGTAGAGAGCACAGAATACATTTCCACACACCCGTCCTCATCCAGTGACTCTCTGTGACAATATTCATCCTGTACAGGAGAGGAATCAACTCAAAATAACTCATTTTACACGCAAACATTTTACTTTTCCTTTCACCCTCTCCTACTGGAGCTGTGTCATGCTGGGGTATGGTTCCACAGCCATTGGCTGTCATCTGATAACATCTCCACGTGAGCCCAGACAATGTAGAACCATAGAAAAGTTACAGCACGGAAGGAGGCCATTCGGCCCATCTTGTCCATGCCAGCCCGAGGACACCCAGGTGGCAGGCCATTCAACAACAAGAAGCTTCACAATTGGGCAAGATTCTGTCCTTATTCAATATCCAAACATACACCCTTTCCAGCTATGTTCCAGAGTGGGAACCTTGGCAGATTTTCCAGCTCCCAAACCCCAAGGGTCCTTTCTATCATCTATCATCACCCTGGCCGAGATTAGTTAACTACACACAACTTTCATCTGAGGCCCTCTGGTCAGTCTGGCAAAGGTTGCATTAACCATGCAACAGAAAAGTCATTAATGGCCCATCCCTTCAAACCTACCATGCACAAAGACACTATAATTTTATTTCTCTCTGATCTTGGTTGACACTGTCAAGGTGATATCTATTGAGGGCCTTGAGTGAACTATATTTTGGGACTGAAGTTATATGGGGACCCAGGTTCCCTTCCCTGAAAGACATTAGTGAAAGTTAACTTTTGAACCCTAAACAAGCAGTTTATGATAAATGTTTTGGTACCAGCCCACTAAATTACCAAATTTATTCAATTCAAATATATAATTTTCCACCAATTGCTAATTCACTACGATAACCGCTAAGCTAACATATCCACAACCTCCAACTAATCCAGTCTAAAATTCCTGAGGAAAGCAACTTACACCCTTGCGGCATCATCCAAAAACATGACATCAAGTTCCTCACGTACAATGATGACAGCCGGTTCCACCTTGATCTTCCTGCTAGCCACCCTCTCAGACTGCTCGTCTGACGTCCAGTCCTGAATGAGCTGCCGTTTCCTCCAGTTAACGACTGGGAAGACCAAAACGATCAACTTCCACCCCCATCATCTGTTTGCATCTCCCCTCCCAGCTATTGTCTCATGTTGAACTGGACAGCTTGCAATCTTGGCACCACGTTTGAGCCCAGTCTGTCCCTATATCACCTGTCACAAATATCGTTATCAGCAACAGCTTCCTGTTCCAGAGAGCTTCTGAGAGAGAAAGGGGGCACTCCAACACCCACCAAGCCAGGGAAAGGACGAGATACTGGGTGGAGACCAAAGGCAAAATAAGCTGAACAGGGTTTTTACAAGACTTTTGAAGGGAGGGAAGTGAAGAAGATTACACGGACAAGATACTCTGGAGCCTGCTGAAAGTGCAAGGGCAGAAAGTCCCAACTCTACACAGTGATTAACAAAAGTTAAAAGGGAAAAGCTTAAAGGCCCTTTGGGGAGTCGGGGGAGAGAAAAAGGATTCAAAGCCCCATTAATGTGTGTCAAATCCTTGAGGCTTCTGATACTTTGTTGGAAAACAAAAACTTTGGTGCAGTGGGACACCCCAACTCAAAGGAACATCACCTTCATGATAATATGACCAGAAAATCCTCTCTCTTTTAAGAGCATAAGAGCATAATAAATAGGAGCAGGGGTAGGCCAGACAACCCCTTGAGCCTGCCCTGCTATTCAATAAGAGAATGGCTGATCTACATCACTTTCCTGTCCTATCCCCATTTTTCTAAATTCCCTTTGTTGTCTAAAAATCTCAATCTCAGTCCTGAATATACTCAACAACTGAGCAACTACAGCTCTCTGCGGTAGAGAATTCCTAACATCCACAACCCTTCGAGTTAAGAAACTTCTCAGCTCAGTACTAAATGGCCAATCCTTAATGGCTGACCACTATGAATCTACTTCTAGACTCTCCAGTGTAGGAAAATATCCTCTCGGCATCTACTCTGTCAAGCTCTCTCAGAATCTTGTATGTTTCAAAGAGATTCTCTCTCACCCTTCCAAACTCTTGAGAATATAGGTCCATTCTACTCAATCTCTCCTCATAAAATAACATTCTCACTCCAGGAATAATTCTGGTGAACCTTCACTGCACCCTCTCTAAGATATGTATATCCTTCCTTAGGTAAGGAATGCAGTACTCTAGGTGTAGTGTCACCTAGCCCTGTGTAAACTCCAGTGAGACTTCTTTACTCTTGTACTCCCAAGCCCTGCAACAAAAGCTAAGCTGCATCCAAAAACAGCCATGTAAATTAAGTGTACAAAGGGGCCACTTGGCGTGACATATAGCAGATCTGCTTTTTATGCAAAGGCGAAGACAAAAGGATTCATCAACTTTTTATTTTGATGGAATCATTACCCTTTTAAATTGATGCCGCAAGGGTGTAAGCCGCTTTCCTTTATCAGCTTACTAATAACTGAAAATACCTCTGACAGACATTAAATTTCCTTCCAAATCCACATATTGCTATAGTACAGTAACAGTCACTTATCCAGGTTGCAGTCCATATATACTCAGCTGCCTACCCAGCACACTGCCCCGCTTACTCACTTGTGATTATTATGTACACAGAAGTGGTTTCTTAAATAAACCATTACGCAGGAAACACTCTTCCACTGTATTTTAAAGGAAATTTAATCGATCCCCACGATGTCCAGACTTGCTATCCTTTCACCGCCCTCCTGAGAGTTAACCTAATCCATTTACCCAACTTCTAATCAGCTTTTACTTTAAAACTATTCCAACTAGAATCAATTAAAAACCCAGCCTTTTCCTCTAGAAAGCTGATCACATCATCCTCCACTGATCCTTGTAGCAGATGGTTTGAAGTTGTAACTGCAGTTGGATAATGGCCGAAGCGTTATTTAAAACCAATTACAATCCCCTCAATTTCCTCGTTATTCCTCCACTTTGTACAGAAGGCAAAGTGCAAGGAAACTGCAGCCAACTTTAAACGAAGTGGATTGGAAATAAGTTAGTGCCAATTGCAGAATGCTGATATAAAATGTCCTGGCAGGACATCCAGGACTCAATGAGGTGAATGGTGGGGCACTGGTGAAAATCCCTTCAGTCTGAGAGATGGACCTGAACCCAGTTTGGAATGGATTAGAATAAAGGCCTCCACTATCGAGCACATGGAAACATACAATGTGAAATGTGGCTAAACAGATTTAGCCAACTCCCAATCATGCAAGATCACAGGGTGAACTGATCCAGATTTCAGTATTAATTGGCTACTCTCAGAGGTCACATGGAGATAGTTAATGTAAAAATATCAGCATTTTGCATTGAGGTGAGACTGAGAAATAATCTTGACGCAGTGTAGAGGAGGCTTTAACTCTGCACTTATAATTGTGTGGTACCTGAATTCTTGATGGAGAATGTAGAAGGAGCTTTACTCTGCATCTAACCCCATGCTGTACCTGCTCTGGGAGTGTTTGGTGGGGACAGTGTAGAGGGAGCTTTACTCTGTGGCT
This sequence comes from Cetorhinus maximus, assembly GCF_964194155.1. Classification (NCBI taxonomy): domain Eukaryota; kingdom Metazoa; phylum Chordata; class Chondrichthyes; order Lamniformes; family Cetorhinidae; genus Cetorhinus; species Cetorhinus maximus. The sequence continues at coordinate 14,698,064 of NC_135886.1, forward strand.
AACTCTGTGCTGTACCTGTCCTGGGAGAGTTTGATGCTGTCATTGACAATGAAGGAAGTTCCTCAAAGAAACAGTGAAGAAAATAATCAGTCAGGGCTTCTGCTCTCCATAACTGTTCATAATTGTCTTTATGGGTATTAAACGTGGACAGGATTAAAGCTCAGCTGTGATGCTTCTGATGTTAAACAGCCTTCCAACACCTGCTCAGATGGGGTAATAGAGAGTTGCAGCGGGAGTCAAGAGACACTAAATTAATGAGAAAATAAAATCATCTTGTTACCCTGAATGGATGATGAAAACCTTAATCAGCTTGACATCGCCAGGCATTTTATAAGCATTTTCATGAGTCAAATGCTGGAACAGTTAGTGATTGATCCAGAACGGTTGTGACCACACTCCCCACTCCACCCTCGTACCTCAACATTTCCACCTATCACTAAAAAGCCTCCATACTGATACTTTGTGATGTTGGGGAGGGAAGAGCAATAAAAGAGGTGGAGAATGTCGGTGTGGGGGAAGGGGTGGGAGGGGAGGAGAATGGGGGAACAAGGGAGAAAATCTCAAACAATTTCCTTGCAGCGATTATTGAAACCACCTTACTTGGTTGGTGGCATAAGAAAGAGCGAGGGAAAATGGAAGCAAAATATCAAAGAGAAACAGAATCCCATCATTAGAGTTCTCACAAAGAGTTATGGAAGATTAGTTAGAGAGTCTTCCTACAATAGCACCAGCTCCCTTAAATTTAGTGCACGGGTGACTCTCACTCTCCCTCCACCAACTGGGAGGAATCAAATCATGGTCACTAATAACAGGTACCTTTGCCTTGTGAGAAAACTCGGGTGTGCCTTAATGCAGGCTTCAAGCGACTTAGAAGTCCTCTTACTCACAAATGTTTAAATCTAGGGCGGAACACAGGACAAATGTACCAGCAAAGCCCTCAGTTCACTGGTATAGAGGAGCCATTCACAGCCCTCGAGCTTGATCTAATAAAATAAACCAAGAAATATCTGACATTCTTCTCATTCCTGCCCATTCCTTAATGACTATTGTTTGTGCTGATTGTAAGGACTCCTTGTGGAGATAGACAGATACGCACACATGCACATACGTACACACACATATACACACACACACACACACACACACACAGGGAGAGACTGAATGTTGACAAATGCAATTTTTTCTAAGTACAGACTGATGTGAACAGCTCACAAATAGCAGTGCCCCTCTCCTGTCAATTTGGTTTTGAAAAGCCTACAAGCTTTTTAATGAGAGTTGTTCTTTCCACTCATGCAGTAAGAGCCCAATTAGAGGTGCCTACTGTTTGGGCACTGCCCATGCATAGATTTGCCATCTGTTTAAAAGTATTTAAGCTGCTAACTTACAGGAGGCTATCAGCACATGACAGCTGGTTTCAGGGGTGGGGTGCGGTGGCAGGGGGGGGGTTGAAAAACTCTAACGTATGTCACACACAAGACCTATAAGCAGTGAAAGGCTGTTGTGTTTTTTTTAAACACTAAGAAACCTGGGTAAAGAGCCAAGATTAATTGCGTTGGATGTCACCAGGGGTGAAAGAAGTAAGAGAAATAGTCAAAGCCAATCAAGTGATAGAGATTCGGTGATGCAAAGAAAAGACAGAGGAAGATAAGGAATTCTACATGGGCTCTGGGAAAGTAGTAGGCGATGGCTCCATTTTATGTTGCTCAACCACTTCAATCATGAATAACTCTATATTATCATGCAACTCCTTCATTAACAATGCTTCCCCATTTGTACCGTGGGTGATTAAACAGGGGAAGGCTTGGCATGGTCTATCTGGTACCGGCTCAGCAATGTTTATTCCCAGATAGTCAGGACTAGAATAGGAGTGTCTCGAGAGTGCAATCAATTGCATTGTGTCCTAGTGATCACTTTGAGGAACTTGATGAAAGTCATAAATTATATCTAATTCATGACTTCTTGAGCCTTCTCAACTCCAAACGACAGTAAGGTATTCTCTCAATGTATATACACTTTCGGTGTCATCCTGCAAAAATACCCTTTGAAATGGTGCCAAGCATAGGATAAAATGTTATTTCTTGTACAGATTACACTCTTTCAAAAAGACAGTGGTCCCCAAAGTCAGCAGTCACTAAGGAATCAATGTCCTGCCAACTCTAAATCACAATCTTTCCCAAACAGCTGAGGCCTGCTCCACAATAAACACAAGCGCAAGAGGCCCATTGCCAAATAATAATCACTAGATAAGAGCTCCCGCAATGTACTTAGTCAAAAAATCAAGGCTTGTCAATCAGAGGCTGTACCATATTTGGGTGCGGGTAGGCACAGGGTCTGTTTATATTGGGGAGGAGCAGTCTGCCTATGAAGGCAATGCTTCCTGTGCTTTACAAGAGCTACAATACAAAACACAGGTCTCAGTGCAACTAGCAGATACTCACCATGGGACTGCACTAAGACCAGTATTACATGCAAAAATAGGGAGGGGCACAGCATTCTGATGAAGAAAGTTGATGGGGTGCAAGGAGGAAGGGAAGAGATGACATTCAGAAGCCCAAACCATGACGTGAAGTTTAAACTGACTAAGACAGATAGTGAATTATTTTTAAATAAATAATTGTACTCGATACTGGTGTATCTGTGGGCACAGCAACATTCTCCTGATCGCCACCCCTCTCTCTGTAGCTCACAGACTGAATTGCAGATGCGTGACCTCAACTGGACAGATGAACACATAGACCTTTGGTGGAGATTGAGCTGTTGCCAGCCATCGCCATAAGACCATAAGACATAGGAACAGAAATTAGGCCATTCGGCCCATCGAGTCTGCTCCGCCATTCAATCATGGCTGATAAGTTTCTCAACCCCATCTTCTTTTGGACAGCACAGTCTGAAAACTTTGAAAATGGATGTAGAAATTATGGGTTATGAAAGCACAAGTCTGTTATTTCAACTTAGCCCCATATCACAAGACACAGGGCTAAGAGTTAATTTAGGTCCTCAATCAATTTTCATCAGCAGAAAATTTCAGAACTCCAGTTCTGATCCCATTCACCCAAATCCCTTCACCCGATTTGCAGAGTTAGGAAAAGATGCCAACTCGATTAGCAGGGAGGATGTCACTGCAGAGGGTCCCAGCTCATGTTTGAGGGAGAGAGGGAAAATTATGGAGACCCCAGCAGGCCCCCGAGAAGCACTATGGCCTCAGAGTGGTCGGGGCAGTTTTATCCAGGGTTTTGTTCACTATTCATGTGGATGAAATTGGGGAACATCACATAGTCAGGGCCAATAAATGAATAACTCTCACAGGGAGAAAGGCTACTTGGACAACATGTCAGAGGATCGGATGATGCATGTTAGTATTTCGGCAAGAGGGAAGCAGACAATTAAACAGAAAAAAATAAATACAAACAAACAACTTTGATATAGTACAGTGTAAACAATTAAACCGCAGCAAGAGCTGAGGTTGGATGTCATTGAAATCTTTGTTGAACCCAATTACATGTTTTCAACATCTTAACTCCTGTGTGATGTCAGGAGTTTAAATTGGGGGGGTTAGAGAAGGGGAAAGAACAGCCCAGATCTTCAACCAGAACCTTTGTCAAGTTGGATCATTATATGAGTTCAGTTGCTGAAATAGTGCAGAACAATTCATGTTTTACTTCTGGAAAACATCGGCCGCAATAGATCAAACGTCTGCAATGTTATGCACTCAAGTGGCACAACTTTAACAGAAAGGGAAAATCTGCAGGACTATGGGGAAAGAGCAGGATAACTCAGATAGCACGTTCAAATAGCTGGCACAGACGCAGGGGCTGAATGGCCTCCCTCTGTGCAGAAAGATTCTATATGAGTACTATCCATTTCTCATGGAGTTTTTTTGCTTAAATTGAGTAACTGAGATGGAGGACAGAGCCCCCATGATGCAGGACACCAGCAGGAGTGAAAAGAAATTGAGTCAAGTTGAGCAAAGTGATTGGGGTGAGGCTAATATTTGAGTTTTAAAAGCATGCGGACTTCCACCCTGAGCGACAACATTTCTACAAACATGCTGTGTCCTCACTGGAGCACTCCCAAATTTCTGCAGCGTATAAATAAATACCCTTACAGTCGAGGTCAACATTGAACGCAAAAAATGCACAACAAGTGGCCTTACTTAGAACTCTCAAAACAGAAACAGGTTGCTCAGGCAATCTGGTTTACACTGGTGTTCATGCTCTGCATGAATATTCTCCCACCCAATTTCATCTCACCCTATCAACATATCCTTCTATTCTCTCTATCTATTCACTTCAACCACTCGTTGTGGCAACAAGGTCCACATCGTAACTTCCCTCTGAATAAAGAAATTTCTCCTAAATTTCCTCGCTCTCTCTTCAGGTATGATGCCCAAGAGGGTATTAATGACAATGGACTTCCATGTGTTGGTCCGTGGTTATGCTTGCTAAAATACTGCAGTGGTTTGCCATGCCTTCTGTAGGCTCTGGCGAATAGGAGGCTCTCCTGCTCTTACTGCCTGCCATAGACATGTTGGAAGGGTTTACAGGTTGATACTCAACCTGTTTGGCCACGTTATGAATGCATCTTCCTTGGCCATCAAGTTCTGGAGTGGGGCTCAAATTTGGATCTTCTGGCTCAGAGGTAGGGATGTTACCCACTGTGGCATCAGGCCTCCTCTCCCTAAATTCCCTACTGGATTTATTAGGGAGTTATCTTTATGCTTGATAGTTCTGGATTCCTCTGCATGTTCTAACAGCAGTGGAAATACAGCTTTGGTGTGGATGTGGAGAGGTTAACTTTAATCCAACAGCATCGAAATGCAGTATATGAACACATCACCAACACCCCCATCGCCGCCCCCCACAACCTTTCCACTTCCCAGGGGTAAGCTAAAATACTCAACTTGATTGCTCTGAACAGCTGAGAACTGTGGTTTTCTGTCCTTTGATCCCAACTCCTGGCTGTTAATCATGTCTGATTTCCTTTAAAATACCAATAGATTTCTAAATGCATGTGTTTGTGGAACCTTCCCTATACCTGTGTGTGTGTGCGCGAGTGTGTGTGTGTGTGTGTGTGGGGGGAATGTGTGTGTGTGTGTGTGTGTGTGGGGGAGTGTGTGTGTGTGTGGGGGTGTGTGGGGGGGAGTATGTGTGTGGGGGAGTGTGTGTGTGTGTGTGGGGGTGTGTGTGTGTGGGGGAGTGTGTGTGTGTGTGTGGGGGAGTATGTGTGTGGGGGAGTGTGTGCCTGTACGTCTATGTGTGAGCGTGTGTCAGAGTGTGGTTGGCCAAGAGCCGCATCGATGAATTTTTCTCTTTCTCTGCACAAATACCACAGATGCTGCAACCCCTGGAGTCTGACAAATGGGAGACAGCAAACATCTGGAACAAATCAATGAAGCTTTCCTGCCTTCGCTGATCGGGGGAGGGGCAACATCTGGAATAGTGACTCAACCGGAACCTAAAAATGGGGGAAACCACTAAAGGAAGACCGGGCTAAAACAGCAACCCTTTTGTATGTGAAGAATTCCAAACTTCCTTTCAAAAGATGACAGCAGCTCTTCAAAGAAAACAACCCTGCTTTTATTTATTTTGAGATTTTAAATGAAATGGGACCCAGGAACACATAACCAGTTCAAGAAAAGAATCAGACTCAGTTTGTCCATTGAGAGGGGAGGGGGGCTTCGATGAAAGAGAACCCATCAATTCGATGACGAGTTGTGGGAGTGAACAGTCCCATCTCACTCCTCAATGGAGGATCAAGGTTACAGACTTTTAAACCAGTATCCACTCGAGTTACAGCAATGACCCCATGCACTGATAACCCTGCACAATGGCAGTCAGAATCACAGTAGCAATAGCTTGACTCGTCTTCTAAAAATCTGTGTTTTTACGCCTGTTCGGTTTTGTCCTGATGGCTACACAATGTTCCTCTGTCCAGTGGCGCAAGTCTCCTCTTGCTTTGTGGCACCGACTGATTGCGGCTAACCAAAGCCAACAAAGGCACCCACACGTGTTACACTTACAATAAGTTGCCTTGACAAACGATGTGTTCATCTCCACACGTGTTCCCAGGGAAATGTCAAAAAAAAGAAGAAAGGGGGTAGAAAAAAAGACATGGGTAGAAAGGGAAGCACAAAAGAGAAAAAGTAGAGCAAAAGATACCTACGAACAAGGAGGAGTAGGCCATTCAGCCCCTCAAGCCTGCTCCGCTATTTAATAAGATCATGGCTGATCTGATAGTAACCTCAAATCTGCATCCCACCCACCCCCTGATAACCTATCACCCCCTTGCTTACCAAGGATCTATCCACCTCTGCTTCCGCCACCTTTTCAGGAAGAGTGTTCCAAAGACTCATGACCCTCAGAGAAAACATTTCTCCTCAACTCTGTCTTAAATGTGTGACCCCTTATTTTTAAACATTGACCCCATAGTTCTAGATTCTCCCATAAGAGGAAACATCCTCTCCACATCCACCCTGTCAAGACCCCTCAGGATCTTAAGTGTTTCACTCACGTCTCCTCTTTCAGAAAGAGGAAGAGAACACGAGGAGAGGAAAGGGAAGAGGGAGAGAGAAAAAGAAAAAGATTTGGAAAGGATGATCACATGACTCAACAGTGGGCATCTTGAAAGTACCCTATATAATTAGCATGGAAGAGTTCCAGACACACTGAGAGACATTGCCTATCACACACGCTTTTGATATCACGTAACAAAAGTTCCATTTACCATAAAACCGGTTGTCTATGGTCTGGTATTTTTTTAATTGGTATTTCTAAAGGGAGTGATACTGATTTTTCTTTGATCAAACTAACCAATCCCCTCCTCCGCATCCTCCCCCACCACCTCCTCAGAACTTGTGTATTTCTCTGCTCAAGGCTCCCAGTTCTCATTAGTTTCCAGTAGGAAGGAAGTAGAAATGGGACTGAGACTGTGAGCAATGGAATTTAGTTGTCCATATATACAAATCACTAAAACCTATCGTACGGGTCCAAAGAGTAATCGAAATGACTAACGGAATGTTGGCCTTTATTTTATGGGGCCTAGAATGCAAAGAGAAAGTGATGCTTCAGTTGTGCAGAGCTTTGCTTTCTCAGATCCCATCTGGGGTAACTGCGTCCAGTTCTGGGCACCGTACCTCAGGAAGGATATATTGCCCTTGGAGGGGCTCAAATTCACTAGAAGATTCTAATGCTCAAAGGGTTAAATTATGAAGACAAGTTGCATAAACTTGCCTTGTATTCTCTTGCGGCTAGACGATTCGGGCTGATCTGATCGATTTGTTTAAGGTGAGAAAAGAATTCAATAGAGTAGATATTGTCAGTTATTTCCTCTAGTGGGGAGAAGCCAGAAGGGGAAACAAGCTTAAAATTAGATGCAAAATGTCCAGGAGTGAAATCATGAAGCACTTCTTCCATACAAAAGGGTGGTGAAAATCTGGAACACTCTTCACCAAAATGTTGGGGATGCAGGGAGTCAATTGAAATTTTCAAGACTGAGATTGATAGGTTGGATAAAGGTATCTAGGGATATGGAGTAAGAGTTGGCAAATTGATTTGAGGTGCAGGTCTGAGCAAGTTGTGACCCCTGCTGATCGTCAACGAGACAGCAATTCCATCGGCCACTCTCTTCTCCGGCCCACAATTAAAAAGCTCCAAGTCGGTGACTCAACTGATAAACGTGTGACAAGACACTATGGACCAAGAGGTGGAAAGTGGCATCAGGCTGGATGTCTCTTTTTGGACTGGCACAGACAAAATGGGCTGAATAGCCTCCTTCCGTGTCATAAATTTCTGATTCTATGATAAGAAATATTAGTTGGCAAAGGTTGGCAGTAAAAACAGTAGCTGAACAATGGGTGGCCTTCAAAGAAGAGACAGTTCGGGCACAGACAAAGTATATTCCATAGAAAGGGAAAGGTAGGACAAACAAATCCAGAGCCCCCCAGACAACAAAAGAGTTGGATTAAGATGATAAAGAAAAAGCATGCTTCTGACAGATGTCAGATAGATAATACAATGGAGAACCAGGCTGAATATCAAAGGTTCAGAGGGAAAGTGAAAAAGCAATAAGAGAAGCAAATACGACGTATGAAAAGAGACTGGCAGTTAACATAAAAGGGAATCCCAAAGTCTTCTACAGGCATATAAATAATATAAAGGTGGTAAAAGGAGGAGTGGGGCCAATTAGGGATCAAAAGGGGATTTACATATGGAGGCAGAGGGCATAGCTGAGATCCTAAATGAATACTTTGCACCTGGCTTTACCAAGGAAGAGGATGCTTACCCAGGCCATGGTGGAAGAGGAGGTAATTAATACACCAGAAGGGCTTAAAATTGAAAATGAGGAGGTATTGGATATCCTGTCTGCATTTAAGTTGATCAGGCACCAGGACCAGATGAGATGCATCCACGGATACTGAGGGAAGTGAGAGTGAAATTTGTGGAGGCACTGGCCATTATTTTTCAGTCTTCCTTAGACTTGTTCAAAAAAGGGTGTAAAGATAAGCGCAGAAACTACAGGCTGATCAGTTTAAATTCGGTGGTGGGGAAACTTCTAGAAACAGTAATTCAGGACAAAATTAATAGTCACATGGACAAATGCAAGTTAATTGAGGAAAGCCAGCATGGATTTGTTAAGGGAAAATCATGTATAACTAACTTGCTGGAGCTTTTTGAAGAGGTAACAGAGAGGGTTAATGAGGGCAATGCTGTTGATGTGATGTACATGGACTTCCAAAAGGCATTTGATACAGTACCGCACAACAGGCTTGTCAGAAAAGTCATAGCTCATGGAATAAAAGGGAAATGGATACGAAATTAGCTGAGTGACAGGCTACAGAGAGTAGTCGTTAATGGATATTTATCAGGCTGGAGGGAGGTTTGTGATGGAGTTCCCCAGGGAGCGGTGTTGGGACCTCTGCCCTTCCTGATATGTATTAATGACCTAGATCTTGGTGTACCGGGCACAGTTTCAGAATTTGCGGATGATATGAACTGTGAGGAGGATAGTGCTGTACTTCAAAAGGACATTGACAAGTTGGTTGAAAGGGTGGACAAGTGGCAGATGAAATTCAATGTGGAGAAATGTGAAGTGATTCATTTTGGCAGAAAGAACCTGGAGAAGTAATATAAAAGAGAGTAAAATTCTGAAGGGGTGCAGGAGTAAAGGTACCTCTGTGTATACGTGCATGAATCACTGAAGGTGGCAAGACAGATTGAGAGAGCAGTTAATAAAGCATACAGTATCCTAGGCTTTATTAATAAGACCATAGAGTACAAAAGCAGGGAGGTTATGTTGAACTTTTTAAAGACACTAGTTCAGCCTCAGCTGGAGTACTAAGTTCAGTTCTGGGCATCACACTTATGGAGGGATGTGTAGGCACTGGAGAGTGTCTGGGAAAGATTCACGAGAATGGTTCCAGGGACGAGGAACTTCAGTTATGAAGACAGATTGGAGAAGTTGGGACTGTTTGCCTTGAAGGAAAGAAGGCTGAGAGGAGATTTTATAGAGATGTTCAAAATCATGAGGGGTCTGAGCAGAGTAGATAAGGAGAAACTGCTCCCACATGTGAAAGGATCGAGAACAAGAGGACACAGATTTAAAGTAATTAGTAAAAGAAACAAATGAGGGAAAATGTTTTCACACAGCGACTGTTTAACTGGAATGCACTGCCTAACAATGTGGCGGAGGCAGGTTCAACTGAAACATTCAAAAGGGAATTTGATTTTTATCTGAAAAGGAAGAACGTTCAGGGTTATGGGGAAAAGGCAGGTGAACGGCACTAGGTGAATTGCTCATTTGGAAAGCTAATGCATTGATGATGGGCCGAATGGCCTCCTTCTGCACTGTAACGATTCTGTGATTAGTATCAGTGGTGGCCATTCAGCCCTCGTTGCTAGTGAATTTAGGCTCCTTTCAAGGGCTGCTGTTACAAAGCATCATTCTCCACCAGATCCATTCACATGTTTTCCTTTTATCGATTTATCCAGTACCTTTATAAATGCTTTAGCGTCGATTACTACTTGTGGAAAAGCACTCCACGTTCCCACAACTATCCACCTCCATAGGTTTCTTCTAATCTTTCCGTTTGTGCACCCAATACTAATCCAAAAATCATCCCTCATGTCTTTGACAAACCCACCATTGTACATCATATCAGAACCAAGCTGCTGTAGACACTGATGTGAACGAGTTAAACCCAACAAGAGTAAATGTTTGAGGATGGCTCCACCCGGAAGACTGGTACATGCTATTAATCTGAACTGGATTAGGAGATGCTCAAAGTGCAGCCATGATATGATAAATTAACCCTTGACTTTGCCCCTAGGGACCGTTTTTCCCCATACAAGATGGATACTCACCCATCCATCAGGCCATCTACCAATTTTAATTGGGTCCTTGCAAAATAGGAAATACATGTTGCCGAAACTGTTCTTTGTAAGAGAGATGGAACCTACATTCAAGTTCAAATGTTTTGGTGGCCAGAATAATTGGAAAAATTTCTTGATCTAAAAGGCATTTGGAATCAACACTGAACAAAAATGTCCTGGTGAATGTGACGAATTTCGCCACAGAATGCCAAGTCCAATATGGCTGATGCACATCAAGGCCTTTCTGTTCATTAACTCTCCAGACTTAAAGCTGCATTCTTATTGCAATGGCACATCTTGTTGCAGGTAATGCAGTTAAGCCAGCGGCAAGGCCAGCTTGCCAATGCGCACACGCCCAAAGCGGTGATGTTGTGGAAGTGCATCACAGCATCAGAAAACATCCATCTGCACACAAACACTGCGATGTCAAACCAAAATATATGGCTGTCAGAGCAGAACATTGACTGACCACAGGATGACCAACCAGGCAAGGACTGGGAAACTTTCTCTGCTCATGTCTGCATAGGGGTGACCAACACACAGTCCAAGAAATGTTTATGCCTGGGAAGAGCACCGAGTGCCCTGCATGACCGGTCACACATCCTTGGGAAAACACTGGGGAGTAAATGGCTGTACATGAGCGGGGTGGCGGGGGAGGGGGGGCTGGTGTACACACCCACCAAACTGCACCAGATTCTTTCCTGCGCAAAGCAGGTCAAGTAAATAGACACATTGAAAAAGCGGATTGCTGCATATAATTTCCAAGGCAGGCCTGCCATTATACGTGACAATTTGTCACAAAATTGCAGCTTTGCTTAAAAAAAGAGACTTTGAAACAGCAACAACATGTTCAGTCAGCTCAGACAACAAAGGAATGAAGTAAACTCCTCTCAACACAATAACACTGATCACTGTAGTGAATTAATTATCTCATTAGGATCATACAAAGGCTTTGCAGAGCCCATTCTTTTCATTTCAAGTTCTCATTGAACCAAAATATCAACACATTTCAGTGAGGTTGCTAGGTTCAGGAAGCTCAGCTCTAACACGAGCCTCTGTGGATTGAGAGGCTGGTGCCCGAGTGTCTGCACCTAACATTCATACAACTACATCCGGTTCCCCCATCCCAGTTCTCCTGCCTGCTTCTCAAAAACGTTCACTGGGTGTTTTTGTGTTTTCTGTCATTGGTTCCTGGGGTGAGTGCCGTGTGCCTCAAGGTCAATGGTCCAGGGTTATTGAAGGGCGCAAGCAAACACAAAGACTTCGAGGTTCAAATACATAATCCCTGGGAAGTATAGACAAAACTATACAAAAACAAGCCAGGAGTATTTTGGCTTTTATAAATAGGGGCGTAGAGTACAAAAGTAGAGATAAACTTATAACATTGGTTAGGCCATAGGTTGGCGACCAAGCAGTTTTGGATTCCATTATAGAAAGGACATTGAAGTCATAGAGAGAGGACAATGTAGATTCACCAGAATGATGTCAGGAATGTGATGCGATAGTCATGACGAAGGACTCGAGATACTGAGGCTGTTCCCCCCGGAGTAGAGATGGCTAACATGAAAAAAATGTCATCTCTTCAATATCCAAAAGCTTCTATTCTGCTTTATAATTTGATTGCAATGATGGGTGATACAATTCCAGTCATGATTCCGCTCTAGGTTTGTCTATCTTTAATATCTGTTTCCCTTCCAATCCCATTCGCTAATTACATTAAAACGCTTCTTAGTCTCTTACTTTTCAGTTTTGAAGAAGGCTATGAATCCAAAACATCGACTTGTCCACACTCCCCGTAGATGTTCAGGCCTGCTGTGTTAGCAGCACTTTTTCTTTTCTCGTTCACCTTTCCAAACACCACAGTTCTCAGGGGTGTTTTGTTTCTAAAAGCACACAGGCCTGTACCAATTGATTTTGGGCTATACCAATTGATTTGGAGGCAATTTAACGATAAACTGAATTAATTAAGTGCACTTCAAATACATTAAGCCATTGACAAAGTGGAAGAGATCCTGATTAAATACCAATTCAGCATCTCATTAGTGTCAGGTTGAACAAACCCCTAAACATTGAGACCACATTTAGCAGGCAGCACAGAGGGTCCTCTTCCTGTCTAATGAACTGGACATCGAATGGCTATCAGTTTACAAAACTGAATAGAGCCATCAGACTGATGAGTGAGCAAGTGAGAGCAGTACATCAGAAATAAACATGGGAAATTCAGGAAATACAGAGCAGGTTGGTCAGTACCTTGAAATAGACAAGACGGGTTAAGGTTTCAGAGTGCAGCCCTGAATGAATGGACTGAACTTTTCAAATATTGATGCCTTTCCAGAATGTTCCATTCCTGTTCTGCACAGCTAATGGGCAATGTTGATTGCAACTGTCTCCAAGTGTAAACTGTAACATATCTTTGCCATGTTCATGAATATTTACCACATACATGAATATTTATGAAGGGCTCAGGTGACTGTGGCAATTGTTGAGTGTCCTGTTAATCTGTTATACGCTCCCTCTCCTGAAATTGATTAAACATTTTGTTTATACAATATCAGTCAGAGATTTACAGTAAGCAAAAAAAACATCAACAGATTCACAGGTTATTGCTGGGAGATTGAGAGTGACTTTCCCATCGCACACTAACTCTTCAAACAGAGATTGGTGCATTGGCTCCCAATGCTCAAGATCCTCACAGCAATGAGGCAAACAGGTCTCAACTGGTGCAAATTCTGTTTTCCGGCCCTGGCTCATCTCCTCTGGCTGGAAGGCAGGTTAACAAAAAGAATGTGTATTTGTAAAATGATTAAACAGATCTCTACAATATCCCAAAATGTTCCACAGCCAACTGATTAATTGATAAAGTGCTGTCACAGCTGTTATGATCAAATGCACAGTCATCAAATTTCAAATAAGGTCAGGTCGGCCAGTGATCTGATCCGTTTTGGTGGCGTTGGACTGAAGGAGCAGCTTTGGTCAGGATTGCTCATCTTTGCCAAATGGTGCAATGGGATCTTGTTTGAACAGCTGGGTGGATTCCAGCTTAAGATCCCACCCGATAGTCCTTCACCGGCACCCCTACATTCTCAGTGAGGTGTCAACCTGAAACCCTTTAACTCTAACTGGCAGGACCCTGTGCTTCCAACAAACTGGCTCCCCCACTGGGGACGATCATTGCACTAACTGCTGCACTGAGGCTCAGTAAAGGACAAAACAAAATAAAAACAGAATTACCTGGAAAAACTCAGCAAGTCTGGCAGCATCGGCGGAGAAGAAATCAGTCAACGTTTCGAGCCCTCATGGCCCTTCAGCAGAACTGAAGCATAGTTTCAACAAGGGAGAAATATAAATTGGTTTAAGGTGGGTGGGGGGGAAGAGACACATTGAGGGTGTGGTGTGAGCAGATAATCAAAAGATGTCAGAGACAAAAGGGTCAAAGAGGTGTTGAAGGTGGTGGTCTTTGTCTGAGAAAAGTGCTAATTAAGAATGCAAGACAGGATATTCAAAGTACAGCTCTAGTGGGGGTGGGGTGGAAAGACTAAAGGTTTTAGTTTTAGATTTAAAAATAATGGAAATAGGTGGGGAAAGAAGAATCTATATAAATTATTGAAAAAAAAGGCGGGTGGGGGGGGGAAAAGAAACGGGGTGGGGATGGGGGGAGGGGGAGTTTAAGATCTAAAGTTGTTGAATTCAATATTCAGCCCAGAAGGCTGTAAAGTGCCTAGTCGGAAGATGAGGTGCTGTTCCTCCAGTTTGCGTTGGGCTTCACTGGAACAATGCAGCAAGCCAAGGACAGACATGTGGGCAAGAGAACAGGGTGGAGTGTTAAAATGGCAAGCGACAGGGAGGTTTGGGTCTTTCTTGCGGACAGACCGCAGGTGTTCCGTAAAGGACAGTTGGTGTAGAGGGAGATAGCAAACGTGCAGTAAGGGTGCTGTTCTGTGGTTGCATTAAAAAGCAATATTGGGACAGAGTGGGGACACCTTTACTCTGCATCTAACCCCATGCTGTACCTGCCTTGGGAATGTTTGATGCTGTTATTGCTTATTAAATGTGTTCTTTATATAAAAAAAAAGATGCCCAAGAGAGAAACAAATCAGTTCCTAAGGTTAATTTCCTGTCAAATAAAGGGTTACATTAACGGGAATTGTGATCTTTGAGGGCAAGAAGAGTAAAAGTGGGCAGCATTTCAGAAGTGAATAAAAGAGGGTGTTGATGTCGAGAAATTGAGCCCGACTGGCTGCTCCGCTCCACTCAAGAAGCCTCAAGTTTTAAGCGAGTCAAGATATAACGTCAAGTTTTTAAATCCGCAGTGAACAGCCTGTGGCTGGCACTGAGGCAAACACAGATCAGGAAGAGCCCAGATTTGATTCCTGGGTTGTGGTGAAATAGCCAATCTCAGCCTGCTTGCTGTTGGGCAGTACAGCTCACTGATGATAGGAATAGTGAAGGTCAGGGCATCATAGTCCAGTCCCACAGGTGGTGAGCTATCGCTGCACATTCTCCACTGATCCAGCGATAACCAGCAGCAGCACTGGTGTTACCAAATCCTTCAGGATTGTCCTGGAGACTCTAGGAATAGAAGATTCATCTCCAAGATACTACTGGGACCAGTCCAGCAAAAAATTATAGGTCTCTCAACAAATTTGATTAATAGCTACAAAAATGTTGCAGTTGCAGTTGGGAGAGGAAAGGTTCTTTGGATGATTCTTGACCGTCAGCCAATCATGTATTGAAGTGTCTGCTCACTTTCCAATTGGCCACAAGAAGGCATTAAGCTTACGTGTATCTGTCGGGTGACCAACGTGGGGGTGGGAAGAGAGGATCGGGACGAGGCAGTCGGACGGAGAAAGCTTCCAGGGATACATCCACCAAGAGCCAGGCACCCTTGGCTGCACTGGAAGGTACAGCCCCCTTTCTAGCTGAACTCACTGGGGGGCAAAATCGACCCCAGCTGAGTTTAGCTGGCTCGGCACGGCTAGGGAATTGAAACCTGCAGCCTGTGGTCTCTCTCTGCCAGTTACCACACCAGTTGAACTTTTACCAAATAGCAGAGTTAGGCTAAGATTACTTTTTAAATACAAGCAGAAATTCTTTGCACGGGGCAGATTCTGGAGATTCTACACAAATATTGATTTTGACAAAAGCGAAAGAATTAAGTCATGTTCTCAAAAAACTAGTGTTCCAGTAAAGAGTGGAACAGCTGCAAGCTCGAGCAGAACTTCCTCTTATTACCAGGGTTGGTGACTAAATTTGGGCCAGATTCTCCGACCCTGTGGTGGAACTGAGCACCCACAGGGATGGCTGCGATTTTTAACTCTTAAGATGCCTAACCTCTCTTCCTGGTGCTTCACAAGTTGCCAACAATGAGAGTTATTCAAGTGTTGACAGGAGTTTGGGGTTCTGGGGACTGGGGGGGGGAGGAGGGGGTGGAAAGAGATGGATTTATTGGGAGGACTAATGAAGGACAAGCTGTTGGGAACATTGTATTACACAAGCATCAAATAACACATTCACCGGGCTGCGGGAAGCTGGTGGTGCTAAGATATACAAACCTGCCTGGGCCCAGGTTCATTCTGGTGTGGGTGGTCCCCTGGGTTGAAGAGGATGAGGGGGGGGGGTGGGGTCACTGCTCATCTTCTGGCTATTATGAACATTTAACATGAACAGGCAAACAGGACCTTAGTTTAACGTCTCTTTAGAGAGGTGGCACCTCCGACAGCGCGGCACTCCCTCAGTACTGCCCTTCTGACAGTGCAGTGTTCCCTCAGTACTGACCCTCCCAACAGTGCAGCACTCCCTCAGTGCTGTCCCTCCCAAACAGTGCGGCACTCCCTCAGTACTGTCCCTCCCAACAGCGCAGCACTCCCTCAGTACTGCCCCTCCAACAGTGCAGCCCTCCCTCAGTCATGTACTGGGACTCTCAGTCTGGATTCTGCACTTAGGTCCTAAGCCCATAACCTCTCAGCTCAGAGGCAAGGGTTCTGGCACCAAGCCAAACCGCCACTCAAGAAAATACAGAGTGAACAAGGCAGATCATTTACAAGCCTGTTCCCCTTGAGGAAACATGGCCATTTTCCTCCCAGCCATGGTCTGAGTTATTACAGATCGCCTATCCTTTATCCATAAATCTGAAAACCAAACACAAAAACCACCCTTTTTTTTGAACCTCATTGACGTCTAGTTGTTTGTCTGTCCTGTTTACATTGTGATTTCTGTGGTGAACATGTCAGAAACTTATGACAGATGCCCTGTATTTATTGTTCAGTGACACATCTTACTTTTCTAGCCATTTTATTCATTTGAGTCTATAGCTACCTAGGCTAAGGCTATTGTAATGTAAGTTTATATGTAGTAATAAAAGATTGATAGGTCATAGTATGTGATGCTACATCCACATCTTAAAAGGCTTGGGAATCTATAATTGAAAGACTAATTAAATCAGAAAATGAATAATGCCAACATGATTGAAAGGTAAAAGATTATCTTTATGAAGCAAGTTTTGATGAGGGATGGGAGTAGCAATTAGTGTAAGAGCAGACTGTGTAAAATTGCTGAGACCTGTGTGTCAGCCTCCTGGCGTCTGCCATAGAACGTGACAAAACCAAAGCAAAACCAGCCACCCTGGTTAATCCTGGCTGCAAAGCCTAGTGGTCCCAGCTCCCCAGGAATTGCATACAAAGCTGACAAGGAAAATCACAGGCCCATTTTCCATTGTCCGTTTTCTTTGAACACTTTTAGTAATTACTGAAAATATTGGAGATGTGTGGGGAGGGTGGGGAAGAAAGCAAAAAAGGCTGTTTGGGTGGGGCTGCAGTGGAGGTGGAGTTTTAGGAATATATCCAAGACTTGCGACCCCTGGGAATTCCGGAGACATCCTCCATCCACGCGGCTGCTGGCCACTCACCTCTCATGCTCAGTATTAATAATGAACCACGGGCCATGGAAAACGTGGACAGAAATGGAAAAGTCTCACGCAAACTCCATTGTCCCATGCTTTTCTCATCAGTGCTCACCACGACTACCTCTCACACAGCCAAATATGGAGCTGTGTAAAACCTTTTGCAAAGACTGCATCTGCAAGCAGGTTTCTAAAGAACAAGCTTGTATTTCTAAAGTGCCTTTCAAGTCCTCAAAACACCCCAATGAAGTACTGTTGTCGAAGGGAGAACTTCACATTCATCACAAGCTGATTTAACATTTCATGAAAAGCGAGGCACCTCCGACAGTGCAGAACTCCTTCGGTACCTACCCTCCGACAGTGCCGCGCTCGCTCAGTCCTGACCCTCCAACAGTGCAACGCCCTTTCAGTACTGACCCTCCGACAGTGCAGCACTCCCTCAGTACCTACCCTCTGACAGTGCAGCGCCCCCTCAGTACTGACCCTCCGACAGTGCAGCACTCCCTCAGTGCTGACCCTCCGACAGTGCAGCACTCCCTCAGTGCTGACCCTCCCACAGTGCAGCACTCCCTCAGTGCTGACCCTCCCACAGTGCAGCACTCCCTCAGTACTGACCCTCCCACAGTGCAGCACTCCCTCAGTACTGACCCTCCCACAGTGCAGCACTCCCTCAGTACTGACCCTCGCACAGTGCAGCGCCCCCTCAGTGCTGACCCTCCCACAGTGCAGCACTCCCTCAGTACTGACCCTCCGACAGTGCAGCACTCTCTCAGTACTGACCCTCCGACAGTGCAGCGCCCCCTCAGTGCTGACCCTCCCACAGTGCAGCACTCCCTCAGTACCTACCCTCCGACAGTGCAGCGCCCCCTCAGTGCTGACCCTCCCACAGTGCAGCACTCCCTCAGTACTGACCCTCCCACAGTGCAGCACTCTCTCAGTACTGACCCTCCCACAGTGCAGCGCCCCCTCAGTACTGACCCTCCCACAGTGCAGCACTCCCTCAGTACTGACCCTCCGACAGTGCAGCACTCTTTCACTACTGCATTGGAGTGTCAGCCTGACTTATGAGCTCAGGTATTTGGAGTGGGACTTGAACCCACAACCTACTGACTCAAGAGGCGAGTGTGTTGCCTACTGAGCCAAGCTGATAGAACCAAGGCTGTGACTTTAAGAGTTTGTGGACAAATAGTAACATTTCATATTACCCAAATATTTAAAAAAAAATCATGATTCCTTTTGTTTAACCAGTTTTATACAGTTTAATCAGTTGCTAACAACCCCAATAGATTTTGCAAGGGGCAGTCTGGCACTTGTGACAGAATTTATTAAATTAAGCGTGTTTCAATCCATGTATATTATTAAAAATGCAGAAGCACAGTTGGTAGCTTCTGCATTCTCAACGGGACCATGTTCCAAAGGACCCCCTAGTCTGAGGCCAAGTCTCGCAGACCTGATCCCCTCAATTATCGTTTAGCACCTTTGTCTGGAGTATGCAGTAGAACGGTTGATGCACAGTTATCTTGTCATCTGTGACACTCTCTGGGGACCCAACAGGAAGCTGCCCCACCCTTCTCCGGCCCTTTGATCTGCAGCTGATTCCCTCCTGCATGAGGTTTCTACCCTTTCCCCCAAGAGCAGTTTTGGCACGTTAAAACAAAAAGAGGCAAACAACAGACCAGGCCGTGGGTCTTCAGTTGAGAAGCGTTGGTCTGCCCTCTGTACCCACAAATACTGCCTACAGTCAATGCAAAATCATGATGCTTAGAAATTAAGGGGGAAGCAGTGTTGTATTGCATGCTGGTCAGTCAATGTGACTTTGGTCAGAAACGAGGATAACAGCACTCAAATGTTAAGGGCATTGCTGTGATTGGACAGTTATGTATTGTCCATTGCTTCAGTGCGACTTGAACTTGAAATGGGCAGGGACTCTGACTGATCCCTTTCTTCTGTCCCTGAGCTGGAAGGCAATATGCTTGACGTTGCAACCCTACCACCCAACCTCACCCCCCACCCATCTAGCTTAACAACAGAGCAGGGATCAAAGCTGGGATTCTCAGTCTGTACAGGATTTGACCAATCCTGTTCTCGCACTAACTTCCAAACAGGATCACTGGAGAGGAATCGATAGCACAAGCCCTGGCTGGTGTTTTCACTGCTAAGCAACAAAGGACATACGGCACAGATACAGTCCATTCAGTCCATTCCAGTGTCAATGCTCCACTTGAGCTGCCTTCCATCTGTCCTCCTATAAATTGATCATTGCTAAGCCTCCATTTCCTTCTCTTCCATGTTTGTCCAGCTTCCCCTTAAATACATCATTCGCTTCAACTTTCTGTGGTAGCTGCCAGTTATTGAACAAGAGAAAGTATCATATTCAGATCGAGGAAATTACAGCTCTTATCTTTGAAGGCTGGTGGCATAGTGGTATTATCATCCGGCTAGTATCTTAGAAGGCCCAGGGTAATTCTCTGGGGACCCGGGTTTGAATCCCACCACAGCAGATGGTGAAATTTGAATTCAATAAAAATCTGGACTTAAAATGACCACAAAACCATTGTTGATTGTCTTAAAAACTCATCTGGTTCACTAATGTCCTACAGGGAAGGAGATTTGCTACCCTTACCTGGCCTGGCCTACATGTGACTCCAGACCCACAGAAATGTGGTTGACTCTTAACTGCCCTCTGAACAGGGCAATTAGGGATGAGCAACAAATGCTGGCCTAGCCAGCGATGCCCACAACCCATGAACAAATGAAAAAAAGGCTGGACCTACTGATAATTTACTCGGGCAATGGGAGATGTTAATCAGCCCCAATTCCATTTTAGGTTGACGGTATCCCCCCTTTGTAGGGCTGGAAATAACCTCAAAGATAACCTCAAAGATCATATGGCATTAGCAATTATCTAAACTGTGACTTTCTACTGCAAGTAACCCTCCCATTGGAGGGTTACTCTTTCCCCCATTTCTAAAACTCACACAGGTTTGTTGACCTGGGAAGGTGGTTCATTCCGGCTGCTTATGTACAATCATTTTGGCCTTTTCCTCCACTTTACCATTCGCTTCATCTCTTCTTCCCTTTCGCAATTCAGCCATCACCCTTACCTAACTGAATGATCATAAACCCCATGGACTCAAGCCAGCATCATTCTCCAGTTCAAGCCATTTCACCACCGTATCTTCCAGTATGCGTTTGTATTTTCAGACTGACAGCTTCCTGGATACTCCTATCGTTCCACTCCTCTAATTACAGATACCACCCCTCTCTTTCTTGCAAGTAAAGCAAGAGGAAACCCTGCTAACTTTAATTCACTGTTGTGAGGGGACAGATGCATATAAAATGTAGGGCAGTGTTGTAAAAGTAGCCCGCTGTACATCAACTCACCAAGGTAGAATTGGTTACAGTTTGACCAGCATCACCCTCTTCCTACCTTAGTCAAGATTTCTGTGCCACCTGAATTCAGTATTGAAATCTCTTCCTAGCTCTTTAGTACCTCTGATTATACAACCATCTCCTTGATGGATAACAAAACAACCACAACCAGCATTTATAGAACATCTTTTAAGGTAAAGAAAAGTGCCATAAAGCTTCACAAAGAGGGATAAGGAAACGGATGCAGTCGCCAAGCTAGGAGTTTAGTAGATTCGGAGTGATGGCTGAAAGCTTAGCTGAAGGGACAGGCTCTGAGTCGTCAGAGGTGAAAGGGGTTTAGAGAAGGAGCTCCAGGAAAAAAGAGATGAGGCAGCTGAGGGCTGGTGTTGTGTGTACTTATGGTTGAATCACCATATTTGATTGTCTAGGGCAGATTAGAATTGATGTTTCGGAAACAAACCCGGGAATAAATTCTGTACACATTTGACACAAAATGGAGCAACAGGTGGGAGCAGCTCAGGACAAGCGCCAGGTGAGTCCCAGATGTGTGTCTGCTGGGGCAGCTTGATGCTAGTGCTAGGTTTCATAGATTTACTCCTATGCCCACTCTCTATATTTATAACCATCAATAGCCAGCAAGGTGCCCCCCTGATATTATTAGTCACAGCAACTTTCTCAAGTCCCAAAGAACCACCTTTTCTCCATAATCCTCACAATGGCACTTCTTAAGGAAATGGATTCTTTATTTGCACATCAATTGACTTTGCGTCATGGCTCTGGAATGGTCCAAATTCTAACCACCTTTTATGCAAAGCGAGGTTCTCTCCCCTGGAGCCACTTAGCTATAGCAGCCTCAGCACGACATGGTCAAAATTCCAGGAATCAGCATTACATTCCCCAGGAAGATACTGCAACAATAGTGGATTCTGAACACGGACCCTTCAAATCACAAAGATCCACAATACAACAAACAAGTAGTAAATGACGGTGCTCCACTATGGGGCTTGTTGATCACATGGTAGCAGTCACCTGTCATATGACCATCCGAGCCCATATCAGGTGACACTGTCCAACTCCCCAAGAATTCAGCATTTTTAATGCTGGGGTTCTTAGTTGAATAGTTTCATGGAAACAGGTTTTCCCTCTAGCGTGCACTTCACCCACATTAGCCAAGAGGAACAAGACCCAACAAGCTTACTGAAAGGCCAGGTTCTACACAGAAACAGTACAAGCCACAAGTTAAAAGCCATCACTGTAGATTGTCAACCTACGGTGTGTTACCTGGATAATTTGGCAGCCACTGATAGCAGATAAACAGGCTGCTCTCAGTACTTTGCAACATCATTTTCTTACTGGCTGCAGGTGGGCGTGTAGTGTAGTGTGGATGCATTTGGTCTTTGACACAGGGAAGGCTTCACACACATTCTGCCCCAATATCCTATCAGACACGGATCCAGGCACCTGCTGTAAAACTCCAGACTACAGACAGACTCTTCGTCAACCAGTGGCCTGGGACACAGAAACTCTCATTTCTTATAGAGACGCAATAACAAAAGATGATCCACGCAGGATGAGGCCATTCGGCCCATCCTGCCTGTACTGGCTTGTAACTTCCAGGATTATAGCTCTCCCCTTTTTTTTCAAAAAAAAACAGGGGTGTAACATTTGCAATCCTCCTCTGACACTGCTCCCATATCAAAGGCCAGTTGGAAGATGGTGACCAGAATGTCCACAATATCCACGCTTACTTCCCTCAGCAAACTAGGGTGCATGCCCCCAGAGAGGGTGACTTTTCTAATCTGAGGACTGCCAACCTTTAAATACCCCCTCTTTATCTATTTTTATCCTGTGCAATATCTCTACTGCTGCCTCCTCCTATACTGCAACATTAGCAGCATCCTCTTCTTTATAGTGAAGACAGATGCAAGGTGTTTATTTTGTACCTCGACCACATCCTCGGACCCCCAAAATATCTCCTTTTGGTCCTCAGTTGGCCCCACCCTTCCTTCGACCGCATTCTTTCTAATTGTATACTTACACAAGACTCTTGGGCTCCCTTTTCTTACCTGCCAATCTATTCCCCTGCACTCGCTTCTCCCCCTTATTTCCTTTTTACCCTTTCTGCATTCAGCTTTCAAAGACTCCTCCTGCTTTCACCCCAAGCGGTTAATTAAGCTCTGACTCAATTACTGAAAGATTTACATTTATATAGAACCTCTTCACCTACAATCCTGCACAGCATTCCGTCTCGATTACTTTATTTTTTTTTAAAAATGCGCAATTTGCAAACGAGGATTAATTATGCAGCGGACTCAGTGAACCAGTCTTGACATTATTGTATTCTCATCTCCAAAATCTCATACTCCCAACGGGCAGTCGCACGCTCTGGCCGCAATCTTCCCACTGCCCTTCGATGTGGAGGCAGTGTCAGGAGAGGATTGTAAATGTTACACCCCTGGTTTGGGGGGAAAAAAAAGGGGGAGAACTATAATCCCAGAAATCACAAGTGGGGGGTAGAAGCCCTCCCAATTCTCTGGTCCTGCACTTGATCGAGTTCAGGCCAGGACAGCCCGATTGCAGATTTACCCCAAAACTGCAGAAAGGGAGTGGGTGCAAAAACAAAAGAACGTTTTAAAAAAAAAATACAGATGTTTTTAATTAACTGGGCACAGCTGAAGCGATATCTTGAAACCCAGGGAAAAGGAACGAGGAAGGGGAAGAGAATCTGCGGCCTGCCTTGCTGATAAAATTGGATTCGCAACAGTGAGAGACAACACATTTAATCGCTTCCATTGTGAACAATTTCTGCAAAGTATAAAACCATATCTCACCCCTTGGATAGAATCAGTATGTTTCTGGAGAGGTTGTGTAACAACCCAATTCCTAACATCTGGCAACGTGCCGGAAGTATTAATTTTCCTGCAAAAGGGTTGGAGGGGAGGGGGGGGGAAGGTGGTGGGGGGAGGAGAAAGTAGGATTTGAGCAGCCAAGAATTGGAGGGGTTTTGGCAGCTTGAAAGGAAAGAAACAAGAAGTTTTAGTGTTTGGAACTGATTGTTACAGCAACCATGCTGCTCTCAGTCCCAGCCAAGCTGAACGCACGAGATTGAGGCCTTTGCATCACCGTTCAAAAACTATCTATGGGCAACTTCCGGTATTCCTTTGGGAGAACTGCTGTTCCAAGGCCATGAATCATGGCTTGCTTGTCTGTGGAAAATTTCCTGAGCGGAGATCCCTGCATCCCATCGCTCCACGGCAAAGCGTTCCCCAGTGTGAGCTTTGAGCAAAGCCCTGGATCGGTGTGCGGCCTTTGATCGAGTGACACCGTCTTATGCCGGCTGAACATAACCTCACACCAAGCCCAAACATGAAGGAAAATCGTGGGCCCGGTCCTTCTCTGGGGTTTCTCAGTCACCAGCTTTACCCACAAGCCACCCAACAGTTAACTGCAAGCACAAAAACAAATCAAACAGGAAAGTGTGGGGGAAAATTTGCCAGTAAGATACGCAGGGATGAAACAGCCATTGCAAACAAACAGACGTCAGAGTGTTCAGCAGAGGAAAGCTCTCTGTGACTGTGGACAGTGTGCTGGGCTGGCCATCACTGTTTGCGTTGGCAACATGGTCACTGACCTTGCTGCTGAGGTACGAGGAGCGCAAAGGGGGGGAAACGGTCTTTCAACTGGAAGCCTTGAAACAGGGACAGTACAATATCAGAAAGAATTACCATACAGTCTAGCGCATTATTTGTATCCTCAGTTTGTTTTTTTTTTAGGATTGACAAATCATCTTCATTTTTTTCCAGTAGTTCCCACCAGTCTTCGCACCCCATCAAATGTTTAAACTCCTTTCTGGAATGTGAAATCCAACTCCACATGTTCAGCCAGGGAGTCATGGATCAGTGAGACAATCGACCACTGAGGCATCACAGCTGTGCCCAATCACATGATAAACGCATGAACACTGGCTGATTTGTCAGGCCGATGAGGCATCGCCGAGTCAGTCAGGAGTCTCGTTCAGTTGTGCATATTAGGTCAACAGAAGATGAGCAGGGAGCCTGACAGGGAGAACCTGGGTCTGAAAGCTGAAGAGATCCAGCAGAGTGAATTTTCAACTTTCTTTTTAGGGCCAGTTGGCTGCAGCTAGCTGCACAGGGGATTCCCACCCATTTTCCTGAATGGCTGACCTCTCCAGAACCCCCATCCCATATTCCCAACCCTAGGCCTGGTTGGTAGCCTCTGGGGCCCTCAACTTTCCACCACTGAGTGACTTCATTCCTAATGTGGATCAAGGAATTGGCCAACAGCATGTTTGAGAGGTCTGACGATACAATTGGCTCTGCCTCCCATGGCTGCTCATGAACAGGACCCTTCCCACTCAGGTGGCGGGCTCTTAAAGGAGCAGAGAGCTTTAGGGAGGGAAATTCCAGAGCATGGGATTTGGGTGATTACAGGCATGACCACCAGGGGAGATGATCAACGTTGATTGTTCATTTCTCCCAAAGGTTAAAATCTGGACCATGTCCCCTTTGGTCTTTATTCTCAGTTAGCTGATCTGTGAGGCAATAGTCCACATGTGCCAACAGATCTTGTGCCCACTCTCAGCACTTTGAAATATCAATGCAGGTCAGCCCATTCCCGTGGTCTGTTTCTTGGGGAATTCCTGCTGGCAGGAATTCCATCCACTGTGCACTGTCAGCATGCTGTCTAGAGTTGCCCGGGAAACATCCTATTAACAATCAGATTTGGATAGGAAGGGGGTGTTGAGGTGCCGGGGGGGGAATTGGCAGCACATCAGGGTGTGTGTGTTAACTGAGAGGGTGATGAAGGAAGAGTGTCAGCAGAAAGGGGAGCATCAGCTTAATCTGAGGAGGTAGCATTGTGAGTAGGAACATGGGACTTAGGAGGAGTGGGCCATTCGGCCCTTCAAGCCTGCTCCGCCATTCGATAAGATCCTGGCTGAGCTGATTGTGGTCTCAGCTCCGCTTTCCTGTCTGCCCCCCCATTACCCTGGACTCCCTCGTCTACCAGAACCAGAGGAGTGCAGGGGGGGAGTAGCAATGTGAAGTGGACTGGAGGATGGGGGAAAGAGAACACCACGTTCAATTAAAGGGGTTTAAAGCAAGAACATGAGGAGGGGTGAGTATGTTTGTCTAAGGAGGGGGAGGTCGATGGTGTACAGAATCTCTGAGCTGTGTCTCGAGTGGATAGAATCCCTCTTTGAAAGGTGTGGGGCAGGGCTGGGGGTGGTTAGATGTTAAAAGATCACTTTGAGAAGTTTTAAACATTTGGATTTCCCATTTAGCCAATCATGTTCTGATGTTTCTTTCCTCCAAGGAATCTTGGCGATAAAGATCACTTCAGTGCAAAAACTGACGTGGCTAGTTCTCAAGTCACACACTTTGAATCTGAGCTTTCATGTGAGCAGTCATATTTTTCGGGGCCTGAATCAGCTTTGTATAGCTGGTGAACGGCTTCTTGTTAACTTTCTTGGTTCACAAGACTGGGTTCATTTGCATGGATGAGGGGAGTGAATAGCCAATCTTTCTGCTTCTAATCATTATCCAGATGACTCTTGTCAGAACTCGTGAAGCTAGGATCGGACTCAACCGTGAACTCCCCCAGTAATCAAACAGTCAACATTCACCATCCAGCCCCACATGTGCTGCAACTTGTATACGAAACAAAGACGACACAACAACTTCGGATCAGCGGGAACGGCTGTGCTGAGAGTGAGGTGACTGCGTCGATGCCTCTGGTGATGCCATCGTTGACCTGTTGCGAGTGCACCGTGGGAGTGTGAGCTGCAGTTCACATACTCTTAACGTTTCCTTTGTTGGACTCCTGCCCAATTACTCCATCGCAAACAAACACAGAGCACACAACCATCAGCCCAAGAAAATTAGACAAGACATCTTGGTTAGTGGTTTAATTGCTGTCTGGTGACTTCTATAAATGGGATAATTGTGCTGCATTAACACACACACACTGACAATGCTTGACAAGTGCAGGCGACCTTTGCCCCCTCCTTGCTGAGCTCGACACTGTTCTCTCTTCTCCTCCTCTTCAATGCAAGATGGTTCCCCCCCCACAACCCCCCACCGCCCGCCCCAACCCCAGCCTTTCTTACTCTCAGGATTTCTTCATGGTTTCAGTATCCAAGCTATTTCATTCCATTGCAGCTACATAACTGTCCAGGGAGAAGGGGACAGCAGCAGCACAAGCATCTGAAATGAATCAAGTGTAGAAAATCTGGAATGGAGCACTGAATCCAACATTCCTCTCTCGTGGTTCCACACTGAGCACTTTGATTTATTGCCTGACTTGTGCTGAATGCTCCCTGTAAAAAAAATGAGACGTCCCGGGAGTGAAATACCATGTGACTCTGTGAATCATCAGCATTTATTCACAGTGTAACTACCTAGTGAACCAACAAAGCAGGGCATTCATTGTTGGACACCCAGCGGCCAGGGAAACAGGATAAACTAAGCCTGGTCCCTCCAACACAGTGAGGCAAGGCAATGGTGAGAAGCTGATTTTATTATGAAGGATTTACACCATCGGCCTGTACAGCCCAAACACAAGGATGCCTTGGAAGCGGAATAATAAGAGATCAGCGAAGTTGTTTTAAAACAAATCATGTGTGAAAAAACTGACTCATTAGTTGCTTTGACTGTATTTCAACATTTGTCCCACCTTCAGAGACAGGCCCAGGGTAGCAGTACTGTAAAATGGAAGGTGGGACCACTGCCTTACAGAGGTCAGGGTGGGCACAGGGACCAAAAGACAAGGGCAAATATCTGACATAAAGGAAACGTAACTTTCCTCAGTCCCACTGTACTGCGAGCGTTTGCGCGGCTGCACTGCGAGCGTTTGCGCGGCTGCACTGCGAGCGTTTGCGCGGCTGCACTGCGAGCGTTTGCGCTCAGTCCCGCAGCACTGCGAGCGTTTGCACGGCTGCACTGCGAGCGTTTGCGTTCAGTCTCGCCGCACTGCGAGCGTTTGCGCTCAGTCCCGCAGCACTGCGAGCGTTTGCGCGGCTGCACTGCGAGCGTTTGCGCGGCTGCACTGCGAGCGTTTGTGTTCAGTCTCGCCGCACTGCGAGTGTTTGCGCGGCCGCACTGCGAGCGTTTGCGCGGCCGCACTGCGAGTGTTTGCGCGGCCGCACTGCGAGCGTTTGCGCGGCCGCACTGCGAGCGTTTGCGCGGCTGCACTGCGAGCGTTTGCGCTCAGTCCCGCCGCACTGCGAGCGTTTGCGCTCAGTCCCGCCGCACTCGAGCGTTTGCGCTCAGTCCCGCCGCACTGCGAGCGTTTGCGCTCAGTCCCGCCGCACTGCGAGCGTTTGCGCTCAGTCCCGCCGCACTGCGAGCGTTTGCGCTCAGTCCCGCCGCACTGCGAGCGTTTGCGCTCAGTCCCGCCGCACTGCGAGCGTTTTGCGCTCAGTCCCGCCGCACTGCAAGCGTTTGCGTGTCGACCATTATATGCTGAATGCGTGTTGGGGGATCACCACAGTGTGCCACCAACCTGCTCTTAGTTGTAAAGATTCTAAAAAAAAAGCTGCAAAACATGACTCAAATTCAACAGATTCAGATTTTTTAACTGCTCCCCGGGTTCCTGTATTAAAGGCATTTACACTGCCACTGTCTCCCATCATCTCTCCCACTTCTCGTCCCCTCAGGCCCATGAGGACAGACAGGGAATCTACACAACACTTTCCACTGTGAGCCTCTGAACCACGCACAAGGCCAGAGTCAGACTGCTGACAATGGGCCCCCCCACCCCAACCCCACTGCACCTTTGATTTTTCCCATTCCTCTCCCTGAGGAACATCCAGCATCCATCATCCCCCCAACTTTCCCCTGACCTTACCCCCACAACTTCCCCACCTTTCCTCATTCCACCTCACCAGCCCCATCCCTTTCTTCCAACGGCAGGTCAGAGATAGTAAACTCAGCAAGAGGACTGAACAAATCGATCAGCAGCAGACTCCTACACTAGCACCTTCCAAAGTCCAGTCACCACCATGGTCACCACTGCACAGGTATGTAACCACAACAAAATAGCTGCAATGTCTTACTTCCACACAAGAAATCTAGTGAAGTATTAGATTATAGAGAACAGTACCAACATTGTTCACACTGGGTTTCAGGTTGGCAAGATAATGGAAACATTTAGAAAGATTTTTTTTTTTAAAAAGTCATCCTGATATTTCCCAGGGTAAGTGTGCACCTGGGTAGAATCTCAACCCTAAAAAAGATCCACCAGCAACGGATGAATAGATTGCCAACAGCAACGTGGGGAATTACTGCTGCTCTGCACTCAATCTGAATGAGGCACAGTGGGGTAAGAAAGGAGAACACATGGAGCCAATTTTAGATGCAACAAGAATAACAAAGAATTGGCAGCAAGTCATTGAAACATCATTCTTCAGAAATCAGGCTTTATATCTATCACTGATCAATAAACACAAATGAATTATAGCATATCAAGACATTGGACAAAGCAGTGAAATTCTGGGCTTCAGCCATTGGTCATTGGAATAGGATTTGCAAATCAAGCATTTGGTGCAATTGTCTCCAGATGTCTACAAGTTTCAGACAAGGGTCAGAGACCCACAGCAGTGGTAGTGCTTGAGTTTCTTTCACTCCACAACCAAAGACAACATGATCCATGTCTGCACAGTATTCCAAAACGAAGAGGTAAATGCAAACTTGTTGAAGATTCAGTACAGAAAATGAGCGACTCAGAAACTCCCAGCTCACAAATACAGTTACGAACATAGAAAAAAGATCAGGCCATTGGGCCCCTTGAGCCTGCTCTGCCATTCAATGTGACCATGGCTGATCTTTGATCTCAACTCCACTTTGCCGCCTGCTTCCTGGATTCCCTCAGCATTCCAAGAATTATTCATCTCCATCTTGAATATACTCAACAGCCTGACATCCATAACCCTCTGGGGTAGAGAATTTCCAAGATTTACAACCTTCTGAGCAAAGAAATGTTTCCCATCTCAGTCCTAAATGGCTGACTCCTTATCCTGACATGGTGACGCTGTGTCCTACATTCCCCCACCAGAGGAAGCAACCTCTCAGAACCTAACCTGTCAAGCTCCAAGAATCTTGGATGCTTCAATGAGATCACCTCTCATTCTTCCAAACTCCAGGGAATATAGACCCATTTTACTCAATCTTTGCCCTAAGGACAACCCCCTCAATCCAGGAATCAGTTACAAAGTGACACAGGCTGAACTCATACTGAACAAGAACCTTCCTGAATGGATGAGAACTTTCTCATGCGTTTGGGAAAGTGGTCAGGGAAGTTTGTGCTGCTGTCCATCACATTTTGCCAACCAGTTGACTCAGTTGGGTAAGTTGGCTGTTGTTGGGCAAACAGCGCACCCATTTTGGGCAGAGGGGGAGAAATCGAGGAGCAGCAGGGTGAGCACTGACTTGACAGGAATACGTTGGCGGTGCTTTAGGAAAGAGTCTCCTCCACAAACAAGATCACCCCCACCCCCCCACCAGCCCCACCAAAGATGGAGATCCAACATGTGGACAAAAAGATTGGCCGGATAGAGGCGGGGAACAGGTGGAGATGTCCAAACAATCAGCAGCTCCTTTTCCAGGGTTCAACATTGTAAAATAGCACCTTCCTCAAAGAAACGAATTCAACAGCAAGTTGTACCAAGTGGAAAAGAGGGAAAGCTGCCAAAACGTAAAAGCAAACGTTTCATAAAGAGAGATCACCAATAGAGGAAGACTTGAACAAAGTGCTCCAAAAGCCCTGAGGCAGGCTGTGGGGCTACATCACCATCCCCACTTGCTCAGACCCAAATGAGCCATGGGTTCCAGAAAAGAAAACTGATTCCTCACGGGATATTATTATGGAGCACCCTTTTCAAACAAGAACGTTTCTCCTTACAAATAAATACAGCGCTTCTTCCATTATTCCACTTTTAAGGAATGCTGCAATATCCATTACTACAGGAATTTGGATTCTCAAGAATTTCTTAATTAAAATCAGCTTGACTCAGACAGTAGCTTTGTGGGCTGAAGCCCCACTCTGGGATTTGAGTTTGTAACCTGGGCTAACACTGCAGTGCAGTAGCCAATGAGTACTGCATTGTTGGAGCTATGTTTTTCCAGATGAGATGTTAAACCGAGGCCTGTTTGATCGTGTAGCATTATTCTGAGAAAAGCAGAGGGGTTCTCCTAGTCTCCTGGCTAATATTCCTCCCTCAAACACAAGTAAAACAGACCAACTGTTCATTAATCTCACTGCTGTCTGTGGGATCTTCCCTATGCTGACACTTTTTCTGATATAACTGTCATGACTTGCACATTCGAAGTAATACACTGGCTGGAAAGTGCTTTGATATGTCCTGAAGATGTGAAAAAGAGTTAAATAGAAGCAAGATCTTCTTTCCGGAAATATCACGATGAAATTACAGCACAGAAGGTGACAAAGCATCCTATCGCACTTGTGTTGGTTCCAGCGCAACAGAAGCAGTCTACTCCAAACAATTTCCCTCTCCTCTGTATCCTTTAAAATCTTCCTTTCGAATACCTGCTAATCTAATTAATTGACGTTCTCCTCAATAGCCACTTGCCGTAGAGCATTACGTGTTCTAATGACCATCTCTGTGAAAAAAAGATCTTCTAACCTCCCTCTTCATTCAAGTGATAATCCTCAGTCTGTGCTACCCATTTACCAAGCAGTGGAAACCATATTTCATTATTCACCCCACTAAAAAATTTCAATTTTGCAAACCTTTATTAGATTCCACCCTCAGCCTCTCTTCCCTTTTTTGTTTTTTGTCTTTCTTTGTAAGAAGAGCCTAGTTCTTGATACCGTTTCTAGTGAGTCTTCACTGGTTCTTTCCTACAATAAGGTGCAAGAACCTATACAGCTCAGCTGTGCCCAAACCAACGTCTGGTACTCTGTCTGATATGGGAGGGAGCAGGCCTCTCAAATCCACATTTCTTCAACCAGATTTCCCCATTCTGCATTCACCAGCCCAAGTGGAAGGCCTGCTCCTCGCTCTTCAATCTTAATCAATTAGCAGAAGTAATTAAAAGTAGGTTAGCCACAATGGTCCAGTGGATAATTGCATTGCCAGACGTAGAGATGGGCCGTGCGTAGCAGCAAGTTCCCAAGTGCAATTATCTTCACTGTATTGATATGAGATTGTCTGGAACTTCCATTTAATTTATATGGAGATTCAGAATTTTTCCTTGTTTTGTTTTTGCAAAGAGTCTGTTGTCAAAACTGTTCACAAAGAAAGACAGCATTCAAAATGCATTAATAATCAACTCCATCAGACTACATTGGTGTGGGCAACAATTTGAGAGGTTTCATGCCGCTGAAGTCAACAGATGTATTGAATTCAATTTCTTAACTTGCTGCAGTATGATTTAAACTCATGACCTCTTTGTCGCCAGTTCAGTCCCATAACCACAACACGATCCCCTTCCCCCATTTGCGAATGTTCATGTTCGCAAACACGTTAAGCAAAACAGATAATCTGAGAGTGGTATAATGGGAGATGTCTGTTGTTGGTGTCTCTCAGTTATCCCAGTAAAGTGTTTTAGAATTGTTGCTAAGAGGCAGCCCACAAGTAGCCATTTTGCACAGATTTCCCTCTGTGACATTAGAGTTCTACGTCAGTGACATTAATAGCAACAGCTGGCAGCATTCGACAAAGAGGAACAGAAAGTGAAGATGTGAGAAACGTTCTGCAGGGCTGGCAGCATCTGCAGAGAGAACAGTCAGCATTTCAGGTGCGCACTGTCAATAAT
This sequence comes from Cetorhinus maximus, assembly GCF_964194155.1. Classification (NCBI taxonomy): domain Eukaryota; kingdom Metazoa; phylum Chordata; class Chondrichthyes; order Lamniformes; family Cetorhinidae; genus Cetorhinus; species Cetorhinus maximus. The sequence goes on from NC_135886.1 coordinate 14,730,496, forward strand.
GGCACTGAAAGCGATGCTCGCACTGAGAGTGAAAGTCCTCCATGTTTACCAGTGGCAGTTCCTACATAGAACCTGGTTGCAGTTTCAACACTGCATACAGCGGGCTTAAATTTGTATCTAACCCCGTGCTGTACCTGCCTTGGGAGGGTTTGATGGGCACAGAATAGAAGGAACTTTACTCTGTAACTAGCCCATGCTGTAAAGGGAACTTAGATCTAATCTGTGATATAACAACCCAGAATTGTATGATACAGTCTGGGGCATGTGTGCGTGTGTGTGTGTTGGGGCGTGTGTGTGTGTGTGTGTTGGGGCGTGCGTGCGTGTGTATGTGTTGGGGGGTGCTTGCGTGTGTGTTGGGGGTGCGTGCGTGTGTGTTGTGCGTGTGTGGTGTGTGTGTATGTGTGTGTTGGGGAGTGTGTGTGTATGTGTGTGTTGTGGTGTGTGTGTGTGTGTGTGTGTTGGGTTGTGCGTGTTGGGGTGTGCGTTTGTTGGAGCGTGTGTGTGTTGGGGAGTGTGTGTGTGTATGTTGCGGAGCATGTGTGTGTGTGTGTTGGGGAGTGTGTGTGTGTGTTGGGGAGTGTGTGTGTGTGTTGGGGAGTGTGTGTGTGTGTTGGGGAGTGTGTGTGTGTGTTCGAGAGTGTGTGTGTGTTAGGGAGTGTGTGTGTGTTAGGGAGTGTGTGTGTGTGTTAGGGAGTGTGTGTGTGTATTAGGGAGTGTGTGTGTATGTGTTGGGGAGTGTTTGTGTGTGTGTTGGAGTGTGTTTGTGTATTGGGGAGTGTGTGTGTGTGTGTTGGGGAGTGTGTGTGTGTGTGTTGGGGAGTGTGTGTGTGTGTTGGTGAGTGTGTGTGTGTGTGTTGGGGAGTGTGTGTGTGTGTTGGGGAGTGTGTGTGTGTGTAGGGGAATGTGTGTGTGTGTGTTGGGGAGTGTGTGTGTGTGTGTGTGTTGGGGAGTGTGTGTGTGTGTGTGTGTGTGTTGGGGAGTGTGTGTGTGTGTGTGTTGGGGAGTGTGTGTGTGTGTGTTGGGGTGTGTGTGTGTTGGGGAGTGTGTGTGTGTGTGTGTTGGGGAGTGTGTGTGTGTGTGTGTTGGGGAGTGTGTGTGTGTTGGGGAGTGTGTGTGTGTGTTGGGGAGTGCGTGTGTGTGTTGGGGAGTGCGTGTGTTGGGGAGTGTGTGTGTGTGTGTGTGTGTTGGGGTGTGTGTGTTGGGGTGTGTGTGTTGGGGAGTGTGTGTGTATGTGTGTGTGTGCTGGGGAGTGTGTGTGTGTGTTGGGGAGTGTGTATGTGTGTGTGTGTGTGTGTGTGTTGGGGCATGTGAGTTGGGGAGTGTGTGTGTGTGTTGGGGAGTGTGTGTCTGATGGGGAGTGTGTGTGTGTGTGTGTGTGTGTGTGTGTGGGGCATGTGAGTTGGGGAGTGTGTGTGTATGTGTGTGTGTGTTGGGGAGTGTGTGTGTGTGTTGGGGAGTGTGTGTGTGTGTGTGTGTGTGTGTTAGGGAGTGTGTGTGTGTGTGTTGGGGATGTGTGTGTGTGTTGGGGAGAGTGTGTCTGTGTTGGGGATGTGTGTGTGTGTGTGTCTGTGTGGATGTGTGTGTGTATGTGGGGATGTGTGTGCGTGGGGATATGTGTGAGTGTGTTGGGGCGTGTGTGTGTGTGTGTGGATGTGTGTGTGTATGTGGGGATGTGTGTGCGTGGGGATATGTGTGAGTGTGTTGGGGCGTGTGTGTGTGTGTGTGGATGTGTGTGTGTATGTGGGGATGTGTGTGCGTGGGGATATGTGTGAGTGTGTTGGGGAGTGTGTGTGTGTGTGTGTTGGGGCGTGTGTGTGTGTGTGTTGGGGAGTGTGTGTGTGTGTGTGTTGGGGAGTGTGTGTGTGTGTGTTGGGGAGTGTGTGTGTGTGTGTGTTGGGGAGTGTGTGTGTGTGTGTGTTGGGGAGTGTGTGTGTGTGTGTGTTGGGGAGTGTGTGTGTGTGTGTTGGGGAGTGTGTGTGTGTGTGTGTTGGGGAGTGTGTGTGTGTGTGTGTTGGGGAGTGTGTGTGTGTGTGTGTGTTGGGGAGTGTGTGTGTGTGTGTGGGTCGGGGAGCGTGTGTGTGGGTCGGGGAGCGTGTGTGTGGGTCGGGGAGCGTGTGTGTGGGTCGGGGAGCGTGTGTGTGGGTCGGGGAGCGTGTGTGTGGGTCGGGGAGCGTGTGTGGGGGTCGGGGAGCGTGTGTGGGGGTCGGGGAGCGTGTGTGGGGGTCGGGGAGCGTGTGTGGGGGTCGGGGAGCGTGTGTGGGGGTCGGGGAGCGTGTGTGTGGGTCGGGGAGCGTGTGTGTGGGTCGGGGAGCGTGTGTGTGGGTCGGGGAGCGTGTGTGTGGGTCGGGGAGCGTGTGTGTGGGTCGGGGAGCGTGTGTGTGGGTCGGGGAGCGTGTGTGTGGGTCGGGGAGCGTGTGTGTGGGTCGGGGAGCGTGTGTGTGGGTCGGGGAGCGTGTGTGTGGGTCGGGGAGCGTGTGTGTGGGTCGGGGAGCGTGTGTGTGGGTCGGGGAGCGTGTGTGTGGGTCGGGGAGCGTGTGTGTGGGTCGGGGAGCGTGTGTGTGGGTCGGGGAGCGTGTGTGTGGGTCGGGGAGCGTGTGTGTGGGTCGGGGAGCGTGTGTGTGGGTCGGGGAGCGTGTGTGTGGGTTGGGGAGCGTGTGTGTGGGTGTGTGTGTTGGGGAATGTGTGTGTGTGTTGGGGAGCGTGTGTGTGTGCGTGGGTTAAGGAGTGTCTGTGTGGGTTGGGTAGTGTGTGTGTGGGTTGGGGAGTGTGTGCATGTGTTGGGGGGTGTTTGCGTGTGTTCAGGTGCGTGCATGCCTTGGGGTTTGTGCGTATGTTGGGGCATGTCTGTGTATGCCTGTGTTGGGGCGTGTGCGTATGTTGGAGTGTGTGCGTGTGTTGGGGTGTGTGTGTGTTGGGGTGTGCGTGTGTTGGGGTGTGTGTGTGTGTTGGGGTGTGTGTGTGTGTTGGGGTGTGTGTGTGTGTTGGGGTGTGTGTGTGTGTTGGGGTGTGTGTGTGTGTTGGGGTGTGTGTGTGTGTTGGGGTGTGTGTGTGTGTTGGGGTGTGTGTGTGTGTTGGGGTGTGTGTGTGTGTTGGGGTGTGTGTGTGTGTTGGGGTGTGTGTGTGTTGGGGTGTGTGTGTGTGTTGGGGTGAGTGTGTGTTGGGGTGTGTGTGTGTGTTGGGGTGAGTGTGTGTTGGGGTGTGTGTGTGTGTTGGGGTAAGTGTGTGTTGGGGTGAGTGTGTGTTGGGGTGAGTGTGTGCGCAGGGGTGAGTGTGTGCGTTGGGGGAGTGAGTGTGCGTTGGGGGAGTGAGTGTGCGTTGGGGGAGTGAGTGTGCGTTGGGGGGGTGAGTGTGTGTTGGGGGGGTGAGTGTGTGTTGGGGGGGTGAGTGTGTGTTGGGGGGGTGGGTGTGTGTTGGGGGGCTGGGTGTGTGTTGGGGGGCTGGGTGTGTGTTGGGGGGGGTGAGTGTGTGTTGGGGGGGTGAGTGTGTGTTGGGGGGGTGAGTGTGTGTTGGGGGGGTGAGTGTCTGTTGGGGGGGTGAGTGTGTGTTGGGGGGGTGAGTGTGTGTTGGGGGGGTGAGTGTCTGTTGGGGGGGTGAGTGTCTGTTGGGGGGGTGAGTGTCTGTTGGGGGGGGTGAGTGTCTGTGGGGGGGTGAGTGTCTGTGGGGGGGTGAGTGTGTGTGTGTTGGGGTTGTGTTGGGATGGTGTGTGTGGGTGTTTGTTGGTGTAGGTGTGTGTGTGGGGGGATGTGTGTGCGTGAGTGTGTGGGGTTGTGTGTGTGTGGGTGTGTGTGGGGATGTGTGTGCGTGTAGATGTGTGTGTGTGCGCCTGGGGATATGTGTGTGTGTGATGGGGTGTGTGCGTGTGTTGCGGTGTGTGTGTGTGTGTGTGTGTGTTGGGGTGTGTGTGTGTTGGGGTGTGTGTGTGTTGGGGTGTGTGTGTGTTGGGGTGTGTGTGTGTTGGGGTGTGTGTGTGTGTTGGGGTGAGTGTGTGTTGGGGTGAGTGTGTGTTGGGGTGTGTGTGTGTTGGGGTGTGTGTGTGTTGGGGTGTGTGTGTGATGGGGTGTGTGTGTGTTGGGGTGTGTGTTGGGGGTGTGAGTGTGTGTTGGGGGTGTGAGTGTGTGTTGGGGGTGTGAGTGTGTGTTGGGGGGGTGAGTGTGTGTTGGGGGCGTGAGTGTGTGTGTGTTGGGGTTGTGTTGGGATGGTGTGTGTGGGTGTTTTTTGGTGTAGGTGTGTGTGTGGAGATGTGTGTGTGTGTCTGTGGATGTGTGTGTGTATGTGGGGATGTGTGTGTGTATGTGGGGATGTGTGTGTGTGTGCGTTTAGGAGCGTGTGTGTGCGTTGGGGAGCGTGTGTGGGGGTTGGGGAGCGTGTGTGGGGGTTGGGGAGCGTGTGTGGGGGTTGGGGAGCGTGTGTGGGGGTTGGGGAGCGTGTGTGGGGGTTGGGGAGCGTGTGTGGGGGTTGGGGAGCGTGTGTGGGGGTTGGGGAGCGTGTGTGGGGGTTGGGGAGCGTGTGTGGGGGTTGGGGAGCGTGTGTGGGGGTTGGGGAGCGTGTGTGGGGGTTGGGGAGCGTGTGTGGGGGTTGGGGAGCGTGTGTGGGGGTTGGGGAGCGTGTGTGGGGGTTGGGGAGCGTGTGTGGGGGTTGGGGAGCGTGTGTGGGGGTTGGGGAGCGTGTGTGGGGGTTGGGGAGCGTGTGTGGGGGTTGGGGAGCGTGTGTGGGGGTTGGGGAGCGTGTGTGGGGGTTGGGGAGCGTGTGTGGGGGTTGGGGAGCGTGTGTGGGGGTTGGGGAGCGTGTGTGGGCGTTGGGGAGCGTGTGTGGGGGTTGGGGAGCGTGTGTGGGGGTTGGGGAGCGTGTGTGGGGGTTGGGGAGCGTGTGTGGGGGTTGGGGAGCGTGTGTGGGGGTTGGGGAGCGTGTGTGGGGGTTGGGGAGCGTGTGTGAGGGTTGGGGAGCGTGTGTGTGGGTTGGAGAGTGTGTGTGTGTGTGTTGGGGAGTGTGTGTGAGTGTGTGTGTTGGGGAATGTGTGTGTGTGTTGGGGAGTGTGTGTGTGTGCGTGGGTTAAGGAGTGTGTGTGTGGGTTGGGGAGTGTGTGTGTGGTTTGGGGAGTGTGTGCATGTGTTGGGGGGTGTTTGCGTGTGTTAGGGTGCGTGCATGTGTTGGGGTGTGTGCGTAGGTTGGGGCATGTCTGTGTGTGCGTGTGTTGGGGCGTGTGTGTGTGCGTTGGGGTGTGTGTGTGTGTTGGGGTGTGTGTGTGTGTTGGGGTGTGTATGTGTTGGGGGTTTGTGTGTGTTGGTGAGTGTGTGTGTTGGTGAGTATGTGTGTTGGTGAGTGTGTGTGTTGGTGAGTGTGTGTGTTGGTGAGTGTGTGTGTGTTGGGGGTGGGTGAGTGTGTGTGTGTGTGTGTGTGTTGGGGTTGTGTTGGGATGGTGTGTGTGTGTTTTATGGTGTAGGTGTGTGTGTGTGGGGATGTGTATGTGTGTGATTGTGTGTGTGGGGATGTGTGTGTTGGTGAGTGTGTGTGTGGGGGTGTGTGTCTGTGTGGGGATGTGTGTGTGTGTGTGTGAGAGTGTGTGGGGATGTGTGTGGGGGGATGTGTGTGTGTGTGTGGGTGGATGTGTGTGTGTGTGTGTGTGTTGGGGTGTGTGTGTGTGTTGGGGTGTGTGTGTGTTGGGGTGTGTGTGTGTGTTGGGGTGTGTGTGTGTGTTGGGGTGTGTGTGTGTGTTGGGGTGTGTGTGTGTGTGGGATGGGGAGTGTGTGTGTGAGTTGGGGAGTGTGTGTGTGGGTTGAGGAGTGTGTGTGTGGGTTGAGGAGTGTGTGTGTGGGTTGGGGAGTGTGTGTGTGGGTTGGGGAATGCGTGTGTGGGTTGGGGAGTACGTGTGTGGGTTGGGGAGTGCGTGTGTGGGTAGAGGAGTGCGTGTGGGTTGGGGAGTGCGTGTGTGGGTTGGGGAGTGCGTGTGTGGGTTGGGGAGTGAGTGTGTGTGGGTTGGGGAGAGTGTGTGTGGGTTGGGGAGTGTGCATATGTTGGGGCATGTCTGTGTGTGCGTGTGTTGGGGCATGTGCGTGCGTAGGGGTGTGTGCGTGCGTTGGGGTGTGTGCGTGTGTTGGGGTGTGTGTGTGTGTGTGTGTTGGGGTGTGTGTGTATTGGGGTGTGTGTGTTTTGGGGAGTGTGTGTGTTGGGGTGTGTGTGTGTGTTGGGGTGTGTGTGTGTGTTGGGGTGTGTGTGTGTGTTGGGGTGTGTGTGTGTGTTGGGGTGTGTGCGTGTTGGGGTGTGTGCGTGTTGGGGTGTGTGTGTGTTGGGGTGTGTGTGTGTTGGGGTGTGTGTGTGTTGGGGTGTGTGTGTGTTGGGGTGTGTGTGTGTTGGGGTGTGTGTGTGTTGGGGTGTGTGTGTGTGTTGGTGTTGTGTTGGGATGGTGTGTGTGGGTGTTTTTTGGTGTAGGTGTGTGTGTGGGGATGTGTGTGCGTGTGTGTGTGGGGATGTGTGTGTGTGTGTGTGTGTATGTGGGGATGTGTCTGTGTGTGTGGACGTGTGTGTGTATGTGGGGATGTGTGTGGATGTGTGGGTGGGAATGTGTGTGCGTGTGGATGTGTGTGTGTGTGCGTGGGGATATGTGTGTGTGTGTTGGGGTGTGTGCATGTGTTGGGGTGATTGTGTGTGTGTGTGTTGGGGTGTGTGTGTGTGTGTGCGTGTTGGGGTGTGCGTTTGTTGGGGCGTGTGTGTGTGTGTGTGTGTGTGTGTGTGGTGGAGTGTGTGTGTGTGTTGGGGAGCGTGTGTGTGTGTTGGGGAGCGTGTGTGTGTGTGTGTGTGTGTGTTGGGGAGTGTGTGTGTGTTGGGGAGTGTGTGTGTGTGTGCGTGTGTTGGGGAGTGTGTGTGTGTGTGTTGGGGAATGTGTGTGTGTGTTGGGGAGTGTGTGTGTGTGTGTTGGGGTTGTGTTGGGATGGTGTGTGTGGGTGTTTGTTGGTGTAGGTGTGTGTGTGGGGATGTGTGTGTGTGGGGGGATGTGTGTGTGTGAGTGTGTGGGGTTGTGTGTGTGTGGGTGTGTGTGGGGATGTGTGTGCGTGTAGATGTGTGTGTGTGTGCCTGGGGATATGTATGTGTGTGTTGGGGTGTGTGCGTGTGTTGCGGGGTGTGTGTGTGTGTGTTGGGGTGTGTGTGTGTTGGGGTGTGTGTGTGTTGGGGTGTGTGTGTGTTGGGTTGTGTGTCTGTGTTGGGGTGAGTGTGTGTTGGGGTGTGTGTGTGTGTTGGGGTGAGTGTGTGTTGGGGTGAGTGTGTGTTGGGGTGTGTGTGTGTTGGGGTGTGTGTTGGGGGTGTGTGTGTGTTGGGGGGGTGTGTGTGTGTTGGGGGGGTGAGTGTGTGTTGGGGGTGTGAGTGTGTGTTGGGGGGGTGAGTGTGTGTTGGGGGCGTGAGTGTGTGTGTGTTGGGGTTGTGTTAGGGTGGTGTGTGTGGGTGTTTTTTGGTGTAGGTGTGTGTGTGGGGATGTGTGTGTCTGTGGATGTGTGTGTGTATGTGGGGATGTGTGTGTGTGTGCGTTTAGGAGCGTGTGTGTGTGTTGGTGAGTGTGTGTGTTGGGGTGTGTGTCTGTGTGGGGATGTGTGTGTGTGTGTGTGTGTGAGAGTGTGTGGGGATGTGTGTGGGGGGATGTGTGTGTGTGTGTGGGTGTGGGGGGATGTGTGTGTGTGTGTGTGTGTGTGTTGGGGTGTGTGTGTGTGTTGGAGTGTGTGTGTGTGTTGGGGTATGTGTGTGTGTTGGGGTGTGTGTGTGTGTTGGGGTATGTGTGTGTGTTGGGGTGTGTGTGTGTGTTGGGGTGTGTGTGTGTGTTGGGGTGTGTGTGTGTGTTGGGGTGTGTGTGTGTGTGGGATGGGGAGTGTGTGTGTGGGTTGAGGAGTGTGTGTGTGGGTTGAGGAGTGTGTGTGTGGGTTGGGGAGTGTGTGTGTGGGTTGGGGAATGCGTGTGTGGGTTGGGGAATGCGTGTGTGGGTTGGGGAGTACGTGTGTGGGTTGGGGAGTGCGTGTGTGGGTTGGGGAGTGCGTGTGGGTTGGGGAGTGCGTGTGTGGGTTGGGGAGTGCGTGTGTGGGTTGGGGAGTGCGTGTGTGGGTTGGGGAGTGAGTGTGTGTGGGTTGGGGAGAGTGTGTGTGGGTTGGGGAGTGTGCATATGTTGGGGCATGTCTGTGTGTGCGTGTGTTGGGGCGTGTGCGTGCGTAGGGGTGTGTGCGTGCGTTGGGGTGTGTGCGTGTGTTGGGGTGTGTGTGTGTGTGTGTGTTGGGGTGTGTGTGTTTTGGGGAGTGTGTGTGTTGGGGTGTGTGTGTGTGTTGGGGTGTGTGTGTGTGTTGGGGTGTGTGTGTGTGTTGGGGTGTGTGCGTGTTGGGGTGTGTGCGTGTTGGGGTGTGTGCGTGTTGGGGTGTGTGCGTGTTGCGGTGTGTGCATGTTGCGGTGTGTGCGTGTTGCGGGGTGTGTGCGCGTTGGGGTGTGTGCGCGTTGGGGTGTGTGCGCGTTGGGGTGTGTGCGCGTTGGGGTGTGTGCGCGTTGGGGTGTGTGCGCGTTGGGGTGTGTGCGCGTTGGGGTGTGTGCGCGTTGGGGTGTGTGCGCGTTGGGGTGTGTGTGCGTTGGGGTGTGTGTGTGTTGGGGTGTGTGTGTGTTGGGGTGTGTGTGTGTTGGGGAGTGTGTGTGTGTGTGTGTGTTGGGGAGTGTGTGTGTGTGTGTGTGTGTTGGGGAGTGTGTGTGTGTGTGTGTGTTGGGGAGTGTGTGTGTGTGTGTGTGTGTTGGGGAGTGTGTGTGTGTGTGTGTGTGTTGGGGAGTGTGTGTGTGTGTGTGTTGGGGAGTGTGTGTGTGTGTGTTGGGGAGTGTGTGTGTGTGTGTGTTGGGGAGTGTGTGTGTGTGTGTGTGTGTGCTGGGGAGTGTGTGTGTGTGTTGGGGAGTGTGTATGTGTGTGTGTGTGTGTGTGTTGGGGCATGTGAGTTGGGGAGTGTGTGTGTGTGTTGGGGAGTGTGTGTCTGATGGGGAGTGTGTGTGTGTGTGTGTGTGTGTGTGTGTGTGTGTTGGGGCATGTGAGTTGGGGAGTGTGTGTGTATGTGTGTGTGTGTTGGGGAGTGTGTGTGTGTGTTGGGGAGTGTGTGTGTGTGTGTGTGTGTGTGTTAGGGAGTGTGTGTGTGTGTGTTGGGGATGTGTGTGTGTGTTGGGGAGAGTGTGTCTGTGTTGGGGATGTGTGTGTGTGTGTGTCTGTGTGGATGTGTGTGTGTATGTGGGGATGTGTGTGCGTGGGGATATGTGTGAGTGTGTTGGGGCGTGTGTGTGTGTGTGTGTGGATGTGTGTGTGTATGTGGGGATGTGTGTGCGTGGGGATATGTGTGAGTGTGTTGGGGAGTGTGTGTGTGTGTGTGTTGGGGCGTGTGTGTGTGTGTGTGTTGGGGAGTGTGTGTGTGTGTGTTGGGGAGTGTGTGTGTGTGTGTGTTGGGGAGTGTGTGTGTGTGTGTGTTGGGGAGTGTGTGTGTGTGTGTTGGGGAGTGTGTGTGTGTGTGTGTTGGGGAGTGTGTGTGTGTGTGTGTTGGGGAGTGTGTGTGTGTGTGTGTTGGGGAGTGTGTGTGTGTGTGTGTGTGTGTGGGTCGGGGAGCGTGTGTGTGGGTCGGGGAGCGTGTGTGTGGGTCGGGGAGCGTGTGTGTGGGTCGGGGAGCGTGTGTGTGGGTCGGGGAGCGTGTGTGTGGGTCGGGGAGCGTGTGTGTGGGTCGGGGAGCGTGTGTGTGGGTCGGGGAGCGTGTGTGTGGGTCGGGGAGCGTGTGTGTGGGTCGGGGAGCGTGTGTGTGGGTCGGGGAGCGTGTGTGTGGGTCGGGGAGCGTGTGTGTGGGTCGGGGAGCGTGTGTGTGGGTCGGGGAGCGTGTGTGTGGGTCGGGGAGCGTGTGTGTGGGTCGGGGAGCGTGTGTGTGGGTCGGGGAGCGTGTGTGTGGGTCGGGGAGCGTGTGTGTGGGTCGGGGAGCGTGTGTGTGGGTCGGGGAGCGTGTGTGTGGGTCGGGGAGCGTGTGTGTGGGTTGGGGAGCGTGTGTGTGGGTGTGTGTGTTGGGGAATGTGTGTGTGTTGGGGAGCGTGTGTGTGTGCGTGGGTTAAGGAGTGTCTGTGTGGGTTGGGTAGTGTGTGTGTGGGTTGGGTAGTGTGTGCATGTGTTGGGGGGTGTTTGCGTGTGTTCAGGTGCGTGCATGCCTTGGGGTTTGTGCGTATGTTGGGGCATGTCTGTGTATGCCTGTGTTGGGGCGTGTGCGTATGTTGGAGTGTGTGCGTGTGTTGGGGTGTGCGTGTGTTGGGGTGTGCGTGTGTTGGGGTGTGCGTGTGTTGGGGTGTGCGTGTGTTGGGGTGTGTGTGTGTTGGGGTGTGTGTGTGTGTTGGGGTGTGTGTGTGTGTTGGGGTGTGTGTGTGTGTTGGGGTGTGTGTGTGTGTTGGGGTGTGTGTGTGTGTTGGGGTGTGTGTGTGTGTTGGGGTGTGTGTGTGTGTTGGGGTGTGTGTGTGTTGGGGTGTGTGTGTGTGTTGGGGTGAGTGTGTGTTGGGGTGTGTGTGTGTGTTGGGGTGAGTGTGTGTTGGGGTGTGTGTGTGTGTTGGGGTAAGTGTGTGTTGGGGTGAGTGTGTGTTGGGGTGAGTGTGTGCGCAGGGGTGAGTGTGTGCGTTGGGGGAGTGAGTGTGCGTTGGGGGAGTGAGTGTGCGTTGGGGGAGTGAGTGTGCGTTGGGGGGGTGAGTGTGTGTTGGGGGGGTGAGTGTGTGTTGGGGGGGTGAGTGTGTGTTGGGGGGGTGGGTGTGTGTTGGGGGGCTGGGTGTGTGTTGGGGGGCTGGGTGTGTGTTGGGGGGGGGTGAGTGTGTTGGGGGGTGAGTGTGTGTTGGGGGGGTGAGTGTCTGTTGGGGGGGTGAGTGTCTGTTGGGGGGGTGAGTGTCTGTTGGGGGGGGGGTGAGTGTCTGTGGGGGGGGTGAGTGTCTGTGGGGGGGTGAGTGTGTGTGTGTTGGGGTTGTGTTGGGATGGTGTGTGTGGGTGTTTGTTGGTGTAGGTGTGTGTGTGGGGGGATGTGTGTGCGTGAGTGTGTGGGGTTGTGTGTGTGTGGGTGTGTGTGGGGATGTGTGTGCGTGTAGATGTGTGTGTGTGCGCCTGGGGATATGTGTGTGTGTGATGGGGTGTGTGCGTGTGTTGCGGTGTGTGTGTGTGTGTGTGTGTGTTGGGGTGTGTGTGTGTTGGGGTGTGTGTGTGTTGGGGTGTGTGTGTGTTGGGGTGTGTGTGTGTTGGGGGTGTGTGTGTGTGTTGGGGTGAGTGTGTGTTGGGGTGAGTGTGTGTTGGGGTGAGTGTGTGTTGGGGTGTGTGTGTGTTGGGGTGTGTGTGTGTTGGGGTGTGTGTGTGTGATGGGGTGTGTGTGTGTTGGGGTGTGTGTTGGGGGTGTGAGTGTGTGTTGGGGGTGTGAGTGTGTGTTGGGGGTGTGAGTGTGTGTTGGGGGGGTGAGTGTGTGTTGGGGGCGTGAGTGTGTGTGTGTTGGGGTTGTGTTGGGATGGTGTGTGTGGGTGTTTTTGGTGTAGGTGTGTGTGTGGAGATGTGTGTGTGTGTCTGTGGATGTGTGTGTGTATGTGGGGATGTGTGTGTGTATGTGGGGATGTGTGTGTGTGTGCGTTTAGGAGCGTGTGTGTGCGTTGGGGAGCGTGTGTGGGGGTTGGGGAGCGTGTGTGGGGGTTGGGGAGCGTGTGTGGGGGTTGGGGAGCGTGTGTGGGGGTTGGGGAGCGTGTGTGGGGGTTGGGGAGCGTGTGTGGGGGTTGGGGAGCGTGTGTGTGCGTTGGGGAGCGTGTGTGGGGGTTGGGGAGCGTGTGTGGGGGTTGGGGAGCGTGTGTGGGGGTTGGGGAGCGTGTGTGGGGGTTGGGGAGCGTGTGTGGGGTTGGGGAGCGTGTGTGGGGGTTGGGGAGCGTGTGTGGGGGTTGGGGAGCGTGTGTGGGGGTTGGGGAGCGTGTGTGGGGGTTGGGGAGCGTGTGTGGGGGTTGGGGAGCGTGTGTGGGGGTTGGGGAGCGTGTGTGGGCGTTGGGAGCGTGTGTGGGGGTTGGGGAGCGTGTGTGGGGGTTGGGGAGCGTGTGTGGGGGTTGGGGAGCGTGTGTGGGGGTTGGGGAGCGTGTGTGGGGGTTGGGGAGCGTGTGTGAGGGTTGGGGAGCGTGTGTGTGGGTTGGAGAATGTGTGTGTGTGTGTTGGGGAGTGTGTGTGAGTGTGTGTGTTGGGGAATGTGTGTGTGTGTTGGGGAGTGTGTGTGTGTGCGTGGGTTAAGGAGTGTGTGTGTGGGTTGGGGAGTGTGTGTGTGGTTTGGGGAGTGTGTGCATGTGTTGGGGGGTGTTTGCGTGTGTTAGGGTGCGTGCATGTGTTGGGGTGTGTGCGTAGGTTGGGGCATGTCTGTGTGTGCGTGTGTTGGGGCGTGTGAGTGTGCGTTGGGGTGTGTGTGTGTGTTGGGGTGTGTGTGTGTGTTGGGGTGTGTATGTGTTGGGGGTTTGTGTGTGTTGGTGAGTGTGTGTGTTGGTGAGTATGTGTGTTGGTGAGTGTGTGTGTTGGTGAGTGTGTGTGTTGGTGAGTGTGTGTGTGTTGGGGGTGGGTGAGTGTGTGTGTGTGTGTGTGTTGGGGTTGTGTTGGGATGGTGTGTGTGTGTTTTATGGTGTAGGTGTGTGTGTGTGGGGATGTGTATGTGTGTGATTGTGTGTGTGGGGATGTGTGTGTTGGTGAGTGTGTGTGTGGGGGTGTGTGTCTGTGTGGGGATGTGTGTGTGTGTGTGTGTGTGAGTGTGTGGGGATGTGTGTGGGGGGATGTGTGTGTGTGTGTGGTGTGGGGGGATGTGTGTGTGTGTGTGTGTTGGGGTGTGTGTGTGTGTTGGGGTGTGTGTGTGTGTTGGGGTGTGTGTGTGTGTTGGGGTGTGTGTGTGTGTTGGGGTGCGTGTGTGTGTTGGGGTGTGTGTGTGTGGGATGGGGAGTGTGTGTGTGAGTTGGGGAGTGTGTGTGTGGGTTGAGGAGTGTGTGTGTGGGTTGAGGAGTGTGTGTGGGTTGGGGAGTGTGTGTGTGGGTTGGGGAATGCGTGTGTGGGTTGGGGAGTACGTGTGTGGGTTGGGGAGTGCGTGTGTGGGTAGAGGAGTGCGTGTGGGTTGGGGAGTGCGTGTGTGGGTTGGGGAGTGCGTGTGTGGGTTGGGGAGTGAGTGTGTGTGGGTTGGGGAGAGTGTGTGTGGGTTGGGGAGTGTGCATATGTTGGGGCATGTCTGTGTGTGCGTGTGTTGGGGCATGTGCGTGCGTAGGGGTGTGTGCGTGCGTTGGGGTGTGTGCGTGTGTTGGGGTGTGTGTGTGTGTGTGTGTTGGGGTGTGTGTGTATTGGGGTGTGTGTGTTTTGGGGAGTGTGTGTGTTGGGTGGTGTGTGTGTGTTGGGGTGTGTGTGTGTGTTGGGGTGTGTGTGTGTGTTGGGGTGTGTGTGTGTGTTGGGTGTGTGCGTGTTGGGGTGTGTGCGTGTTGGGGTGTGTGTGTGTTGGGGTGTGTGTGTGTTGGGGTGTGTGTGTGTTGGGGTGTGTGTGTGTTGGGGTGTGTGTGTGTTGGGGGTGTGTGTGTGTGTTGGTGTTGTGTTGGGATGTGTGTGTGTGGGTGTTTTTTGGTGTAGGTGTGTGTGTGGGGATGTGTGTGCGTGTGTGTGTGGGGATGTGTGTGTGTGTGTGTGTGTATGTGGGGATGTGTCTGTGTGTGTGGACGTGTGTGTGTATGTGGGGATGTGTGTGGATGTGTGGGTGGGAATGTGTGTGCGTGTGGATGTGTGTGTGTGTGCGTGGGGATATGTGTGTGTGTGTTGGGGTGTGTGCGTGTGTTGGGGTGATTGTGTGTGTGTGTGTTGGGGTGTGTGTGTGTGTGTGTGTGTGCGTGTTGGGGTGTGCGTTTGTTGGGGCGTGTGTGTGTGTGTGTGTGTGTGTGTGGTGGAGTGTGTGTGTGTGTTGGGGAGCGTGTGTGTGTGTTGGGGAGCGTGTGTGTGTGTGTGTGTGTGTGTGTTGGGGAGTGTGTGTGTGTGTGTGTTGGGGAGTGTGTGTGTGTGTGCGTGTGTTGGGGAGTGTGTGTGTGTGTGTTGGGGAATGTGTGTGTGTGTTGGGGAGTGTGTGTGTGTGTGTTGGGGTTGTGTTGGGATGGTGTGTGTGGGTGTTTGTTGGTGTAGGTGTGTGTGTGGGGATGTGTGTGTGTGGGGGGATGTGTGTGTGTGAGTGTGTGGGGTTGTGTGTGTGTGGGTGTGTGTGGGGATGTGTGTGCGTGTAGATGTGTGTGTGTGTGCCTGGGGATATGTATGTGTGTGTTGGGGTGTGTGCGTGTGTTGCGGGGTGTGTGTGTGTGTGTTGGGGTGTGTGTGTGTTGGGGTGTGTGTGTGTTGGGGTGTGTGTGTGTTGGGTTGTGTGTCTGTGTTGGGGTGAGTGTGTGTTGGGGTGTGTGTGTGTGTTGGGGTGAGTGTGTGTTGGGGTGAGTGTGTGTTGGGGTGTGTGTGTGTTGGGGTGTGTGTTGGGGGTGTGTGTGTGTTGGGGGGGGTGTGTGTGTGTTGGGGGGGGTGAGTGTTGGTGTGTGTGTGAGGTGGTGGGGGGTGAGTGTGTGTTGGGGGCGTGAGTGTGTGTGTGTTGGGGTTGTGTTAGGGTGGTGTGTGTGGGTGTTTTTTGGTGTAGGTGTGTGTGTGGGGATGTGTGTGTCTGTGGATGTGTGTGTGTATGTGGGGATGTGTGTGTGTGTGCGTTTAGGAGCGTGTGTGTGTGTTGGTGAGTGTGTGTGTTGGGGTGTGTGTCTGTGTGGGGATGTGTGTGTGTGTGTGTGTGAGAGTGTGTGGGGATGTGTGTGGGGGGATGTGTGTGTGTGTGTGGGTGTGGGGGGATGTGTGTGTGTGTGTGTGTGTGTGTTGGGGTGTGTGTGTGTGTTGGAGTGTGTGTGTGTGTTGGGGTATGTGTGTGTGTTGGGGTGTGTGTGTGTGTTGGGGTGTGTGTGTGTGTTGGGGTGTGTGTGTGTGTGG